>NC_134096.1:1200000-1517500 GCF_000715075.1 Nicotiana tabacum
AAAATCCTTGTTTGGTCTAGTCTATCTTTTGCAGATCCAATTTTGCAGTCTGAAAATTTGCAGAATCGAAGGTTTTATCACAAAAGAACAGCAAAAAATAGACTCATAGGGCCCTAATGCATAGGGAAATTAATATCCACCCTTAAAACTAACACAGTCGATTTCCTTGACGCAATATTGGTTCCTTTGCTCCAGAGAAAATCTCCGTACAAGTTTGAAGACATTGAACATTTGACGACTAGAGAAAATAATTTATTGTGACATAAGCTTATCATTTGGTGATGCATTTAGCTAAAATTGTTTTACATATTTAGTTGGAAATTTCTTTTAATTTGTTAATTAATCTTTTGCAACAATCATGTGCAATTTTATATGATTTAATTAGTTTGAAGGTTCTTTAATCTTTTTGTAACAATCTATACTATGTTAATATTAGAGTGTACGTATAAGAATGACTTGCTCGTATTATGTTATTAATATTTTAAACATATTGAATTGATATTTTATTAGTTAACTTTCCCCAAATGTGGTCCCAATATATACGCAAAAGTAAAGTTAATACATATGTCGTAATTGATCCAAATCACTGTAAACAGTATGAATTTTAAACCATTCAAAGTAAAACCCAAATCTTGACATTATTGTTTTCCTACTTAGCTACAATTTTTGCAAAATATTTCTGCAGTTTAATCGATAAAAATTTCTCTAGCTCCCTGAATTCATGAAAAGCATTATTATCACCAATTCATAGGTGAAGGATTTTGACAAGATGGATATCCATACAGTTAGACCGAGTAGCACCAAAATTAGTCAACATCTTTAAAATATTTCTTGTCCAAATTTAAGATAAGAAGTATGCCTATTTATCAAAATGTAAAACAAAATATTTATAAGACAACAATTGCATCAAAATTCTTTTATTAATTGAAATGCCAGGTTTGAGAAAACAAAGAAACGAAAAGACAAAATATGAAAACTGTGAAAATATGGAAAAAAAAATTAACCATGTGATAATTAAATGTACGTAAGGAAACTCTCATGCTGTGCCGATTGCACAATCAAATAGAAAATTACTCAAGGAAAAAGAAATTGGAAAAAATGTGTCAAAGAAAAACGATCATGTTAGAAAGAAAGTAATGTCGCCCATCTCATTTGTATCGGCGCAATTCCAAGCAGATTTCTATCCAATTATCTATTAAAACATCACGTCAATTCTTTTTTCCTGAAAAAAAAAACATCTTATAACATGTTGAAACAAAATTTCAGCTCTTTACTTTCATATAAGGGATCAAACTCGTAAACATCCGTTGATAAGTAAGAAGCAAGAAGGTAATTGACAACCAAAAAAAAAAGAAGAACATCCACGAAGAAATACCTCATCTGTGCTCTCTAAACCAAATTCAAATAGATAGTAAAAGAGGAGATGTATATGTAAGGAGTCGACAAAACATGGAGCAATGGGGAGTGCAAGAGACAACAGTTTCTTCATAAGATGATTAATAAATTCATAGTTGTCTTCTCATTTGCTTTCAGATTTTGATTGATTGAAATTGTAAAAATCCACTATACATAAAACAGTCAATAACCATACTAATTGAAGATATATATACTAGTTGGGATTGGCCCGTGCCCAACACTTTGGATTATAGTATATTTCATTTTGACAGATAGTTAAAAATTAAGCTAAAACCATTCTTTTTAAGGACAAAATGGTCACTCAAAATTTAAAAGATATTTTTGTAAATTAACTTTGAAGGTAGTATCTTTCTACTTTTAGTATAATATGATATGATATTTTTTTTAAAAGTGGTTACTGGCTTGAAGAGCTCGACAATGAGTCTTACATGTCCAACGGACTCAGGATTACAATTGTTTAGGAATTTTCTATTTTCTCGCACTACAATATTTTAGACCTTTAACCACCCTTGAAAAGTGTGGCCTAAACTATCAAAAAGTATAGCATTTAATCAAAGACCACACTTTTCAACTTTAGGCAACGTTTTTCAGGGGTGGCCTAAACGAGCATAATATTTTCCCTAAGGCCACGCTTTACGAGTATTGCTTTAGAAGCTACGCTTCAAAAGTGTGGCCTATACGGTACATAAGCCACGCCTGTAGATACTCTTATAGCAACGATTTTTAACTCCTACAAAAACACTTCCAAAGTGTGACCTTTGGTACCTTATAGGCCACACGTTTCATGCGTAGCTTCTGCAAGAACCCTTGTAAAGTGTTTCCTTTCTTATAAAAATAATTTTTATAATATATTCGGTAATCATATTTATTACCAAAAATATATAATATTATCATATATTTTGTGATCATTTTTAAAGTATAAAGATCTCAAACTGTCACGACCCAATTTCATCTATAGGTCGTGATGGCGCCCAACACTACAGTTAGGCAAACCAACTAATAAATTAAGCATATATTGATTAAACTTTTAATCCAAAAAAATAATAAAATACTAAATTCTACCAATATTTGCGTGCCAAGACCTGGTGTCACAAGTACATGAGCATCTAGTAGATTGAAAGTAGTAAAAGCAACCCGGCTCGTCTCCACCATACCCATAGTACGGAGAATGCGGTGACACTCCTCCAGAAAATTCTGGGCATCATCTGTCGCCAATCCACTGAAGGTAGGAGGGTGGTACTTCTTGTACCTCTCAAGTCTAAGCTGTTCTTCCTCAGATGTTGCTGCCCTAACCACAGGCTGAACTGGGACCATAGACTATGTCGCCATGACACCTGGAACCTGAACAATATGAACTCGCTGCTCTGGAGTGTGGGCGGCGGGAGTCTGAGCTCCTCCCCCGGTCTGTGAAATAGATGGTACAACCGGAATCAACACCGTCTGAGCCAATGTACCACCAAACATGCTCAGGAATTGTGCTAAGGTCTCCTGAAGTTCGAGGGTAACATCAGGCGCCTCCGGTACCTGCCCGCCAACTGGAACTACTGGCAGCTCATCAACTACTGCTCTGGTAGGTGCCCTAGCTGTGGCACGTGCTCCTGTCGGCCTTTGCCTCTGCCCCTAGGGACATCTGCTCCGGGGGTAACGCTATCAGCAACTGCAGCTCGTGTCCTCACCATTTGTGAGAGAATGAAATGATAAAAGTTCAAACTTCGAGACCAATGAACTCGCACGATAGGAATAAAGGAAGTGAAACTGTCCTAATAGTTTTGTAGCCTCTCGAAGATAAGTACAGATGTCTCCGTACCAATCCGCAAGCCTCTACTAAACTCGCGTATGACTCGTAGAACCTATGAACCTAGAGCTCTGATACTAACTTCTCACGACCTAATTTTCCCTTCGTTGAGTATCGTGATGGCACCTAGTCTTAGGGACTAGGTAAGCCTAACATTTACTGAATAACAATAATAATTAAATAACATCTAACAATTTTTAAAAATGTAAATCTCTATAAAATTTATAATTCCTGAAACCGGTAGTACAAGTCATAAGCTCTACAGAGTTTTCTACAAATTTCTAAATACAACTGTTTGGAAATAGGTAAAACAGTGTGAACACAAAATAGGAAGGAGACTCCGAAGTGTGCGAAAGCAACAACAGGTTTACCTTAAGTCTCCACAGCAACAAGTCCGCACAACTAGCTAATGATCAACTGACTTCGAAATACCTGGATCAACAAAAAAACTGTGCAGAAGTGTAGTATGAGTATACCACGGCGGTACCTAACAAGTATCAAGACTAACCTCAGTGGAGTAGTGACGAGGAACAGTTAAGACACCTACTGAACTAAATGACTTGAACAAGTATAAGTATAGAAACAACAGAGTATGATATCTATATAAAGACTACGCGAAGTGGCAATTAATACGGTAATTGCAATAAGGAAGGAACATAACAACTATCAGTTGAACACCATAATAATGACATAGAAGAAAGAACGGAAAAATAGCCTAACTCCGATAATCACAGATAAAGAAAGGACAAGTAACAACTCAACAATACGATAACTTTCATACCGGGTTTTAGTAAATAAACTCCACGAGGTATCGAACCTTGGACAAATCACAACTCACGGGTCTCAATACCTGAACCCTAACACTTGGCATCATGTGCCCTCTTTATACCTCATAACCGTACTGACGACTCACGTGCCAAATAGAGTCATTCTCACATAGAAGGCAAGTAAGCAAGGGTGTGCATTTATACTCAACAATATCAAGAAAACCTCTTATCTGATAAGAGTGCTTAACTACGTGTATGCTAGTGCAAGTGTTCTAACATAGTTCATACCAGCTAGTGAGCTTAAGGAAAAGAACAGACGGCACATAGAATATTTTCTCACAACTTTCACAAGATAAAGCTCACACAGGTAAGTGTACCACTACACAAATATCAACAACAAGAATGCCCCCAGGCCATCACAAATCAATCCCTTACATAGCCCACCTTGTCTCGCCACGTGTGTAATAGTAAAGTAAATGCCCGCCTTGTCTCGCCACACGTGCATAATAATGTTCCCACCTTGTCTCGCCACATACGCAACCCACATATATATATCCCGCCTTGTCACGACGCATGTGAATATATCAATAGTAACAATAGCACGACAGAAACCTCGTGCAACCCCATAACAAAGAGATGTCAACAAAGGGCACTCCCGAGATACCGTCTCGTAGTCCCAAAAGTAAATGCTCATAAGGGGGTCTTCCGAGGTATCGCCTCGTAGTCCCAAAAGTAAATATGCAAGACAAGGGGATCTCCTGAGGTACCGCCTCGTAGTCCCAAAGTAAATACGCAAGAACAACAAGTACAACAACAACAATAACACTAATACAAGGGTACGACAAATAAATCAACTCAGAAATTCCACAACTCAAAGGAACGGAAGAATTAATTCACGAGGAGTGGCCACAATAGAGAATGCTAGTCATAATAAGAATAACTCAACAAGAAAGGAAATATTATTTAACAACGCTCCACAATGTACAGTTCGACAACGAGGGAGCTAACACAAGGCGAATAATTCCAAATAAGGACAAGTCAACTAAAATGTAGGATATCTAACTTCTTTTAAAGTTGGCAATTAAGAAATGGATACAACAAATTCAATTAGGGATAAGCAGCAGAAAGAAAATCACGGCCTCAATTAAGGATGAACAATTACAAAAGAGTTAATTATAACTTCAAATAAAGATAAGCAGTTAGGGGAAAGATAACATGGCAATAGAAGAGATAACAGTTTTAGTTAAGGCACGGATGACTCAAATAAGCATCAAGGGCGGATACAACAACAACAACCCAGTATAATCCCACTAGTAGGGTCTGGGGATGGTAGTGTGTAGCAGACTTTATCCCTACCCTGGGATAGAGAGGTTGTTTCCAAATGACCCTCGGCATCCTTCCCTCCAAGAACTCCCCACCTTGTTCTTGGGGTGACTCGAACTCACAACCTCTTGGTTAGAAGTGGAGGGTGCTTACCATCAGAGCAACCCACCTTGTCAAGGGCGGATAATGAAGCAAATACTTCTAATTAAAGCAGGTAGAGGTAAAACTAGTAATTAAGAGACGTATTCATAACATAACAGTTGCATAATCAGTGAATACAAGGATCTAAGAACCCTAAAAGACCAACTTTCCATAAATAAGTCCGAGCACGTACTCGTCACCTCGCGTACACGGACTACAATTAGCATAAAAGACTCAAATCCTAAGGGGTAGTTCCCTCACACGAAGTTAGGCAAGATAATTACCACAAAGAAGACAGACCGATACTCTAAAATGAACTTCTCGGGTGAAATGACCTCCGAGCGGCTCAAATCTAACCAAAATAACTTCAAAGCACAAATAAAACTCATGAGAAACTATCCCGGATCATAAAGCCTCAATGTTTATCAAAATCTAAAAATCGACCCCAAAGTTTACTCCCGGAACCGCACCTCGGAACCCGACAAATTTTACAAAATCCGAACACCCATTTCGATACGAGTTCAACCATACTAAATTTATCAAATTTCGATACCATTTCGTCCCTCAAATCATGATTTTTCATTTTGAAAGTTTTCTTCAAAAATTCCCATTTTCCTCAACTCAAAACACAAATTAAATGATAAAAATAAAGATAAAATCAAGGAATATAATAAATTCTAGGTGAAGAACACTTACCTAATCGAATTTTTTGAAAAACCCACAAAGAATCGCTCAAACTTGAGCTCTAGAACTCCAAAAATTGATGAAAATGGCAAACCCTCGGAGTAGAGTACTATTTATTCTGCCCAGGTCTTAAAGCATCGCGAACGCGGAAGGGTGATCGCATTCGCGAAGAAGAAAAATGAAGGCTGGTAGAAGACCCTTCACGAACGCGAGCAAAGGGACGTGAACACGAAGCACAAGGGACAGGAACCTACGCGAACACGAAGAGTACACGCGAACGCGAAGGGTAAATGATCACCAGCGCTCAGCGCCTGGTTTCTACTACGCAAACGTGAAAGGAAGGATGCGAACGCGAAGAAGGAAAAAGGCAGACCTTCGCGAACGCGAATGCGAAGAGGAAATATTTCATCCTCCAAAATAAAACTATGCGAACGCGAGAACACGGACGTGAACGCGATGAAGGAAACAAGATGGCAGAAAACAGCAGTTCAAAATAGGAGGAAATGACCTTTGGCCGATCCGAAACACACCCGAGGCCCCCAGAACCCCATCTAAACATACCAACAAGTTCCATAACTTAATGCGGACTCGCTCGGGGTCTTAAATCACGTCAAACAACGTCGAAACTATGAATCGCACTAAGAATAGAACTTATGAACTTTTAATTCTTCCAACTTATAAAACTCGTGCGAAACCAATCAAATCAACCCGCGATGACGTTAAATTTTGCAGACAAGTCCCAAATAACATAATAGAGTTGTTCCAACTCTAGGAATCACATTTTGACCCCGATATCAAAAAGTCCACTTCCGGTCAAAATCTCTGAAAATTCGACTTTCGCCATTTCAAGTCTAAATGAGCTACAGACCTCCAAAACACAATATGGACATGCCCCTAAGTCCAAAATCACCCAACGGAGCTAACGGAACCGACGAAACTCCATTCAGGAGTCGTCTTCACCTAGTTCCGACTACGGTCAAAATCCTAAGGCTTAAACTTTCGTTTTAGGGACTAAGTGTCTCAAATCACTCTGAATCATCTAGTAATTGAATTCAATCACGCACGCAAGTCAATACACATAATACGAAGCTGCTCGGGGCCTTATGCCGTAGAACGAAACTTAAATTCTCAAAACGATCGGTCGGGTCGTTACAGATTCTAACTAGTATCCAATAATATTTCCTTGAAATCCATTTCCATGTTAATCCATTAGTGGGCTGGACGAGAACCAATATTTAGTCAAAAAATTTTATCTAGTAGAATATAATGGTGATTGAGGTTTTAGGCTTCAAATGTTTGGAAAGTTAATTGAATTCAACCACGCACGCAAGTCAATACACATAATACGAAGCTGCTCGGGGCCTTATGCCGCCGAACGAAACTTAAATTCTCAAAACGATCGGCCGGGTCGTTACAGATTCTAACTAGTATCTAATAATATTTCCTTGAAATCCATTTCCATGTTAATCCATTAGTGGGCTGGACGAGAACCAATATTTAGTCAAAAAAAATTATCTAGTAGAATATAATGGCGATTGAGGTTTTAAGCTTCAAATGTTTGGAAAGTTCAGAGAACACAAAGAGAGTTCACATTATGCTTTAATTTTTAGTACATTCTTTTATCATTTGGAGAATTATTTAATTTATACGCTACTTCGGGGATCATAAAGTTATATTTAAAATTGTATCAAATGAAAATATTGTTTAGGTCAATAATTAATTTTAGTGTAGTTTAATTAGTAAAATTAAGAGTTGAAGTACTTTTATTAAAGATGAATATAGGAATACAATAATTTTTCTCATTTCATTATTTTTTTTCATTTTAGTTAAATTCTTCATATATATATATATATATATATATATATATATGTGTGTGTGTGTGTGTGTGTGTGTGTGTTATTTCATCGGATCAACAACGTATGTGTGGTAAACTTTCTTTATAGTTTAGTTCAAAACTTTCTGTATGTAGCTTACTTAGTAGGATGATTTCATTAGTTAGTTTTCTTTTTATTCTTGGTCATATTCACATCTTAAGAGTTTAGATTATAATCTAGTGTTTAGTGTCATTTTGTTTAATATTTATCATGTGTTTAATAGTTAAATTTTACATTTGTTGGCGTTAAGTTGTTTACTTGTATCAATATTTTCATTCTGTCGAAGAACGGCGCAAGAAAATTTTAAATAATTAGACTACATAATAATTGGCCTATAATAGTTTTTTCATTTGACTTCGCCTAATAGGATAAAGCTTGGGCCAATAGAAGAGTTTAGGCCTATCGTTAAAGAAAAAGTATTTATAAGGCAGCGAGATGAGTCACGAACTAATATAAGACTCGTTACAATAAGTAATAATAATAAAATTATACAAATAAATATCTCGAATATGAAAGAGACAAAAATAAATGAAATACTCTAAATATGCTAGAAAGTTTTAGACGCACTTTAAATATTAGCTAATGTGTTCATACCCGAACCTTGTATTGATATGCTTGAATAATAAAAGGATTATGTGCGCTTTCCTGTGTCTCGATGCCTTTAAATTTAAAATAATTATGTTTTGACCATGTGTACATTATGTACCTTGGTTTAACATTCAATTTCAGATAAATACCTTGTGTACATACCACATCTAGGTCAAAACAACTAATAAAATACAATAATCAATTAAGTGATAATAAGCAAATCATAATCAAATACAAGCATAGTCAAGAATTAATTTAAGCCGGACATTACTCAATAGAAAGTGACTGTGTCAAAATCACGGGACTCGAGGGGTGCCTTACACTTCCCCCTCGGTCAACAGAATTTCTTACCCAATCTTTTATTTTCGTAGACCATAAATTAGGAGCCAAACTTTCCATTTGATGAAGGATTCAAATAAAAGGTCACTTAGAACACCAAAACTTAATTCCAAGAAATGACTCTAAATAATAAACAATCCATTTTCAAAACGTCGCTTCAATTGCAAAAACTCTTCTAACTCAACCTCGTAATAGGGTTGCATGGGAAAAAGAGGTGTGACTCTATATTTTATAGGACTAAAATGAATTCTAGCTTCTTTTATTTATAGGGAAAACATGATTATATTTTTTTGACTAAAATGTCAAATAAAATATTTGGAGGGAAACAAAGGGACTCTTAAAAATACGATTGGAGGGATATTAAAAGTTTTTGACTCTTTATATATATCTCCTAAACATAAGCTAACCTACATTTCCTACTCTACAAACAAAATACATACTCTAAACATGAATGCTAACGGATGGATTGAAGATGATTTCTACCCATGGTTTAGGATGAACGTGCCTAGATAGTACATTAAGCACGATGATCTGGTGAATTCACTTTTTTTTTGTTTTTTTAGTTTACATGATATGACTTTTTACGCTATCTTTCCATTATGATTGTGCAGTTCCTTTCAAAGAATATCTGTGACTATCTTCCTCCTAGTTCGGTTAAAACAATACTTAGATGTAATGTAAATGAGTGTACTTAGATGTAATGGAAAGGAGTGGACTGTGACTCTAACAGGTGTTGTTCGAAGAAGACTCGTTAAGGGGTGAAAGCAATTTGTTGTCGACAACAATCTAAAGAAAGGGAGTGTTCTTCTTTTTGAACTTGTTGAGGCTACATCAAGGGTTGTGATATTCACTGTTGAAGTGCTAGGAACATCTAATGCTTAGTTTTTTCGATTTTTTCATTAATTAAGGTCATGTAGTGACTGTGTTTTACCCTTGTCATTAAAATATTTATGGATTGTCTGTGATTTTTTCTTGTTATACTTTTTCCATATTTATGAAAATTATTTTATACATTTACTATACGGAAAAAAACGATTAAAACCTAAACTACTGGGAATAAGACTGAAAATTACAAGTCCCCCTCTTCTTTTGGATATAATAGAACCCAGAACAAGACTGTGAAGCTTTAAAAACAACTCTTGAAATTCGAAATTAATTTGGTCATAGAGAATTGAAAAAGTCATCACAAATAGCGAAAAATTATATTAATTAGTGATTCAAAGTTTTGGAGACCGAAATATTAAATACAATTCAACCACCTAGACTCAAGGGAAAGAACAATTTCGGGGAAAAAAATGTTGCAGCCAAGTTTCGAACCTTGATAGCATATGTAAGGGAAAGAACTTAAAGAGTTGATCAACCAGAGGGTCTGTAAAGCCCCGTGAATTTTTATATTTAAGTCGAGTTATTTTTGAGCTTAACAATATAAATTCATTAAACCCGAGCCACATGTGATTACTTAGGTGGTACAAAATTATTAAAATGCTCGAGGAAAATTACTTTATCAAATAAATTAAGTATGAGTTCACCGGAAATTTAATAAGAAACAAAAAGGGAATGGAAATAATGGACTTTCATTGACTAAATGTCACGACCACAAATTTCCTCCGTAGGATGTCGTGATGGCACCTAATTTTTAAGACTAGGTAAGCCTATCAATGTGAAATAATAATAAATATCTAAAATAAATAAACTACAATTCAAACAATTTCAACTCCCAAAACCCGGTAGAAATAAATAACAAGCTTCTAAGAATTTATTCTCAATGTCTCTATATGTCAAGGTCTAAATAAAATATAAGGAAGCAACATTAAATGATAGAAGGGGACTCCGGAGTCTGCGGACGCTGGCAGATATACCTCAAAATCTCCGTACGCAGGTAACTCACTGACGTCAAGGCTGGTTAAATGTACCTGGATCTGCACAAAAAGATGTGCAGAAGCGTAGTATGATGACACCACAACGGTACCCAGTAAGTGCCAAGCCTAATCTTTACTACGTTGCTTCAATATCAAGTTTAAAAATGTCAAATACTTCATATTAATAATATTTAATTTAAAGAAAATCAACCTTCAAATAATGTACAGAATAAAAGAAACCAAGTTTCAACTAAACAGGTAAAACAATTAGTAAGAAAAGATCAAACTAATTTGAAGTATATATCTCAGATCAATGATGAAGAATATAACAAGATAAAATAATTTAATAAATGCGCAACAGTGATCTACATAATTTTAAAATATAATCTTTCGCAATTTAGCCCGTGTACACACTCGTCACCTCGTGCACACGACTTTCAACACATTTTAATAATCACATCAATATCAATCCTAGGGGAAATTTCTCCCACATAAGGTTAGACAAGTCACTTACCTCGACTTGCTCCAATTTAACCAAGTATTATGCTTTTTTCTCGATTTTCCGACTCCGATCGATTCGTATCTAGTCATAATTAATTCGATACAGTCAACAAAAATTATAGTAATCAATTTCATAATAAAATATTACATTTTCATTAAAATCCGAAATTAGCTCAAAATTTGCCCATGGGGCCCACATCTCGGAATCCGGCGAAACTTATAAAATCCAACAATCCATTCAATTATGAGTCAACCCATACCAATTTTACCAAAATTCGATAACAACTCGATCTCCAAATCTTAAATTTTCGTTTTTGGAATTTCTTCCATAAATTCACGGATTCATGATGTAAATGAGTATGGAATCATGAAATATAATCAATATAGGATAAGGAACACTTACCCCAATGTTTTTCCGTGAAAATCGCCCAAGAACCGTGCTCCAAAAATCCAAAACGAAATGAATGAAATGACCATTTTTTGTCCTTAAGTTTCTGCCAATCCGTCACTAAAAGTTCATTTTTCGTCACTAAAAGTCCACCAGAAATAGCTCTACTAGTCTTACTTCAATTGATCATAACTTTATGTAAAAATGTCCAAATAATAAATGGTTTACCTTTATGGAAACTAGAATCCACCAACTACAACTTTCATGTTTTACAATTATTCTGATTCCTTATGCATTGCGAGATATAAGCTCCCAAAGTCGGTTGCATGCATCAGAATTTTTGGCGAAACTGTTCTACCAGCCTTTATTCAATCCATCATAACTTTCTCTACAAATGTCCAAACAATGCATAGCTTAACTTTCGGGAGCCTATAATCAAACGACTACAACATTTATGTTTTGTACATTTTCCGATTCCTTATGCATTGCGAGATATAAGCTTCCAAAGTTGGCTTCACGCACGAAATATCTGCAACAGAAATTTCCAGTACTCTTTGTCCGAAATCCATTCCGTTTACCTTCCGAAATCCACCCGAGATTCTCGGGACCTTAACCAATTATTCCAACATGTCCCAAAATACCATACAGACTTAGTCGAGGCTTCAAACTACATCAAACAAGATCAAAACGACGAATCGCACCTCAAATCAAAATCTATGAACTTTGAACTTTCAAATTCTATATCTTGTGTCGAAACACATCAAATCAATTCGGAATGACTTTTTGCACACAATTCATAAATGACATAACGGAGCTATGAAAATTTTCAGAATCGGATTTCGACCCCGATATCAAAAAGTCAACCTCTCGGTCAAACTTCCCAAAAATTCAACTTTCGGCATTTCAAGCCTAATTCCACTACGGACTTCCAAATAAAATTCCGATCACGCTCCTAAGTCCAAAATCACCATACACAGCTGTTGGAATCATCAAAATTCGATTCCGGGGCTGTTTGCACATAATTTGACATCCGGTCACTATTTGAACTTAAACTTTTAATTTTTCATCAAAATTCCATATCTCGAGCTATGGACCTCGGAATTTGATTTCGGGCATACGCCTAAGTCCCAAATGACGATACGAACCTACCAAAACTATCAACACACTGATTCGAGTCCGTTTGCTCAAAATTTTGACCAAAGTCAACTCAGTTGAGTTTTAAAGCTCTAATTCACATTTTAATTCATTTTTCACCTGAAAACTTTTCAAAAAATTTTACGGACTGCGCACGCAAGTCGAGGAATGATAAATAGTTCTTTTCGAGGTATTATAATACAAAATTAATTATTAAATTTAAAGATGACATTTTGGGTCATCACATTCTCCACCTCTAAAACAAACGTTCGTCCTCGAACGGAGTTAGAAAAAGTACCTAAGCTGGTGAATAAGTGTGGATAACAGCTGCGCATATCATTCTCGGTCTCCCAAGTCGCCTCCTCGACCGAATGACCCCTCCACTGAACCTTCACGGAAGCAATGTTCTTTGACCTTAGCTTTCGAACATGCCTATCCAAAATAGCCATTGGTTCCTCAACATAAGATAGATTCTTGTCCAACTAAACCGAACTGAAGTCTAGCACATGAGACGGATCACCGTGATATTTTCGAAGCTTGGAAACATGGAATACCGGATGACCGGCAAAGAGATTAGGTGGTAGTGCAAGTTTATAAGCCACCTCTCCAACTCTCTCAAGAATCTCAAAAGGCCCAATATACCTAGGGCTCAAATTGCTCACCAACCATGAATGCAACATCACGAACCTTCAGATTCGCATAACTCGTTTGTCTAGATTAGGCTGTACGAAGTCAATCCTGAATCAACTTAACCTTTTCCAAGGCATCCTGAACCAAGTCTGTACCCAATAGCCTAGCCTCGCCCAGTTCGAACCAACCCACTGGGGACTAGCACCACCTACCATACAAGGCCTCATACGGAGCCATCTGAATGCTTGACTGACAACTGTTGTTGTAAGAAAACTACGCAAGTGGTAAGAACTGATCCCAAGCACCCCCAAAATCTATCACACACACACGAAGCATATCCTCCAATATCTGAATAGTGCGTTCGGACTGCCCGTTTGTCTAAGGGTGAAATGTTGTACTCAACTCTACCCAAGTACCCAACTCACGTTGTACTGCCCTCCAGAACCGTGATGTAAACTGCGTACCCCGGTCAGAGATGATAGATACCGGTATGCCGTGAAATCTGACAATCTCGCGAATATAGATTCGAGCCAACTGCTCGGAAGAGTAGGTAGTCATCATAGGATTGCAATGAGCTGACTTGGTCAATCTATCCACAATCACCCAAGCTGCATTAAACTTCCTCTGATTCCGTGAGAGCCCAACAACGAAATCCATAGTGATTCTCTCCCATTTCCATTATGGAATCACTAGCTTCTGAAGCAATCCACTAGGTCGTTGATGCTCATATTTCACTTGTTGACAATTTAGACACCGAGCTACATACTCCACTATGTCTTTCTTCATCTTCCTCCACCAATAATGTTGCCTCAAGTCCTGCTACATCTTCGCAACACCTGGATATATAGAGTACCGCGAAATGTGAGCCTCATGGAGAATCAATTCACGAAAATCATCTACATTAGGCACACATAGCCTGCCCTGCATCCGTAATATATCATCATCTCCAATTGCGACTTCTTTGGCATCACCGTGCTGAACTGTATCCTTAAGGACAAGCAAATGAGGGTCATCATACTAACGCTCCCTGATACGATCATAAATAGAAGACTGAGAAACCACACAAGCCAAAACTCAACTCGGTTCGGAAACATCCAATCTGACAAACTAGTTGGCCAAAGGCCTCTCTGCTACTGGTAAATATGCTAAGCTACCCAAACTCTCCGCCTTATGACTCAAGGCATCGGCTACTACATTGGCTTTCCCAAGATGATAGAGAATGGTGATATCATAATCCTTAAGCAACTCCAACCATCTCCGCTGCCGCAAATTAAGATCCTTTTGTTTAAACAGATGTTGTAGACTTCGGTGATCGATGTAGACCTCACAATGGACACCGTACAAATAATGGAGCCAAATTCTTCAAGGCACGAACAATAGCTACTAACTCAAGGACGTGGACCGAATTTTTATTTTATTTTTTATGTACCTTTAACTGTCTAGACGCGTAGGCAATCACCCTACCGTCTTGCATCAACATCGCGCCGAGACCAATACGCGACGCATCACAATACACAGTATAAGACCTTGAACATGTAAGTAATACCAACGCTTGTATCGGAGTCAAAGTGATCTTGAGCTTCTGAAAGCTTAACTCACACTCGTCTGACCCTGTAAATGGGGCACCCTCTTGGATCAATTTGGTCTTAATAGTTGTTCATAATCAATTACAGAATCGTCATTTAACCTCATGTTAACAAAAATCTCGTTGCAAACCTTCATAATACTGATAACTAGATACGAGGCATGAAGACTTCATAATTATTTACCCGAATTAACGAGTCACATTTAACGCCACCTAGGCGGGCACCTATCTCGTAGGTTAAAAATTAATAATTACAACACGAATTTGACAACTATGCACAGAGAATTTCATATAAGAATTTTCAAATAATCCTAACACGCATGACTCCCTATTAGTACTATAGTACAAATTTAATTTCACAAGGGAGAACTTAAACACAAGAATTTTTCTCACAAGGATCTCGTCCTTATATAACTTCCACTGCAGCTCGTAGCCCGATTTAAACATATCAATTTACATTAAAATGTGAGGATCTCGTCGTCAGTTCTAAATCACAAGTAATATGCACATCGTGCCAATTGAAAATTTCCATTTTCTCCTTTTAAATAATTTTGGTTACACCAAATCACAACACATAATGAACCTGACACCGCTAGGACATATAATTCACAATTTGCAATTAATTCTTCGGAATTTACATCAAAATTTACCGCATTGAGTAACAGAAAGCCACATTTAGACTCGCAACTCTTATTATGACCAACACGAAATGATAGGCGTAGTTATCTCCATAAAATTTTCCAATAGGGGTAAACACATAAGTAGATTATAGAATTATGAAGCTCACTCATAAGTGGAGCACAATAGGAAGACTCGTTTCGATATTGAGAACCGAATCAACTTAAGGAAATTATTCCTTTATATTAAATCGAGGTCGTACCTGTAACGACACCATCTGATGTAGCGACCTCCGCCATACCGTAAAATAAATATATCAACGGCTGGGTCTCCACCTCTAGGACGCCTTTTACCCGTATGTCCTCCACCCTTAACTGGTCGTGTGGGTGGTGTAGTAATTGCAATGGGACACGTAGCCTGAGTGCTTTGATGAAATAAGTCTCTCCCAAAGGTTTGACAATTTTTCTCATGATGTGCCTAGTATCACCGTATTCATAACAACCCTTTTGCGGGTTAGGCTGCTCATATTGAGTCTGTGCAGATAACTGGAATAACCATTGTAGGAACTCATGTCGGTGGTGCATTAAAAGAACTTACTAGAGCACCCCGAGTAATTCGATGTGCGGAATGGGCTGGCCGACTGCCCGAGCCCCCGCCATAATGATTTATACTTGCAGAGTAGAATCCACTGAATCCCCCAGAACCTTGAGACGTCTTGGTCTCCTTAGTTTTCTTTTTCCTCACCCCGAACATATTCTAATATCTTGGTAATTTATACAACTAGCAGCAATGAAGTATCATCTTGTAGCTCCCGAGTCGTACAAAATTTTATGATCATAATTGAGTTCTTTAATGAGTCTATGGACTCGCCCTCTGGGTGTAGGAAGCAAAGTAGGAGTATGACGGGCTAACTTATTGAACTTGATGGCATATTCTGACATCGTCAATGGTGACATGACGCAACCGTTCAAACCCTATGTGCCACGCATTACGGACAAACTCTTTTAAAAGCATTTCTGAGAACTGAGCCAAGTGGGCGGTGTTGCATTGGATCATCTGCTCTTTTCATAGGCTTGCCACGAACACCGGTGGAGAATTATCTCTCCCAAGTCAAATTTCTTCTTTTGTTATACTGACTCTACACTGTTGAGCTGACCAATTTCTTAACATACTCTTCGACTCTTTTTTGGGGTAACCCTTACCCCTATTTATACACAACGATCACAAAAGTAGAGCTCCATACAAACAAATCTTGTCACAAACCACATAGTCCAGACTCTCGTCAACAAGTGTACTTACTCCGAAGCACCCCAAAATCCGCAACAGTGACGTCCACGCTGAGTAGACCTTCTACAAATTTAGAGTTGTTTCTATAACTCCTTTGGTATTGAAGTATAAGATTATTAAGGAGGCGAACATACCGCAAGTCCCAACCTTATCCTCTACAAAATCTCAGGTCTTAAACATGTGTAAATTTTAGGGAACCTTTCAGTACCACATATATACATTTCAGGCTAAAATTGATATAATATATGACCCCGCAATCCACCCATTGGTAGTGGACTCCCCCTATTCGGCGCGAAGTAGGTCACAACGTCCGATGATCCACAATAATAATCTTCACAGCTTGTATAAATCAACCAGACGCCAACGTCCGTTGCACCCCCACATGATTCACTAGGTGATCTCTCAATACGCCCGCATCTTCAGTCGAACCCACACGTTAAGGAAATGTTTGAGCATCTCTGGCTCCCTCGTAGTCCATCTGCGGCATCACGAACCGTCGACACACAACTGATATTGAGTGTGCAATGTCATACACGAGTGGATACAAAGGAATATGAGATATATATGTTTCAAGATAAATCAATGCCACACGATAAGGAATCAAAGAAGTGAATATTTTCCTAACAATTCCATATACTCCCGAAGATAAGTACAGACGTCTCCGTACTGATCCACAAGACTCTACTAAACCTGCTTGTGACTCATAACACCTATGAACCTAGTGCTTTGATACCAACTTGTCACGACCCCAAATTCCCTCTGTAGGATGTCGTGATGGCACCTAGTCTCTAAGACTAGGTAAGCCTATCAATGCGGAATAATAATAAACATCTGAAATAAATAAACTACAATTCAAATAATTTCAACTCCCAAAACCCGGTAGAAATAAGTCACAAGCTTCTAAGAATTTATTCTCAATGTCTCTATATGTCAAGGTCTAAATAAAATATAAGGAAGCAACATAAAATGATAGAAGGGGACTCCGGAGTCTGCGGACGCTGGCAGATATACCTCGAAGTCTCCATGTGCAGGTAACTCACTGACGTCTAGGCTGGTAAAATGTAACTGGATCTGCACAAAAAGATGTGTTGAAGCGTAATATGAGTACACCACAACGGTACCCAGTAAGTGCCAAGCCTAACCTCGGTAGAGTAGTGACGAGGTCAGGTGAGGCCCTACTGGAATATAATAATGGCATGGTAAAATATTTATCAATGTAGTAAAATAAAATGACATTGGAAATGAATCAAATAGTATGTCACATTTAATGACATCAAATAATTACAAATAATATCTCGTGGAATCAAAACAGAATTTCCTTCAACTTTATGAAAATCACAACAATTAATCGAAAGCAACTATGGCCATAAATCAATATCAACAAGGGCACTCCCGAGGTACCGCCTCGTAGTCCCAAATCATAAATAAATTCACAATATCTCATTTTCTTATATCACCGCGGGAGCCTTCACAATTTATTTAAAGAAAATATTTTTTCCCGAAATAGCATCCCGCGTTTTAGCCACCCTTATCACACCGCATGACTTCTAGTAGTTCCCCTACTAGCCACGCGTATCAAGCCATCCTTATCTCACCGCATGCGTTTCAACACCCAGACCTTATACCACCGCATGCGTATCAATATCACAATTTGCACCTCAAGTGCTCAAATAATTTAACTTGCCAAAATAATTCAACAACAATATTTTTCCACAATAAAGAGCTCACGGCTCATGCCAAAATAAATCATCAATAATAGTTTTCCCCAATAAAGAGCTCACGGCTCCCTCACAATGAGTATAAAAATATTCAGGAGTAAATAATTTAGGAAAATAATATTTCAAAATCTTTACTACGTTGCTTCAATATCAAGTTTAAAAATGTCAAATACTTCATATTAATAATATTTAATTTAAAGAAAATCAACCTTCAAATAATGCACAGAATAAAAGAAACCAAGTTTCAACTAAACAGGTAAAACAATTAGTAAGAAAAGATCAAACAAATTTGAAGTATATATCTCAGATCAATGATGAAGAATATAACAAGATAAAATAATTTAATAAATGCGCAACAGTGATCTACACAATTTTAAAATATAATCTTTCGCAATTTAGCCCGTGTACACACTCGTCACCTCGTGCACACGACTTTCAACATATTTCAATAATCACATCGATATCAATCCTAGGGGAAATTTCTCCCACATAAGGTTAGACAAGTCACTTACCTCGACTTGCTCCAATTTAACCAAGTATTATGCTTTTTCCTCGATTTTCCGACTCCGATCGATTCGTATCTAGTCATAATTAATTCGATACAGTCAACAAAAATTATAGTAATCAATTTCATAAGAAAATATTACATTTTTATTAAAATCCGAAATTAGCTCAAAATTTGCCCATGGGGCCCACATCTCGGAATCCGACGAAACTTATAAAATCCGACAATCCATTCAATTACAAGTCCACCCATACCAATTTTATCAAAATCCGATAACAACTCGATCTCCAAATCTTAAATTTTTGTTTTTGGAATTTCTTCCATAAATTCACGGATTCATGATGTAAATGAGTATGGAATCATGAAATATAATCAATATAGGATAAGGAACACTTACCCCAATGTTTTCCCGTGAATATCGCCCAAAAATCGCCCAAGAACCGTGCTCCAAAAATCCAAAACGAAATGAATGAAATGACCATTTTTGGTCCTTAAGTTTCTGCCAATCCGTCACTAAAAGTTCATTTTTCGTCACTAAAAGTCCACCAGAAATAGCTCTACCAGTCTTACTTCAATTGATCATAACTTTATGTACAAATATCCAAATGATAAATGGTTTACCTTTATGGAAACTAGAATCCACCAACTACAACTTTTATGTTTTACAATTATTCTGATTCCTTATGCATTGCGAGATATAAGCTCCCAAAGTCGGCTGCATGCATCAGAATTTCTGGCGAAACTGCTCTACCAGCCTTCATTCAATCCATCATAACTTTCTCTACAAATGTCCAAACAATGCATAGCTTAACTTTCGGGAACCTATAATCAAACGAATACAACTTTTATGTTTTGAACATTTTCTGATTCCTTATGAATTGCGAGATATAAGCTTCCAAAGTTGGCTCCACGCACGAAATATCTGCAACAGAAATTTCCAGCACTCTTTGTCCGAAATCCATTCCGTTTACCTTTCGAAATCCACCCGAGATTCTCGGGACCTTAACCAATTATTCCAACATGTCCCAAAATACCATACAGACTTAGTCGAGGCTTCAAACTACATCAAACAACATCAAAACGACGAATCGCACCTCAAATCAAAATCTATGAACTTTGAACTTTCAAATTCTATATCTTGTGTCGAAACACATCAAATCAATTCGGAATGATTTCAAATTTTGCACACAAGTCATAAATGACATAACAGAGCTATGAAAAGTTTTAGAATCGGATTTTGATCCCGATATCAAAAAGTCAACCTCTCGGTCAAACTTCCCAAAAATTCAACTTTCGGCATACCATGATATGTTTAATGAATGATTTGGAGTTAAAATTCAAGGGTTGACCTTCAAATGATGAAATTTTTGCTAAACTTATGAAATTGGACTTAAGTGTTAGACACTTAGTTAGCTTAGTTGGTATTGTTGTGATGCGTTATTGAATTATGTGAGTTCGTATATGTAGATCGTGACTCGTTGGAATTATTGGATCATTTGGGGTAAAGGTTGGAAGCAATTTGAGGTGCGTTGAAACTTACTACCCTCGAAACTTTCTTCCAAAATCATATCGAAACGTGATTAAATAGAAATTTTAAATGTGAGCCCTAGCTTGTGGGGACAAGCGAGTTGGGATTGTACTACTTCATGGATCATAAGAGGATTTAAGTGCTACGAATATTATTTTCTTGAAAAAAATTATTTAATTTTAAAACTAAATGAAGGAGGAATAGCACTCGTAGTATTTTTGAAATGAAAATACATAAGTTGTGAAATATCTTGGATTTAACTATTCTCATAGTTGATTTGGATTTGTTAATAAATGTAAAGGTTTTGGGAGTTACTTAGGTTCACCGAGATTGACCTTGGATATTTTTTCTCATTAGGTCATGAAACTACACGTGCCAGTGTAGGCGTAGAACCCACCTTACTGTTGGGAACTACGACAGAGTACTATCCATGAGGGGGTATTATTGTGCTACATTATTAGCATGGCTGAGTCGATTCGTGTGGCACAACGACGAGACGACCTGAGCAAGTAGGGTATATGATACTTGACGCTAGGTACATAACCTAGTTGACCTTTCTTCCGTATCGGTGATGGTACAGTGCTCCTGCTAAATGAAAAATCTAACATGATTTTGCAAAGATTAATGCTAAAGGAAGATTTTGAAATATGTTTCACCATATTATTTTATTTTATTTTCTAAATTGTTAATTAATATGAAGGCTTCTTTCTTATATAAATTATTATTGCATATCTTATATCTTCTTAAGTCTTGTCCTATTTTCTTTTGGGGAACGGTTCATGATTCGTACTAGGCATGTGGAGCTTAGGCCTTTAGGCTACATTTTCATATATGTTTTTAGGGACTGGACCTGAGCAGCTTGGGCCGCGTGAATAGGGCAGCTCTACATTCTCTGTTGAAGTTTTTTGGTGAGACTTGACACTTGTACTCGTGGAGGACTTTATTATATTATTATTCTTTTGAGCCATCGGGTTATGCCTTGGTTGACTATTTTATTTCCGTGTCATAAAAATTCCGTAGAAAATAGTAGTATTCATTTTGGGTTGTAATCCTATGGTTACTCATATGGCGTGCACGAATGAAATTTTCTTTTATCTTTATGAAGTTTTTCTTTCAAAAAAAATATTTACTTAAATACATTATTCATGTTTTGTTTTATATCTTAAAATGATTGTATTTGAAGAGGCTCTCGCATCCTCCTTTTAGGCATATAGATGAGTATTAATCTATGGGATGCTTTACTCGGGTTGGGTATAGTACCGAGTGTCGGTCATGTAGTTTTAGAGCGTGACAGGGTCTATCGACATTTCTGGTTGGAATCAATATTACAAATACTTTAATACCTTTATTAGTGAGTTGATAAAAAATAGAATGCCGCTACTTGTTTCGAACCCAGGCAGCAAAGGTGTCACACTCCGACCTCGGGAAGCACGACCGACGCTGAACCGAGATACCCTGGTCAAGAAAGCCTTTATAATACCTTCTACCCAACTCACCCATGAATAAAGAGAAGGATACACTTCATTAAGTAGACAATAAGAGGTCATGTGAAACACTAGTTTCTTTTCATTAGTTATGAGATTAATAAGTCTCCAAAATAGTACATTGTACAATCATATTTAAAGTGGAACAGATGATACCATTACAACATTTTTAGTTTCACCTTTCCAAAAACAAATACAACCCACACTATGTCTACGGAGCTTCTAACAGGAACAAAAGAGAGCTATGACAGTGCCGGCAATAAGACCCCGGTTATACCTCAAAACGCTATGTACAAAGGATAAAAGATACAGGACCCCGACATGAAATGGAGCTCACCAAATCAGCTGAGGGGAGGGTGTGCTGCTATCACTGATCAATACCACCTGCTATGGAACCACTTGCATCCATTATAGATGCAGCGTCCCCGGCAAAAGGGACGTTAGTACATATGGAATAGTACTAGTATGTAAAACTAAACACCCTCTCAATAGAACGAGCAACAGTAAACGGAGAATAAATAATGAAATCAATAAGAGACTCAAACAATATCAAGGTGTCGAGTTAGGGGAAAGGTAAACTTCAATTAGGTTTCAGTAATTTAAGTTGGGAGATCTTTAGCACCGATACACCACCGTATTTTAGCACGGAGTCTTATCTCAGCCCGACCGGCTAAGCCGTCTAACCCCGATACATACACTCATAATACCACTATGTGCGCGGTATGGCATCCGATCTCAGTCTGATCGGCTAAGCCGTCTCACCACAATGTCATGTGGGTCGATATCCCATCACATCTCGCTAGCAATAATCTCATCCCATTTAAGGAGAAACATCTCAACACACCAATCTCATCCCATATAAGGGGAAACAGTCTCATCACATTAACACCAGAATTTACCCCTCAATCACTCCTATACCGGCACGTGTAGTTTCTGGGTTAGGTTGTTTCAACCTACCCTTTCTCGGTGTCTAAACGATACTCCCAAGTCATTTATTATTAAAAGTATTTACCACTCAATTCATATTTTTTTACATGTCATTCATTTTATTGGCATCATTGGCCATAACGCAATATCATTCTTGGTACATTGGCCATACTTCAAAACTCATGCTCACTATTTCACTTTCAAACATTATCGTGGATAATTTATCTGAAGCCTTCGGCTTCAGAGAAGGACTGGAAAAAGATTCAGGCACTCTCGGGAGAGTGTTTGTTGAACAATGCCATGCACAATGCCGCATCGGTACGTTCTTTTCTTCCTTCGCAATTTCTTCTACTTTAGTATGAATGTATTCTAAGTTCTACTTCTTCTTGTTTTGTAGGCCAACTTTCTTGCTTCTGAGGACCTTCAAAGGTTGATTCATGAGAAGGAAGAACTTACTTCTGAACAAGATCAGCTTTTGGCGGAACGGGACCAGACTGTTCTCCGCCTCTCAAAATTGGAAAACAGAGTTGTTAAGGCCGTTGCTTTGGATGCTCGTTTGCAGCAAAGCAAGCAAGAAGTGGTAACCCTTAGCCAAGAAATTGGGCCGCTGAGGGCTAGATTTGATGAGGCCAAGGCCAAATGGGCAGAAGTCCAGAACGTTGTTCTTGCTGCAACAGACCGCGAGGTTCCCTCCGCTGAAAGAGTGATTAATTTGGAAGCAGCCTTAAACTCCCAAGTGAAGAGCTTGCTTCTGTGGAGGCGAAACATGCCCAGCTAGAAGAGAAGTACAAGAAAACTATCGAGCATAACAAGCTCTTTAGTTCAACTGTTCGCGAACTTGACGTCAACCTCCAATCTGCTATATCCGTCGGGAAAAACCTTTTTACCGAGGTTACCCAACTCAAAGGAGAAATCAAGCACCGTGCGACTTCCCTCATTGTTTAAAAAACTTATTCCGTGTATAGCATGAGGAGAAAAACCTTGGAAGAGGCCAAAGTTGGTATCATTGACGTTGATGCCGAAATTGCTAAGGCCCGGGAGCTTGAGTTGGCTGCAAAAAATGGACTCCCGGCGTAATTCGATGCTCCAGGTTCTTCTGATTCTTGTTCCGAGTTTTCAGAAACTGAAGAAGGATCGGAAGGCGATGGGGCCGAAGACCAAACTAGGGAAAGTGCTGAGCCATCGGTGGAACCACCTACTCTTCCCGGCAATGCGGATACTTCTCTTCCTCCTGGTTCCAGAGGCGCTGCAGTTTAGCTTTTTCTTTATTTTCCCATTCTGTACTTGTAATGTTTTGGCCCGTTCTTGTAAATAAAGACATATTTTTTTGTTCAAGTGTCGTTTGGGTCTTACTTTAATTTGAATATCCATGCAAGCCTTTAACTTTTGCACTTGCTCAAGCATTCTGCGCATGATGTTCAATTCGCGCTTTACTATGTGTATCTCGGATGCCTTTTCTTCGAAACATTTTGGTTCCGAGTATTATCCCTTTTATGTGAGGGTTTTTATGAATATTTGAGTAAGTTCCCTTTAAAGTGACGGTTTCTATGAATATTTGCACAAGTTTCCCTTTTACATGAGGGTTTTTATGAATATTTGCGCAAGTTTGCTTTTTGCGTCCTTTTCGTATGCGGCTTCGGGTGTATTTTTCCCCAACGGAATTTTGGATTTCGAGCATCGATTCTTCCTGAACCAACCCTTTAAAGTGGGGTTTTTTAATAAGAGAGGGCCCTTTTATGTTTACGGTGCTCTTGAAGAGGACGTCTCATGTTCATTACGGCACTAATATTCAAAGTACTTGTTTAACTTTCAAATGATAAAGTTAGCTCATCGTTCATACAAGAAACAAGATAAAAGCAAAAGGACTTCATTTTATTCCTTGTATTTTCAGAAATTACATAAGCATTTTGCTATGCAGAAAAGAAATTTCCATTACTTGTGGCTATCTTGTACAACTTATTTCTACGGGGATAGCTACGTAGTCCCCGGTCCCAATGATGCATTTTTTTCGTATTTTTATTCCCGGTTGACGTGGCAGTCATTTATGTCGTATCCTCATATCATTCCCCCCCTAGTGTTTGAATGCGAAGAATGCGAATTAGAACACTGGAAGTCTTGAATCTTCGAAGGTCCCACCAATGAATTACTAGGTAATCCTTCACTTGGTAACATATCTTGTTTCCCCTTAGGAATCCATGTTATCGAGCAACAGAATACCTAACAGCCCTCTCGCGGTTTGTGCCGTGAATGGTCCGGTAACCTCTGTTCGGTAGCAAACTTAACTTCCCGGTGGGAATTTGCTATCGAACCAAAGATTACCTAATCATCCCCGAGTGGAAACCTATTCATTTTCCTTGCTATCAAATGTCTTATTGTTGTTGTCTTCGTAGTATGCTTTCCGTCCCTGCCTCGTTAAAAACCTTGCCTGAAAAATCTAATTGGGACAAAAACTGAACGAAGGGAAAAAGAGTGCAGCACATACTTCATGTTTGAGTGTTGTTCATCAGTAATGATATATTTTGAGGTGTGCCACGTTCCAATTGCTGAGCAACTTGTCCCTATTCTGGTTCTCCAACTTGTATGAACCTTTGCCAGTGACAGCTGAAATCCGGTAAGGGCCTTCCCACGTTGGACCTAACTTTCCCGTGTTGAGCTCCCAAGTATTTTGTGTTACTTTTCTTAGAACCAAGTCTCCTACTTTGAAAAAATGAAAGTTGCCTCTCCGATTGTAATATCACTCCATCCTTTGCTTTTGAGCTGCCATTCTTACATGCGCCAAGTCCATGCGTCCCTCGAGCAGTTCCAAGTTGATTAGCATTGCTTCATCGTTTGGTTCTTCGTTTGTCTGAGAATATCTCAAAGTGGGTTCGCCCACTTCAATCGGGATTAGGGCTTAAGCACCGTACACGAGGGGAAAAAGGAGTTTCTCTGATACTTGATTTGGTCGTTGTTCGGTAGGCTTATAGAACTCCGGGCAACTCTTTGGGCCATTTGCCTTTTGATGCTTCCAACCTTTTCTTGAGGTTTTCAATGATCACTTTGTTTGTTGACTCCGCTTGACCGTTTGGACTCGGATGATAAGGTGGGGATGTGATTCTCTTTATTTTCAGGTCTTCGAAGAACTTTGTAACTTTTTCACCGATAAATTGTGGCCCATTGTCACATGCTATCTTTTTTGGTATTCCGAACCTGCAAAATTATATTTTCCCATAGGTAATCGACCACTTCGCGTTCTCCAATTTTCTAATAAGAACTTGCTTCCACCCATTTAGAAAAATAATCAGTTAAAATTAAAAGAAACCTTACCTTTTTGGGAGCCGGTGGCAGCGGTCCGACGATGTCCATCCCTCATTTCATGAATGGCCATGGGGACAGAACAGAATGTAATGGTTTTGCCGGTTGATGTACTAGTGATGCGTAGCATTGGCACTTATCGCATTTTCATACGAAATCTTTGGCGTCTTGTTCCATGCGAGGCCAGTAATATCCTGCTCGTACCAATTTCAGCACCAAAGACTCTGTGCCTGAGTGATTGTTGCATATCCCTTCGTGGATTTCTCTCATGTCATAGTCAGCTTCTAACGCTCCTAAACACCGGGCCAGCGGGCCTTGAAAAGATTTTGAAGCTATAACGTGTAGCTTTGGTGCGTAACGCCCGTGATGTTTTGGGATCGTCCGGCAACTTTCCGTGCTCGAGGTAGTTGATTATTTCGTTCCTCCAGTCCCAGACCAGACTAGCCAAATTTACCTCATAGTAACCATCCGTATCAAGGACTGAGTTCATCAGTTGACTAATGTCCAGGACTCCAATCACTTTGTTTTCGTCGATGATCCTAAGTTTGCTAATGCAATCTGCTTCTACATTATCTTCTCTCGGGATATGAGTTATTGACCACTCACGGAATCATGCCAAGAGAGCCTGGACCTTTACCACGTATTGTTGCATATGTTCTTCTTTGGTATCAAAGATCCCGTAAACCTGATTTACCACCAACCGTGAGTCGCATTTGATTTCGATAATCTTGGAATCGAGTCCCCAGGCCAATTCGAGCCCTGCAATCAAAGCTTCATACTCTGCTTCATTATTAGTTAAAGGGATCGTGTTGATGGCTTGTCTTAAGGTTTCCCCTGAAGGCGTGATTAAAACTATTTTGAGCCCGGACCCTTTTACGTTCGAGGCTCCGTCCGTAAATAAGGTCCAAACCCCTGATGTCGATTCCGACACCATTACTCCTTCTTTGGTTTCCATAGGTAGCAGTCCCGGACTAAAATCGGCCATGAAGTCAGTCAAGACTTGTGACTTAATTGTTGTCCTCGATTTATATTCTATGTCGAATTCACTCATTTTGACGACCCATTTGGCCAATTTGCCCGAGAGCTCAGGTTTATGAAGGATGTTCCGCAAAGGGAAAGTAGTCACCATATCTGTTAGGTGGCATTGAAAATAGGGCCTCATCTTTCGAGCGGCGACTACGAGAGATAAGGCTAGTTTTTCCAAATGTGGGTAGCGAGTTTCTCCTCCCGTTAAAATTTTTCTAACATAATAAATAGGAAACTGCGTACCTTCGTCCTCTAGGACTAAAACCGCACTTACCGCAACTTTTGAAACTGTGAGGTAGACTAGCAATGTTTCGCCATCTTTTGGTTTTGAGAGTTGTGGAGGGCTTGATAAATATTTCTTCAGGCCCCCTCAAAGCCTGCTGGCACTCTAGCGTCCATTCAAAATTGTTCTTATTTTTGAGCAATGCAAAGAAGCGATGACACTTTTCCAACGACCGGGAAATGAACCTGCTCAAAGTTGTTATCCTTCATGTGAGTCTTTGTACTTCCTTCACGTTTGATAATTGATCCGGGATATCGTCTATGGCCTTGATTTTGTCGGAGTTTACTTCAATTCCCCTTTGTGAGACCAGAAACCCCAGGAACTTACCGGAGCTAACCCCGAACGCGCACTTCTCGGGGTTAAGTTTCATGTTATGCTTCCTCAGTATATCGAATGTTTCTTGCAAATGCTTAAGGTGGTCACCTACATTCAAAGTCTTAACGATCACACCGTCTATATAAATTTCCATGGTTTTTCCTATTTGCTTTTCAAACATCTTATTTACGAGTCGTTGATAAGTGGCTCCAGTGTTTTTCTCAACTCGAAAGGCATTACATTGTAACAATATGTACCGAGATTTGTTATAAATGAAGTCTTTTCCTAATCTTCCAGGTTCATCTTAATTTGGTTGTACCCGGAATAAGCATCAACAAAACTCATCAGTTCGTGCCTGGTCGTGGCATCAATCATTTGATTGATATTTGGCAATGGAAACGAATCTTTCGGGCACGTCTTATTAAGATCTTTATAGTCTACACACATACAAAATTTATTTTTCTTCTTAGAACTACTACTACATTGGCTAGTTAGTCTAGATATGTTACCTCTCTGACCAAACCAATTTTAAGTAAGCAGGTTACCTCTTCTTTGATGAATTTATTCTTGGCCTCGGCAATAGGGTGTTTCTTTTTTCATATCGGTGGTACGTTGGCATCCAAACTCAGCTTGTGCACGGCTATTTCCATCGGGATACCTGTCATATCCTCGTGTGACCATGCAAAGCAATCAATATTAATTTTAAGGAATTCAATAAAACCAGACTGAGCTCAGGATGCAGTCCTGTCCCCAAGTGAAATTTTCTTTCTAAGATTTTTTCAAACAATGCCACTTGCTCTAGTTGCTCTACCGTGGACTTTGTTGCATCCGTCTCTTCTAGAACTTGGAAATATCTCAGCACCCGATATTGTTCTGACGACTCTGCCCCTCGAATAACCTCTTCTAACTAGGGAGTAGGCACCAGTTCATGTAATTGCTATGTCGTGTGCTCCTTCCCTTTGCTACTGGAAACTGAGATTGCATTCATCTCCCTCGCTGCCAGTTGGTCATCTCTTATATTCTTGATTCTTTCGGGCATTGGAAACTTCAGCATTTGGTGATATGTCAAAGGTACAACTTTCATCTCGTGTAATCATAGCCTTTCTAAGATGATGTTGTATCCCATATCACCATCCACTACTTTGAAGAGAGTTGTTTTCATTACTCCTTCAGTATTCGTGAGCAGCAAGATTTCTCCCCAGGTCGTCACGCTCGCAAGGTTGAATCCAGCGAGGAGTTTTGTCGCCGGAATAATACTTCCGATGAGTTTAGATTATTTCAATACTCTCAATTGTATGATATTAGTCGAACTTTCTAGATCCACTAGAACACGCTTAATTTTAAAATCTAACACATTTAAAGATTTTACCAGTACGTCGTTGTGTGGTAACATCAATCCGTCTGCGTCTCCCTCCGTGAAAGTGATATCGTCCTCCCGGAGTCTTTTGTTATGAGTTATCGATACTTTAGTCTTCTTTGCCGCCGAAAAGGTGACCCCGTTAATCTCGTTCCCTCCCCCCCCCCCAAAGATCATGTTGATTATTTAGCATGGAGTTTCTTCTCCTGCTTTTGAGGATTTCGCGTTGTCTCTGTTGCGACCGTAATTGTTCTTAGCTCGACCACTCAAGAATTCTCAGAGATGACCATTCTTCAATAGCGTTTCCACCTCCTCCCGAAGATGTTGCCATTCCTCTGTCCGGTGACCGTTCGTCCCGTGTTATTCACACCATAAATTGGGATCCCTTTGGCTCGAATCGGACCTCATAGGTCTCAGGAATCGTGCTTCTTTAATGTTCCTCATGGCTGACACAATCCACTACACTAACGTTGAAGTTATATTCTGATAACCTAGGGTAAAAAAGATCTCGATAACCCGACGTTTGTTTATCTTGAAGTGATCTATTGTTTCAACCACAATCAGTCCCTCCGTCAGCAGTGAACTTGTTTGCTGCTCGAAAATTTCTGCCACAGCCTTCGGTACGCTCGTAGGGAAAAAACTGACACCTCGTATTTAAGTCGCAAAGCTCTTCAAATACGAGCAAAAACTTAAGTCGAAAGCTCTTCAAAGTCGAGCAAGGACTTCAAATTGCAAAGTTCTTCAAATTCGAGCCAAACCTCAACACATAAAGCTCTTCAAATTCGACAAAGTCTTCAAGTTGTAAAGCTCTTCAAATTCAAGAAAAGTGTTCAAGTTGCAAAGCTCCTCAAAACATGAGCTTAAATTACAAGTCACTACGCTCCTTGACGCATGAGCCTAAACTGCATGTTCCTACACTCCTGGCCCGCATAAGTCTAAACCGTGTACGGCCCACAAAAAAAAGAAAAAAAATCCGCTAAGTTAAAAACCTTCGAAAGAGGCGGCCTAGGCAAAAGTTAAGACAAAAAAAAAATTACCCATTCTGAACTATGGTATGACTTGATCCTCTTCACCGAGGTACGTAGGCAGCTTAGAGTTTCATATTAAGTTCAGTCGCATACGTTCAAAAGATACATATTGCCTCAATCGTTGTCCAAATAAAGTATGATGGAAGTAATTCATTCAACCAGCACTTGAAAGTCGGGCTTAAATATCATTTTTCTATTGAATTTTGGATCTCATATTACTTAGAGGGGCAAGCCTCTATAGTAAACCAGTGTCTTCAATGGGACGATTATAGTCTTTTCGGATGCTACTAAGTATTTGCGGTGAAGTCTGGGGATTCACTATGTCTTCATGTTCGCCAAATCTTTAAGTCTGCTGGTCTTCAAGTTCTTCGGTCTTTAAGTCGAAATATTTAAGCCTCCAAGTCTTCAAGTTGAAATCTTCAAGTCAGTCAGGTTGAGGTCCTCAAACTCGTTGGTCTTCAAGTTGAAGTCTGTAAAGTCCGCCAAGTGTTCAAGTTGATGTCATCAAGTCCACCAAGTCTTCGAGTTGAAGCTTTCTAATTTTCCAATCTAAAGGTGGACATGTTAGTCCCTTTGCACCTTAAGTTGGCTTCTTCACGGGTTTATCCTTAAAAGGAACTATAATTTTTCAATCTTAAGGTAGACATGTTAGTCCCTTTGCACCTTAAGTTGGCCTCTTCGCGGGTTTGTCCTTAAAAGGAACTATAACTTTTCAATCTTAAGGTGAACATTTAATTCTCTTTGCACCTTAAGTTGGTCTCTTTATGGATTTACCTTTCTATATGCTGCCATGGATTTGTCCTCCATATGATGTTGGGGATTTCTCCATCTATTTGTTGTCATGGACTTGTAATTCGATATGTCGTATGAGCCTTTGCGTCCTGAAATGGCTTCCGGTTTTTGGGCGGGGATGAGTATCCATCCCTTCACACCCCGAGAGTAATCTCTCCGATATTCGGGTCACCTTGAGAGTAATCTCTCCGATAGACGGGCCACCTTGAGAGTAATCTCTCTGATATTCGGTCCACCTTGAGAGTAATATCTCCAATAGTCGGGTCACCTTGAGAGTAATCTCTCCGATAGTCGGGTCACCTTGAGAGTAATCTCTCCGATAGTCGGGTCACCTTGAGAGTAATCTCTCCGATATCAGGGCCACCTTGAGAGTAATCTCTCCGATATTCGGGTCGTGATGAGAGTAATCTCTCCGATGTTCAGGACACCTTGAGAGTAATCTCTCCGATATTCGGGCGAAGATAAATACTCATCCCTTCACAACCTCATATCACCTTCTTCATGCTTGGATCATCTCATTAAACAGGAACATATCTTTCTCGTTTGACCTACAAAATAAATCAACAAAGGAAGAAAAGTAAAAGAAAAGAAGAAGAAATTATCATTCGGGTTAATGATTTCAAGTCGTCAAAAGTAGACACAAAGTGTTCGCAAACACTCAAATTGGCGTTAATTGAATAACGAGCATATGGTATTTATAGCTGTCAGAATACGCTATTAATAAGTAATTACCGATGTGGGATTGCTGTTCTAATTAGACTTCTGGACCTACGCATAGTATTCAATAGCGTTGCCTTCTGTTCTCCTTTTCTAATCAAAGAAAGGAATTGCCAAATCCATATGGATTCGGTCAGCTTGTACTGATGGTCCACAAAATTGAGGAAAATGGCATCTACATTATAATAATAATGATAATAATTATTATTATCATCTCTCTTGGTAATTACAATGATTGAAGTCACTTTAATGTTTAAGTGTGGACCAAACTACCAACAGGCTATCAACTGACACGTAACCAATTATACATTGATCCATTATCTGTTTTGGCAAATAGGATTTACATACTATTATCAAGTTAATACTGCGTAGTCTTCAAAATTTAAAGACATTGGGACAAGTATTGAAGTAGGGGTATTTGTAGACATATAAATTTTATTGGAATTAAATTCATAAAATTATTTGAATTATATTTTAAATTCAAGATATATTAGTTTAAATAAATTTATTGGGTTAATATAATTGGATTAATTATATAAGTCAAATATATATAGATTAAATAAATAAGTCTGAATCCATTGGGCTACAAGTGATGAACTCACTTTATTAGGCTCAAGATGTCATCTTCCTAGAGGCCTAGTTTAGTGTCACACGTGAAATAACGTGCCACACCAAGTCAAACAGAAGAGCCAATAGGATCATGTCATGTATCAAAATGACAAGGCATGCCAAGCCACATTAAAAGGCTAATGAAATCGCGTCATGTGTGCAAGTGACATATTCTGGCCAATCAAATGCGGCCTTGTCACACTTCGATTTAATTGGTCGGAAAGAGTTTGTTCTTATCATAACTCTCCCCTCCTACAACTATAAATAGAGGTCTCCATAACCTAGAAAAGGGACCAGAAGTTATAACAAGAAACAAGAGAGAGCTCGTGGATCAAATGCCGCAAATTTCTCTACAAGTTTCAAGCAATCAAGTTCAAGTTCAAGAAATCAATTTCACACTCAAGAACGAAGAACAAATCAAGATTCAAGGAGTACGAGTTCAAATCAAAGTCCGTGCTAGTTGAATCCAAGATCATCGTTCATGGCAACAAATATAGATTTAAGATCAAGCTCAAGGGCCCTTGAATTTATTTACTATTGGAAAGAAGAATCAGACGATTCATAGAGATTGTACACTCATATTATTTGAAATCAAATATTATAATTGTTGCAATATTTTTTAGTCTTGATTATTTTCTCGACGCAAATTTATTGTCTACAACACCAAAAGGTTTGAACTGCAAAAAGCAGATAAATGAACCATCATAATTGTAAAATTCGAGAATATTTTAATACACGTTAAAGGATAAATTCAAGAGAAGCATATTGCCAAGGGTGAAGCTGAAAAGAGGAAAACTGAGAAGCAAAACTCACATGTAGAGAACCGCTCATCGAACAAATCAACACTCAAGAAATTGAATCCAATGATCTGTCATTTAAGAGTTCTCTGAGATTCGTGTTGACCATTTGCAGCTATGATGTTGTTGCCTTGTCTTTGCCCCATTAGTTATGTTGCGCAGACTCCGCAAATATGCTGCGGCATTCGTGTTGGGATTTGACAGCATTTTTGAAGTGTCCGAACATGTTACATAGCCCATTAGAAACATTCAAGGCTGTCCTTCCTTCCCTAATAGCCCCGGAATCGGATCCTGGACCTTTAGTTGACAAAGAACCCCATTGCTTTTTCCACTGGTATATATGGACTGTGGGGATTTCTTCCAAATAAAAACGGCACTAGTTTTTTTAAATTAAATAATATGAACTATCTGGATCTTTGGCTGCGGAATATCCATGTTTTACCAGCTTACCCACCCTAACAACATTGAAAGTCAATAGTCATTATGTGATGATGAAAATACTCTAATGATTATGTAATTCTTTTAGCATGTTCTGTAACATTCACCTCCTCAGTTGTCATTTAAGATTATTACGTGGAAACATATATGTCCTGTTATTTTTCCAGTCTACCAAATTTGCTATTCCTATAGATAAATTGTCATCCTTTTCCTCTGTGTTGGTTAGTAAGGAAACACCATACCTCTGCTCCTGCGTGGTTGCTAGTCAAAGCAGAATATGAAGAGCAATAAATTGGGAAATAATAATGGAAAATTGTTGCTGAACATAAAATTATTTCCCTTGAATGTTGAAATTTGCTTTCTAATAAGTCTGGACTTGGAAATACAAAAGGCTTTATTGCCAACACATCTTTTGTTCTAACATTAAGAAATTTGTGGATTATATATCGACAATATCAGCTATAGTTTGTTTCTCTTTACTAAAAAATAGGTCTTGAAGAGTGTAAGGTCCAACAGAGGAGGATGGTCCATCCCAGAGAGCTTTTGCAAATTGTTCATGTATGCCTTCTGTCGGGTGAAATGAATCAAACCATATGTAGTCTTTGGCATTATCGCAAATCTCATATTCAGTAACCTTTTTTTCCCCACCACATGTTTTTTTTCCTCCATAAGGCCCTGTTCCACAGCAAGCCTTCACTCCTTCCTTGAAACCTAATAACGCAACAATAATGGAGATATTTAAAAAAAAAAAAACCACTAAGCTCCCGCTATGCGTGGGACTGGACCACAAGGGTCTATTGTACACAAACTTAACATGCAAGAGGTTGTTTCCACAGTTCGAACACGTGGCCTCCTGCTCACATGGCAGCAACTTTACCGGTTACGCCAAGGCTCCCCTTCAAAAGTTAATTAATAGAATGACAACAACAAGCTAGCTAGTAGGGGAGATGGTATAAAGAAGATACATACCATACTTTGAGGGATTGTTAACTCTATCGAGAAGCCAATCGTAGAAGTTGGAGTTGCAATACTTAAAGCCTTGCAATATATGTTGAAGGCTTTCGAGGACAATTCTGAGAGCATTGTTATGAGCCAATGCAAGATCAGAAGCAGCTTCAAAACAATCTCCTCCTGCTTCTTCGTTATTGCTATTAGCTCTTGGATTTAGTGCTCTGAGAGCTGGTAAACATCCCAATGGCGACAAGCTTAGGAAACCAAATTTTCGGGCGCCTTTATCATACAATTCCTTGTCATTGAAATATTGTATATAAGTACAATTTTAACCAACAACATAGAGAAGGAAAGGGATAATTGCTTGTAGTTTACTTGAATTGCCTGAGTCAAGTTGCCGATGACCATCCCTAAATATTCTTCAGGACCGTGGAATTGCTGCATCGTTTCATTACCAAAGTAACCCCCCATGTAATCGTTACTTCCGATACTGATGAAGTAAACTGCTTCCGATATGACTTCCTCTGCTTTGGCTGCTCCCAACTTTTCTATTAGTGATTTCCGCACTTGTTCAAAGTACTTTAATTGTCTCACCAGATCAATAACCTGATATTTTATCACGTATAATTAACAGTGTAGATCTACACTTACATATAACATATGTAGAAAAGGATTTGAGACAATATATATGTATGCATATTTATAGTAAGGAAGTAGTAAGGATACTGTTAATAAATGGAGATGAAAATGCTGATGCCCATACCAAACCAGAATGAGTGGTAGAAAGAATTCCAGCTCCTCCAGAAGCAAAGTTAACTCCATTGCTGAAATCAGCAATATGTGGTTGCAGGTAAGGAGGAATTAGTGGCAACTTTGCATATTCAGCTGCATCACCATCATTCATTTTTCACAAATTATATATAGATCACATAATTGATTAATAACCTCATTTAGATCGGTCAAAACAAATCTCAAGTCCAAACATGATTGATGTCTATCACATGCGGACCCAGGATTTGAAGATTGTTGGGTACATGAGCATCTTGATCTTAAAGAGTTTCAAGTAAAATATATGATCATTTTTAACACATATATATATATATATATATTAAAATTTTTGCCAAGGTTAACGGTTCAGTGACCCCTATTCTTAAAGTATAGGTCCACCTCCGGATGTCATGCCATTCCAAATTAATAGCGGATCACCTCACCTATGAAATCAACGATGATACGACCATCGGAGAAGCGACCAGTGGGTTCCTGGAAAAAACCATTCTGGGCATATGGTTCATAATTGGCTCTGTTCTCAGGGATGGTCTCAATATAGATGTTGTTTCCTGCATCCACTGTGGAGTCTCCAAAGATGAACAAGCCACTTGCTGCTGCTGCTGCTGCTGCCTTTGTGGAAACAAATAGAGGCAGAAGAAGAAGAAGAGTCGTCACAAAGAAATATGAACCACTAAAGTCAACTTTCCTCATTGTCATTGCAAAACTAAGGATAATCGATCTTTGTTTGTAAGTAGTATTTATAGTAGACTCATTATCAACAGTGTTTCTTGCACTTTGAGATTATCAATAATTGAGAGTGCAGACAAATTAACTAGTGACAGAGAAAGGTACTATTATTATAAGTAACAATAGCAATGCACTGATGGTGTTATTGGGTATTTGTCATAGAATATTGCCGTTTTCTTTTTCCACTAAAAATGCCTCTCTAACTAATTAAAAGTTGGAGACTTGTAGGTAACTTGCTAAATAGTTGACCCACCTTGCAGCCGTACAATTCTCATTTTCAAGGAGAATGATTTTTCTTAGGCACTGACCGCTAACCGGTATATTAGGGGGACATAATACCTGACCTTGAAAAAACTAATTAAGTTAGAATTGTACATACACAATTCAAAGAGATGGTGCAAAGATCTGAAGTGTGGATATACAATTGTATGTATAATTAGTCTAATTACATCTTTCTGAATTAGTTTACTTAAACTTTAGAAATTTTCTAACTTCCTACACCATTGTGATGTACATACAATTCATGGTATACAACAAAAACTACTTTTGATTTGCCTAATCCGAAAACCAACGCATTTGTCTTGCTATTAAGATCATTTGTGCCTGCCTTTGTTTTGCTAGAAGCTGCTCAAATTCATCATACCAAATCTGTCCTGCAAACTTCAATCCTTCATTACTTCAATCCTTCATTAGCTTTCTCTGAAGCAATGTTGAAGCTGCACATATTCCAAAACCTTCAGCTTACCTTAATGCTTTCAATTACTGAGATAAGATTCCAAATGGCGGGTCTGATTTAGCATGGATCCAATTAGTTTTAGATTCAGCACTATTGTTAGTTCCTTTACTGAAAGGTGATGCAAAAGCTGCTATTAATTCCAGTGTATGATCTAATAACACCACCTCCTCCACGTAGTCCCAGTTTCCTGTTTGAGCTCCCATTTGTGTTGATCTTGAATAGAGTCTTAGGAGGACCCGCCCAATGTACTTTAGGCACCATCAGTTTGCATTTTGCTTTCTCAACAAACAGGATCGCACAAATTGTTCCAAGACATGAATGGATCAACCAGCTGAAACTTCTAGTGCAACACTTGAATACTTTCATGGAAAATCTGGTGCACCATTCTAAAGTAGATGGCATCTCCCGACTGAATCTGCTATTGCATCTAGCTTTCCTTATGCCAACGCATCATGCCACATTAGATAACAGTCCACTGAGGAGTACTAACAAAGTATGCAACTAAAAGAACAGTGCTGTTACGATTCACTTACAGAGGAGTACTAACAAAGAGATTAGCTTAGACTGAGGATAATACAGCAAATTCTCCACCGAGCTTGGTGAACTATTCCTCATCCTCAAAATTCGATCAGTTACGGCTGTTGCTCTGGCAGTAGAAGAATACAGAAGTATCAGGCATGCAAATAAGAGGCAACACCCATAAAAACTTCCCATAGGAGGCAACACCCTTAAAAACTTCCCATCCTATGCAGCCTCATTTTTGTTATAGAGTAAGACCGGTTGTTGTACATGGCATCGAAATAAGACCAGAGAACCTGTCGAAAGATTTTTTTTTAAATAAATACAAGCACAAAAATAGGATAAGCGCAGACTAAAGGGTGAGGTTATAAAGGCATAATCTCAAAGGTCATTTGAAATAACTAATCTAGTACTTGACATTTATGAGTGATTATTTCTTATCATATAGAATACATTTTCTATAAGCTTATTTCTTATTATATAATGCTGTGTTAAAACACATTATTTAATATTTGACTGAAAAATACCTAAATAAAGCAGAGTGGATACCAATCCCAACAAATTTGGGATTCAGGCTACACAACATTGGTTGATGCGAGAGAGAAGATTCTCAATCAGGCTATACCGGTATACCAAGCCAAGATACAGGTCAGGAAGTTTCCAATCTCATTGATTAGCACAGAAAAGAAAGAACTAGAAGTATCATCAGAGCTGATACTTCTAAGGAAACAAATATTTTTTAAAACATCCCCCCAGTTCCCCAATAGCTCCTACGGAAGAATCTTAAAGCCAAGGCAACAAAGACCAAGAACCTAGAAGATATGAACAAGGGAGCAATAGATATATGGACATAAACAAAGTTATAGACAGATACAAGAAAAATAATTGGCATTTTCCTCTTTCATTGTTTCAAAGCCATGAGGAGATAGACTGAAGATCTGAAGGTCACATATTTGTTGTAATAGTAGCGTGCTCAGTTACAAGTCCCCTTCTGTCTGTTAGCTCATTCTCTCCTATTTTGGGCTATTCTTACAGACCTTCAGTCAACAACGGCCTGCCATTACAAGACTCGAGCAAGATTTTTTTGGGGCAATTAATCATTTAAATTTCAAAAAATTGATAATATTGTCCAAGACAAACTAGCATACTGTCATAACTTCCAGCTATTATCATATGGGAAGCAATTAGGAACTTGTATTAGCTTGTACAATCACAGAGAAATGAGGAGTTCGCTGCCAAGAATTTAAGGCAAAAAGTTGGAGTACATTTGTTTGGTTCTCATACAGGGAAAAATATACCCTTTAGCAAATTTTCATTTATGAGGAAATAAATGTGAACATGATAGCTGGTATTAATTTAAAAAAAGAAAGAAATCATGGGCTCACCAGAGAAGGAGGGCAACCACCCTTTGCCAAAATCCCACATTTCACTCGGATGCCTCATTCTTGAGCTGATACTGACCAATAAAACGGCATACATAACCAGTTAAATGCATTATAACTTGTAATCAAAAGGGCAACAACAACAACACCCCAGTACAATCCCACTAGTGGGGTCTGGGGAAGGTAGTGTGTACGCAGACCTTACCCCTACCCTGGGGTAGAGAGGCTGTTTCCGATAGACCCCCGGCTCCCTCCCTCCAAGAACTCCCCACCTTGCTCTTGGGGTGACTCGAACTCACAACCTCTTGGTTAGAAATGGAGGGTGCTCCCCACTAGAGCAACCCACTCTTGTCACAATATGAAAGTGAAAAAGATTGGGAAAAAGGAAACGTGTGGGAACATGGAAATTATAATTAAATGTTTGGTGTACTGATGTTTTAAGGCAAAAGTGAAGCCAACCACACCATGGCTGCAAAACACCAGTTGCACGTGAGAGAAGGATCTCAATCACAGACCATACCAGGTCGCCACACCAAGATTCAGGTCGGGTAATCTCCATGGCTGAATTGGTTAACTCAGAAACAAGAAAAATAATTGTCATTTGCCTCTTGCATTGTTTCAAAGCCATGAGGAGATAGACTGAAGATCTGACGGTCACATATTTGTTGTAATAGTAGCGTGCTCAGGTTTTGAGTATATATTAGGGGTGCAAACAAATGCAACAAAAAAAAGAAGAAACTGACGCGCACTTTGTCTTTCTATCTCTTTTTTTTTAAGGGTTGTTGGTTTGTTAAAAAATGGAGAATCATAGGCAAAGCAGAGAGGGGCAACCACCCTTGAAACAAATCCCATACTCTCTGTGTTGCCTCATTCTCGCCATAATTTCTGGCCAGTAATTACTTATAAACTGAGGCTCAGATTTGTGCTAAAATCAGGGGAAGGAGACAAGGAAACCGCCATGGCTGCAGGCCTCGGTTACAACCACAGAGATGCCTTCCGAGTCGCCCCGCCAAGATACAGGCTGCTTCAATGCCCAACCAACTCTAGACACCTTTCATCATCACAGCCTCATCCATCACATTAACAATAATAAAAGCTAGCCATGATGAAGAGGAAGAGGCGAACAAGAAGATGAAGCTAAAGCAGAGCATGGATTCAAATATTAAACCTTAAAGGAATATTTCGTGCAAGTTCAGGAGAAAACTATGTATTGAACCATTTCAACAATGGTGGTTTATTTTATTTTTTTCTTTGTGAAAATAGAAAAGGAAATCATAGGCAAAAAGAACAGAGAGGTGGCAGCCACCATTACAGACTCCCCACTGCCTCTCAGCTGCTTATTTTATAAAATCCTATTATCTCCTCCCTTTACTTTTACCTCGTATTAGCAAATAATACGAGACTGAATGAAGACATGATATTAGTGCAATTTAGTCATTCAACACTCCATCTAATTTTGTTTAAATTTATTTTTCATCTCTTCTGCTTCTTAATTTGTGATTTTTTCTAGGCTAATTTTTTGTGTTGTCAACCGTCCAAACTTCAAGGAAAATTTTCGTAACAAACATAGCTCTTACGATTGTGATTTTAAAAGGGAAAGGATTATGACCAAGAAAGCAGAGGCAGAAAATACAATAATACAGCGGATTGTCAATAACCATGATAACATCAACAGAGCACTAAAGAAGGGCTCTTTCTTTGACAGTAGCAGACACTGAGAAATCATTGGCATGCAGATGGGAGGCAACCATAGTTAGAAACTGCCCATTGCTATGCTGCCTCATTCATAATCTTGAGTGTTTTACTTATTCTTGGTTGAGCACATAAGAAGTAGGGTCAGAGCTGTCACAAAATCGGGTAAGGGAAGGGACACCGCCATGGCTGCAAACCAGAATAGCATACAACAACAACAACAACCACAACCCCAATCACACTCTAGTTGGGTGAGCTAAATGGATCCCAATCAACTCCATTTGGACCTATTTCATTCCAATACTCATTACTCTGGTTACAAGATATCTTGGTTTGCCCTGCCAAGATACGGGCCCAGTTTCCCAAAATCCGATCAACTCAATAAGCTATATCATCACAGCTTACAGATAAGCATCATCAATGATGCTCAGAATGATTCTGATTATGAAAAGGAAAAAGTTAATGACCAAGAAACCAGAAGTAAAGAGGACACAGCATACTGTGAATCGCCATAGCAGTATCAACATGACATGCAGTAGAATAAGATTACAGCACCTGTAAGTAACCAAAAGAAAACAACAGAAAACTAAAAGAGGACAAGAGCAAGATGAAAGGGTGAGGGTTTAAAAAGTGTGGCAACAAATTTAATATTCCAGTACTTGTATAAAATTGATCATATCTCAATATGTTCATAACCAAAAGAAAAAAGAATACCACAGATTCTAGAAACATTTTATGAACATCATATTTTCTTTTTAACAACATTAGTAAGTCAACGAAAATATCCCCTGGTTCTTCTATTTCTAGTTTCCAGTTTCCTCCCATAACCTAAAATGTCAAATGCCCAATAATTCACTGTTTCAGTCCAATAATTCAATGGGAATTTTAACTTAATAAAAAACTTCCTTCATGCAAATACCTTTATTTAAAAAAATAAAATCGTTTATTATGTAATCATCAAAGTGACTGAAAAAAGAAAGGTATTGTATATTTGAAACTATAATGACTCCATCTGAACAGAAATCTCTAAACAGAGGATTTCTGAAAACTTAAGCGAAACAAAATGTAACGTCATTAAAGGAATTTTGAAGTTAATGAACATAAGTTGTATTTTTTATTTTTAGAAAAATTTGAAAAACCCTTTTTACTGGAGTTTCCTCTTAACCTTTTCTTTTGAGGCTCAGATCTGTGGCATGATCAGGGCAAAGGAGACAAAGCAACCGCCATGGCTGCAAACCTCGGTTGCACTATAAAACATGCCTTCCGGGTCGGGTCGGGTCGGGTCGCCCCGCCAAGATACGGGCCACTCCATTGACCCGACAGAACTATAGACAACCTCAATCATCACAGCCTCTCATATGTTGAGAAGAATGGGTTAGATCTTAAACCCTAAACCCTTCTTCCTATATATAAAATTGCACCATTTTCTGGTGATAGAATAGTATCCCTGCCACGGTACAGACCTCAAGATGCTTGCTGCAAGGCTGGAGGCGGGCATGCATTGGGGGAAGTCAGCATGCTGCGTGGGCACTTGGTATGTAAATGTATGTATGTGCGTGTATGCATAGATCAGAGATTAACCAAACAGTTCCTTAAGATGAATGGTGGTTTAGTTTTACTTTTTTGTGAAAATGGAAAAGGAAATCACAGGAAGAGAGAGGGGCAACCACCATTAGAGACTCCCAACTGCCTCTCCGCTGCCTCATTCTTTCCGTCTAGAGTTCACAATAATCTCTTTAGTCACATACAAGTGGATACCCTATTGTGTCCTCTTTTTACTTTTACGTCCTTTCATTTTACCCCTATTTCCAAAAGACCGAAATACATTTGTTTATCATCAAAATCGGATAACAATTAGATTTGTAAATAGTTTTAAGGATACGCATATTTATTTGACATAAAACAGTAAATAAAGATAAATTAAATAAGTAAGGATGAAATAAGATCAAACCACACGAGATAGACAATTTAAGTCTTAATGAGGTATTTGCCCTCGATCTGGGTTCGTAACAACAAGCACTGACGAATTAAAACAAAAGAACTAATAACAAAAAAAACAATGGTATATTGCCTTGGAATGTGTGTTACCACCTACTTTATGGATTATCAAACTCTCTTTATATAGCAGAGGAGTCCTACTTTAGGTACAATTCTATAAAAGGTAAAAAATCTTTTGATTCACTAACTGCCGGTTCTTTACGACGTGCCGAGATTTCCTCTGTAATATCCGGTCGGTCACGGATATTTCAGTCTTTTGTTTGCTATGCTGACAATGTTTCTTCAAAATCGTTTGGGGCTAGAACCGATTCCGGAATCATGGCCTCGATATTCTCGAAGGCAAGCGTCATGTCTCCAAGTTCTAGCCCGGTAGGACTTGGGGTCGATCTTCAGTCATTTATTGCCATGTCTCGAGCCTGGCTTACCATGTAGGAGGCTAGGATGCACCATGAGCTCGATTTCGACCGTATACAGATAGTCCCCTCATTTTTCGGTGAGCATACGACGAGAAATGACATGAGCTTCCGATTATTACTCCGATACATCGTGACAGAAACGACAAAACAACTGAAACGTCTCGTCAATCAAGTCATGATGGCATTAAATGCATGTCAGTCGTCGGTCGGCCATTCCTGGATGCGAATCGTCGCTGAAATACTATAAATACCTCTTCCTTTCTTCATTTTAACTTTACATCCAAAACTTCGACCCTCGTATCCTTAAGATTTCAATACTTTCTAGCGCTTTCACTCTGGTTATCTCAGATCCTTTATAAGAACTCTTGTTTATCTTCATCTCAAGCTAACAGGTACAATCCTTCAACTTCATTTCTTCCTCCATTTTAAAAAAATGGCAAAGACTTCCAAAACCGTTCCCCAGAAAGAAACCCCTTCTACTTCGCGGCCGACTACTGAGGCCGAGGAGACTATTTCGCGTATTACCGTCGATGAACCAGTACCGGAACCCCCTTTGAAAATTTTCATCCCCGGAGGATGCTCGGTCAACGCTGATTTCAAGGTTGAAAAAACTTCCTCCGTACAAGGCCGGTGTAAGGAGATCTCGAGATATATCTGCTCGGTCACTGAAGAAGTCCTCCCTACGGTCCGAAAAGACTGCAACTGGGCTGATATTGGCATAGTGATCCCTAACCCCGATGAAGCCATTACCACCCATGTCGAGGGATACCAAAGTGTTTACACTTATTCCTTTACATTGGGCCCGATGGTCCCGGTCATCATAGATTTTTGTAAGAGGTACGAGGTATGCCTCGGTCAGATTCATTATTCTCTCTAAAGGATCGTGATCCTCCTCCGGTTCTTCGTGAGCATAATCGATGGGTGCTTGTTCACCGTCGACCATCTTCTATGCTTGTAAAGTACCTGAATCTTCCGGGGGGACTGATAAAGCTCGTGCGCCGGGCCAACAAAGCCTTGTTCTTGAGTATTGATGAAGATCGAGATCGGGGCTGGCAAGGTCGTTTTGTCCGAGTGAGGACTTCGCACCTGATCCCAGCTAAACGCATGCCATTCCCCGAGAAGTGGAATACATCACGTAAGTACAATTTTATTTTCGAAAGTCAATTTCATACTTATTCCCTTCTTTCTTACCGGTGTTTTGTGGTGGTGTAGCCATCGCTCGAGTCCCGAATGTTGTCCCTCGACTCAAGGAGCAGGTTAAGGGTATCGTATCATAAATGCCCTACTCCAAGAGCTCATGGCGCAAGCTCTCGAAGGGTCATTGGGATGCCCGTTCCTATGGTGAGACTCTTTTCCTGAGTAGGTAATATTTGGATTCCTCTTTTATCATTGAGTCCCCACTCCCTTTACTTATTTTTGCAGGTTTATTCAAGGATATCAAACTGAGGCCTCCAGCCGGTAGTGAGAACTTACCTACTGAGTCCCCTGCTCCGAGACAAGCCGAATGGAAGAAAAGAAAGAGGGCTCCGAGTTCCCCGAGCTAGGAGAAAAAGGAAACAAGAAGAAGATCGGTGCGCAAGCCAAAAGACAGCACTAGTGCCCGAGTACCACCTTCGGATTCGCTCTACCGGTTTAGAGACGAGTCCGAAGAAGAAGCCTTTGTCCTGATGGCATGCGTGTCATCGCAGCTCGAAGGGCAAGGGGCCTCCGAACCAGAGAATCTCGAGACCAACCTGCCTCAAGCTAAGGAGGTCGATAATGAGGCTGGGGCCGAGGCTTCCCGGGATGCGGGCAGTGCCCCGAAGGAAGCACTCAGTGTGATAGACATCATCGAATCACCCTCGTTTACAGAGTACATGTATAACGAGGCCTAAACGGTGAGAGAACGTCCCAACGAAGGGGGTTGTGGAGCGGACGACCCCTTCCACGGCTTGTTTGATGGCGTGGACTTCACCGCCACGGAGGACGTCACCGGATTGGGTGACATAGAGGTACCAAAGAAGAGTCCATCTTCGGGAGCAAGCGGGTCTTCCTCGAGCCCGAAACTGATCAACTGGTTCCCAGCTTCGAGTGTGGATCCTGACCGGAAGCGATCCATCATCATCTCTGTTTCGGAGGATGCCCGGGTCCGCTCCGTCCCCGTAGGGGTGGCCAGCTACCTTCGATTCCTAGTGACCGAGGAAGACCAAGCCAAAATGAACGAGGTAGACGCACCCTGCCTGTTCAACGAAGCACAACAGGTGTTGAACCAGGTAACTTCAGATATCTCTCGATGAGTTCAATTTCTCTTTTTGTACTCAGACTAATCCATAGATAATCCTAACATTTTTCTTTATATTTGTAGGTCTCGGTGCTTCATCATGAAACTTTCCTTCGGTATCAGGACGAACTGAACCAGCTAGAAGCCAAAGTCTGAGGGCTCACTAAGAAGAGAGACACCTACAAACTCCTCAGCGAGCAACGTGAAGGAGAGGCTAAGAGCCTTCAAGCTGAGTTGGAGGTGGCTCGGAAGGAACACGCCGACCTGGTTAAACAGGTAAAAATATTTAAATTTAGTGACGATGAGCTAGACACAGTGACTAACGATCGGAACCCGCAAGTCTAACAGAAGATTGATCGGATCGACAAACTCCGAGACAAGATGGATGTAGTCAAGGTTGGGGTCGAAGAATGGAGAGGCAGGATGGATCGCCTGGCCTCGGAAAAGGAGACTGCCCAAGCGCAGTTGACCTTAGTATAGGTCCAGCTTCGGGCGATAAAGGAAAAGGCCGAGGTGCAGGCCCAAAAAATTGAGGAGCTCTAGTCTCAGCTAATCTCGGCCATCTCCTATCGAGAAACCTTTGCCAAGGAGCTCAAAATGACTAAGTCGGTGGTTGAAGTGACCAAAACTAATGCTGACGAGATGGTGGCCCAGTATAAGACTATAAGGCCGACGTTGATCCAGTAGTAGCCGGCTCTAATTATTTTTTGAACCAGTTATTCGGCGCCTGAATGATTTTCGCAGGTGCCTTCGTGAATTTCCCTCAGAACTTACTCGGTATCTCCCGATCCTAGACATATCGCGAGCTGGCCATCGAATATTCTTCTGAATAGGGTTCCGTCTTTTGACTGACTAAACCAGGCTACCTTCGCATGTAGGGCCCTTGATTCCTTTGGATCCGAGGGCAGTTTTACGGTCTTCAGATATTCTATATATTTGTTTATCCCGTCCCAAGTTAGGCTCATCGAGTTTATCTTGACGTGGACTTCTTCTACCACCGGTCTCATGAGTTGTACGACTGCTCCCGAGTTGAACTTATCGTCTTCGACTAACGACCCCAAGTTAGCAAGGGCATCGGCCTCACTGTTTTGATCCCGAGGTACGAGTTGTAGAGTCCACTCCTTGAACCGGTGTAATGTTACCTGCAACTTATCCAGGTACCTTTGCATTCATTCCTATCTGACCTCAAACGTCCCATTAACTTGGTTTACCACAAGGAAGGAGTCGCACTTAGCTTCGATCACCTCCGCCCCCAAGCTTATGGCTAGTTCGATACCTGCAATCATGGCCTCATATTCGGCCTCGTTGTTAGTCAATTTTACAGTCCTAATAGATTGTCTAACTACATTGCCTATTGGTGGCTTCAATACTATGACAAGTCCCGATACTTTTGCGTTCGAGGCGCCGTCCGTAAAGAGGGTCCAGATCCTAGAAGAAGTCCCCGAGTTCAACAATAACTCTCTTTCGACCTCAGGTATTAGGGTTGGCATAAAGTCAGCCACAAAGTTTGCCAAAATTTGAGATTTTATGGCGGTCCGGGGCCGATATTCAATATAGTACCCGCTGATCTCCACATCCCATTTGGCCAACCGTCCCGAGAGCTCAAGTTTATGCATTACATTCCTCAATGGGTAAGTAGTCACAACACATATGGGGTGGCATTGAAAATGCGGTTTCAGCTTCCTAGAGGTGCTTAGCAAAGCAAGCGCCAATTTCTGTAGGTGAGGGTATCTAGTTTCGGCCTCGCCTAAAGTCCTACTAACATAGTACATTGGAAATTGTGTACCTTTCTCTTACCGGACTAGGATTCCACTTACCGCTATCTCTGATACTACCAGGTATAGGTATAGCTTCTCGTCTGTCTTCAGCGTGTGGAGTAGTGGTGGGCTCGATAAATATCGCTTGAGCTCCTCCAAGGCCCGTTGGCACTCCGGGGTCCACGAGAAGTTATTCTTCTTTTTCAATAGTGAAAAGAATCGATGACTCTTGTCGGAAGACCTTGAGATGAATCGCCCCAGGGCGGCTATGCGTCCGGTTAATCTTTGTACGACCTTCACGTTGTCCACAATAGTGATATCCTTGATGGCTTTGATCTTATCGGGGTTGATCTCGATTCCCCGGTTAGATACCATGAATCCGAGGAATTTACCAGATCCGACTCCAAATTCACACTTCTCCGGATTCAGCTTCATATTGTATTTCTTCAATATGCTGAAGGTTTCCTATTCAAATGGTCCTCTGCCTGCAGGGACTTAACCAACATATTGTCAATGTAAACCTCCATTGATTTTCCTATTTGTTCCTCGAACATCCGATTTACTAGGCGTTGGTAAGTGGCACCGATATTTTTTAGTCCGAATGGCATCACGTTATAGCAGTAGGTGCCGTACTTAGTGATGAATGAGGTTTTTTCCTGATCGCCCGGGTTCATCCGTATTTGATTGTACCCGGAATAGGCGTCGAGAAAACTGAGGATCTCGTGGTCGGCCATTGCATCGATCATGCGATCAATGTTGGGCAGAGGGAAGGAGTCCTTGGGACATGCCTTATTCGAGTCTTTATAGTCTACACACATTCTTAATTTATTCCCCTTTTTAGGGACTACCACTATGTTTGCTAACCAATCCAGGTATTTAACCTCCCGAATGGACCCTATTTTAAGGAATTTAGATACCTCATCCTTGATGAAAGCATTTTTGACCTCGGATTGGGGTCTCCTCTTTTACTTGATCGGGTGGAACTTCTGGTCCAGGCTTAGCTTGTGAGTGGTTATTTCCGGCGGGATCCCTGTCATATCAAGGAGGGACCAAGCGAAACAATCTTTGTTAGCTATAAGAAATTGAATGAGTTTTTTCCTGAGCTTGGGGCTTAACCCCGTGCCCAGGTATACCTTTCGATCGGGAAAGTGTTCGACTAGTACGACTTGATCCAGTTCCTTGATTGTTGATTTGATAGCGTCGGAATCGTCGGGGGCTATGAAGGATCTAGGAACTCCGTAGTCGTCGTCCTCTTCTACCCCTTGTTTCTCTGGTTCTGTCGAGTCTAGTACCGATAATTGCTATTTGGCCTCGTCTTTGGCCACCGGATTCGGACCCTTCGATGTCTAGAGTGTGGATGCTGGGATCACCTCATGGACCATTAACATTTCCTTGGCGGCCGGTTGTTCCCCGTAAACTGTTTTGATTCATCCAGGTGTCGGGAATTTCAACACCTGGTGCAGTGTTGAGGGTATTGCTCTCATGTTGTGAATCAATGGCCTCCCGAACAAATCGTTGTATCTCATATCTCCTTCGATTACATAAAACTTGGATTCTTGAATGGTTCTGGCGATGTTCACCGGTAATGTTATCTCCCCTTTAATGGTCTCACATTCCATGTTTAACTCGTTCAGGACTCGGACTGCAGGTACGATCTGATCTTGTAGGCGGAGTTGTTCCACGACCCTCGATCTGATGATGTTGGCTGAGCTACCTAGATCAATTAAAACACGCTTAACTCAAGATTTATTTATGAGTACCGATATTACCAGTGCATCATTGTGGGGCTGCATGATCCCCTCAGCATCTTCGTCGTTGAAAGATAAGTTTCCTTCCGGTAAGTAATCTCGAGTCCGTTTTCCCCTTATGATGGATAATTTGGTGCGCTTCAGCATCAACCCTTGGGAATGTCGACCCCACTGATGATCATGTTAATGACGTGCTAAGGTTCCTCCTGCTCGATCTGTTTATTAGAATCCTTGTTCCTGAAGTGGTTCTTGGCCCGATTACTCAGGAACTCTTGGAGATATCCGTCGTTGAACAACCGGTCGGCACTCTTCTGTTATATGGCCATGAGTGCTGTGATATTTGCACATTAGGTTAGGATCCCTTTGGGCTGGATCAGACTGTAGAGGTCGAGGCCATCTAGTATCTTTGATGCGTCCGATGGTAGATACGATAGTGGCGGCATCGATGTTGAAGTTGTACTCTGATAATCTTGGTGCTTCTTTAGGCCCGACGGGCCTGTCGAAGTTGTTTTTGCTCATGAGTCCCCGGTTTTTTTGATCTCAGTCATTCCTTCTTTCATTTCTCATAGAGTTCCGCCCAGACCCACTACTTCTTCGATCTCCATTGTACGGCTAATACCGATCCATGTTTGATCTCGGTTCATGATTGATGTCTCTCTTGACTCTGTTGATAGTTCTGATAGGATACATGGACCCGGAAGGGGCCCCAAGCCGATCATCTTCGACCCATATTTTCGATTGATATCGGTTATGGACATCGGCCCAAGTGACGGCCGGATATTCTACAAAGTTTTGTTTCGACTGTTGTGAAGCCAATGAGCTTCGAATGTTGAGTCCTTGGGAGAAAGCCTGAACGTCCCATTCATCAGCGATCGGAGGCAGGTCCATCCGCTCCATTTGAAACTGGGACACGAACTCTCTGAGCATCTCATTATCCTTCTACTTTACTTTGAAAAGGTCTGACTTCCTTTTCTCAACCTTGATCGTCCCGGTGTGTGCTTTTACGAAGGAGTCTACAATCATAGCGAACGAGTCAATGAAATTAGAAGGTAAGTTGTGATACCATATCATAACTCCTTTTTACAGGGTCTCCCTGAACTTTTTCAACAAAGCAAACTCGATCTCATCATCCTCCAAGTCGTTCCCTTTGATGATAAATGTATAGGAGGTCACATGCTCATTTGGGTCAGTCATTTCATTGTACTTAAGAATCTCGGGCATACGGAACTTCTTAGGGATCGGCTTCGAAGCCGCGCTCGAAAGAAAAGGTTTTTGAACGAACTTCTTGGAATCCAGACCTTTTAATATCGGCGGTGCTCCTGGGATTTGGTCAACCCTGGAATTGTAGGTTTCCACCTTTTTGTCATTAGCTTCGATTTTCTTCTCTCCTGATTCTATCCGTTTTCTCAGTTCATCGAGCATCTTTACGATATCGGGGTTGGTCCCCGATTCATTTTTAGTTGGCCTTTCTGCGACCGGTTTGTTTCTGCGGGTGATTTCCCGGGATGGATTGGGTTCAATTCTGCTCGGCGTGCAACTTTGGTTCTATAACTGAGCTATTGCCTCTGGTTGAGCCTACAACATTTCCAAGATCACCCGCAAATTAATCTCGTCCCCTCCAATGTCTTGTGTATTTTGGGTTGTTGATCGGGCTTCACCACAGATGCTATTTTCAGGGTTAGTAGGCAGATTTACGTCGATGGCCACATGCGAGTTGGCGTCAATCGGGTCAACGACCAGAATTCCGATGGGATCAACAGATGGTACCTCGCCACTGGGCACTATTTTATTATTTTCACTATGATGACCGGACTCATCGCCAACTTGTAGAGGTGCTGATTGGGAGTTTGACATTTTGAGCTTTAACCTGAAATTAGAGACACTCCAAAGAACAAGCGTAAAGTAGTGTGTGTTATAGAAATTTGTATCAAATAGCCACTATTATCCTTATCCCCACGGTGGGAGCCAAACTGTTTACCCTCAAAATCATATAACAATTAAATTTGTAAATGGTTTTAAGGATACGCGGATTTATTTGACATAAAGTAGTAAATAAAGATAAATTAAATAAGTAAGGATGAAATAAGATCAAACCATACGAGAAAGACAATTTAAGCCTTAATGAGGTATTTTCCCTCGATCTAGGCTCGTAACAACAAGCACTGACGAACGAAAGGAGAAGAACTAATAACAAAAATAATAATGGTATATTACCTTGGAATGTGTGTTATCACCTACTTTATGGATTATCAGACCCTCTTTATATAGTAGTGGAGTTCTACTTTAGGTACAATTCTATAAAAGGTAAAAAAAAATTGATTCATTGACTGCTGGTTCTTTATTGGTGCGTGCTGAGATTTTCGCCGTAATATCTGGCCGATCACAAATATTTCGGTCTTCTGTTGGCTATACTGACAATGTTTTCTCAAAATCGTTTAGGGCTAGGACCGATTCCGGGATCATGGCCTCGATATTCTCGAAGGTAGGCGTCCTGTCTACGGGTTCTAGCCCGGTAAGACTTGGGGTCGATATTCAGTCCTTTATTGTCATGTTTAGAGCATGGCTTACCATGTCGGAGGCTAGTATGTATCATGATCTCGATTTCGACCATATACAACATTTATCTTCCCTTAAACTTGACTTTATTTTTCACTTAGACAGCTCAACTAAGACCAATATCTATTCAACACTTCAATTTCAATAAGGTGTACCTATTTAACACCTCAAGCTGAGGTGGCACAATGTGTGATATTCTCTCTGATTTGAGCGCGTCCGTAAGTGAAATGTAATCTTATTTTGGTTCTTTTTTATTTTTCCTTCTGGCCTTTTGGTTCTTTTACTTCTATCAATGACTTTTTTTTTGTTCTTTGCCAAATTAAATTAATAGAGCTCATGTCCTTTCTAATTTTTCATCTACATAACCACTCAAAATACAACCTATGCACACTATTTAGACGCAGACATTGTTAATCATTCACCATCATATACATACACAATACAACTCCATCCCATTTTCACTCACTTTGCAGCTAAATCTATTTAGCATTATCACATCCCTTCTTCCCTAACTAGGAACTAACAAGCCCCGTCAATTTATAGCCACTTTCGTTCGGGCTACTGTGAACTCTTTCACTGGCATAGAATGCACCATCACATTTGCCCAAGTTGAAAGTTATATTTATAATTCTAGTTCTGATTTATCTAATGAAAAAAATGGTTTTAAATCAACTGAATAATCTATTTTCTTCGAATGGGTTGATTTTATTATTGGAACGAGAAAGGGGTCAGTGATTTGGCTGCCATGGATGATGAATTCTTCAAGTTTTTCAACTTTTGTAGAAAAATGTCATGCTTGGACAAATTTGGAGGTCCATTTTATTGAATTCTTCAAGCTTATGGTTTTAATATTTCAAGCTGTTATGGTTCAAAGAGGAAAATTTAGTGAAGCAAAGAATTGAAAATTAGGTTTAGGGTTGGGGGAAGGGAAAATCGATGAAGAAGACTATCAGGCGAGAGGGAGATAAGAGTAATATGGGAGAGAAGAAAAGGGAAAAAAAAGTAAAAATGGACGAATAAGAACGTGTCAATTTTTAAATTGGAGTTTGCCCACGTTAGCATGCGTAAATATCACGCGTTTAATTTTTTACTGTGGATAATTTTGATGTATTCAATAGGTATGCTTTTGTTGGAGTTAGAGTGTTCACATAGATTGTATTTTTGCAAGGGTGGTTCTTAACTCTAGGCATTCAAGCCTCTAGTTCAAGTTTAAATGTTCAAAATGCTCGAGACGGTCTATGTCAACCATACCCATAAGTCATAAATCTCCAAATGAATCTAAAGGAAGCCTCAAATAAAGGAACAAGATGCTTGAACTTAAAACGACCTATGTGATCGTTATAAGCATTGTATTTATTGTACGTGGACTAACTTGAGCTTGAATCTTGAAGGAGAATTCATTGAAGCTCATTTTGAAGCTTGGTTGGAAAATTAAATATTGTATTTTATTTTTGAATTGAGTGTTGTTATAATATATTGGGTCAATCCTTCGGACTTTATACTTTAAATTTTGGGGTAGTTTGATGAAGATTAAGGTGATTTTAGGTGAAATTTCAAATTTAAGTTTAGATTGTGACGAACGCAAAATCAGTGTATAAAATTGAAGAGCGCTAGTCAAAAAGTCAATGCTTTTCATATCTTACTGTGATGACCCTATAGGTTGTTTTGAGTAATAGCTCTCTATTTTATGCTTCGAGACCTTCCATAGCTCTATTTTATGATTTATGACTTGTGTGCGTGGTCTGTGTCGATTTTTGGAAAGTTAAAATGTGAATTTTTAAAGAAAATATATATTTTGACTTCGAAAGTAGCTAGAGTTGACCACGATCAATATTTTTAGCAAACGACCTCGGATAGGTATTTTGACGATCTCAATAGGTTCATATAATGATTTTGAACTTGTACACATGTTTGGTTGGGGTCCTAGATGACCCAAGGTCGTTTCGACACTTTATTTGGAAAGTTAAAAATTTGAGTTTGAACTTTAAAAATCTTGAGTTTTGGTGAGCAATTCTTGAATTTTGATGTTATTGTGATGATTTGAGCTTACAAGCGAGTTTGTTTGGCGTTAATATACTTGTGTGAATATTCAGATTGGAGCCCGATGGGCTCAGATGAGTTTAGGATAAGTTGCGGACTTTTTTTGCATAGTTGAAGGTTGCTAGTGTTGCTGGGCTGCATAACTCGCATTTGCGAGGTTCTGTTTACAAATGCAAGTCCCGCATTTGCGAGAACTAGATCGCATTTGTGATACTGTAAAGGGGGATGACAGCTTCGCTTTTGCGAGGCTTAGTTTGCATCTGCGAGGGGTGGAGCCTTCGCATTTGCGAAGGTCTAGTTGCAACTGCGACACTAGATGAATAAGAGACAGCTTCACATGTGTTCACATTTGCGGATACCCATGGTTCGCATTTGCGAGCACCCCTTACGATCAATGTATCACATTTGCAATATTTAAAGCTCAGGGGCTGGTTCGTAATTGCGAACAATTGTTTGCATTAGCGGACATCGCAATTGCGAACTAATTGCTGATGCTAATGGATGTTAATGATATAAATTAGCGAGAAAAAATGGATAAAGGTTGGGTGAGTCGATATTCGAACGATATTCAAATTGCATTGTCATGGGTAGTTGATGTTCGGCCAAAATGCTATATCTTTAGTATATTACTCGCCCTATTTTTTGTTGGTTTAGTGATTAATAGTGTGACATTTGAGCTAAATTATATTGTTTTATGTGTAGGAACATCGGAAGAAATAGTCGAATGAAAGTTGCACAAAAAGAGGACAAAAATGCAAGAAAAGAGTGCAAAAGCATCAAGTACCCAAACCTTGTTACAGACCAAGTAAAGCCAGATCTACCGTGCTACATACCAAGTAAAGCGAGGTCTATAGCCAGCTTGACCGCGTTACAGACCAGGCTCCGCGAGGTCTATAGCCAGCTTGACCGCGCTACAGACCAGGCTCCGCGAGGTCTATAGCCATCTTGACTGCGCTACAGACCAGGCTTTGTAAGGTCTATAGCCAACTTGACCGCGCTACAGACCAAGCTTCGCGAGGTCTATAGCCAGGTAATTAAAAGTCGCGGGTTAAAAGACTCCGACCCGGATTTGGACTCAAGGACTTCAACCCTAGCCTATAAATACTTCCTAAACATATTTGAATGAGGATGGGCATTTTTAGGGCAGATTCAACCAAAGGGGACGTTTTTGGAGATGAGATTTTGACCTAAGGAGGCAAGAACACACCAGGAGCAAGGCAAAGAATTCTTCTATGAGTTTTTCACTTCCTTCTTCCTATTTTCATTATTGGTTATGAATTCTAGAATTGTAGTTTTGCATACTATTATGAATAGCTAATTTGTTATCTAGAGTTTTGATAGAACCTTTTGTAGGACAAATTCTTGTTATGTTTTTATATAATTGAGCTATTGGATTTCTCTACTTGTTCAACTACGTGTTTATTGTTGTTGATTGAATGGCCATCAATTAACTGTGCCTATTTAGTGTGTATTGCTTGGAAAATGGTACATGTTTAGGTAGTTATTGAACAACATTACTCCTAACATATGTGAGGAATCAATACGGAGGGTTTAAATATGGGATTAGGAATAACAAAACCTTGGTGCGAGCCTAGTGAGCGGTGAATTAGAGTCAGCTAGCGTAGTTCGGAAGAATACGTCTAGTAAATTATGGTAGTTACTCGGAAGAGAATTACGACATCCAAAGTACCCATGCTCGATAGAGAATACTTAGGCGAAATTATAGAAGACGTAGCGGGAAGGATTCCGATAATTGGGGAAATCATAACTCTAGACCTCCTTAGTCTTGTCTCAAATTTCATCCTTGTTAGTTGATAATTTTATTTCTTTATAATAGTTGTTAGTTAATTAATTAGAAATAAATATTATAATCTCTATAATTAGGAAATTATTTGGACTTGTGTTTCTTAGCAATATTGAACAACTGTAGCTAAGCCTTAGTTCTCTATGGGATTCGCTCCGGACTTAGAAACCGGATTATATTTGCAACGACCGCTTAGTGCTTTTTATAAGGCATAGTTTGGCATGATCAAATTTTGGCTAAGTGGCCGGGGAACTAACGATGTTATTAATTACAGTTAGAAAGATTGCTAGGATTATTAGTTTGGTCCAAACTTGTGAATATTTGTGTAATTATTTTCTTATCTTTGTTTATCTTCTTAATTGTTTTCTTCTTTATTTTCTTAGTTTTAAAAAATGGCATCGCATAATGAAAATTAGTCGGATGATAGTTGTTTATAGTTTGATGACCCCGTCTTTATTGCGGAGGACCACACTCGTGGAACAATTATTTGCATTCTCCCGGGGACGGATTGTGCGCACAATCTCAAACCCATGTGTGGAGTATATGTGATAAGTGTGGTGGTCAAAATGGTCATTGGATTAATTGTTCTTATATGTCCTTCCCTTCCCCGAACCCCCGCTATGATGCTTCTACTTTTTGTGATGATAATTATAGAGATATGGAAGTAGAAGAAATTGAGAATGGTCAAAATAGAGAGTTCAAACTCATGATGGAATTCCTACTTGAAGGAGGAAACAAAGAGCAAAAGTCCTTGGAGGAGCTTTGGAAAATAGTCTCCAAAATGATTTGGCGCTTGAAAGGTTGAACTTACAAATGGGAGAAATGTTTGAAGTGTTAAAGGTCCAAAACGCCTCGGAAGTGGATCATAGCCAAGAACCTTACTTAGAGGTTGAAGCCGAAAATCCTTCTGTGGCACTTGATCAAAACCAAGAAGAACTCTCAAATTCTCAAAATGAGAGGATGATGCTCATGTTGGAGGCCATTCTAGAAAATAAGGAGAAGAACAACTTGACACTCAAGGACTTAAAACAAGTACTAACTCAAAATGATGAGAATATCCGCACCTTGGAAGATCAAATAAAAATATTGGTTGAGGCTCATTATGCCCACCAACTTGAGAGTGTGGAAAGAGTTCAAGAAAAGTTCAACTTCAAGGAAGAAAGTGAGCTTTATTTTGAGGAATCAAGAATTAAACATCGGCCAACTGACTCCATGATTGTTGGTGATGCCAAGAAAAAATTAGAATTAGATTCAACCAGTTTAGTTAAAAAGATGGTTGAAAATGACTCTAGTTCGGGGGAGAAAAAAAAGGATGTCAAAATCCAGAAAAAGTTGCAAGTGGGGAGGCAATTATCTCATTCCAATCATTTTTTAACTTTGAACTTGTATGGTGATATGGGAATCGAACCATGTGAATCCATGTGGGAGTGCAAAGAATAAAGACAAGAGCCATACATCTTGCAATTTGAAAATTCAAGAACGCACAATGACATGCTTCAAAAGAAAGCCAAGAAATGCAAAACGAGGAAATTAAAAATTGGCTTGATCATCTACTTACCACCCCTACCGCTCGTGGTCACAAGCTTGATTCCAAGTTAGGTGCCCAATTCATATCTTTCAAGTGGAGAGAAAAGTGGTAAAGTTGATTCACATCGTGCCACGACATTATATCAAGCGCTTGTTGGGAGACAACCCAACTTTACTGCTTTATTTTCTTTTTCTTTTTCTTTTTATTTTTAAATTATATTATTTTTGTAGTGTCTATTTTTGATTTTCTAGGAGCATGGAAAGCAAAGCTATTGGAAGGATGCAACAACAAACCAGATGGTTGGAACTAAGTGTGAGGTAACCGCACGAAGGACCGGGCCTGAGAGAAGTCTAAGTACCCCATGAGCTGCTAGTGCTTCGTCCTTCGGCCTACCAGGGAGTTTCTTTTACCTTCTTTTTTAGTTATGATGTGCATTAGAGACAATGCATAATTTTTGTGGGGTGAGGAGATTGTCTGGGGTGACTTTCTATGTTATTTTAGTTGTGTTAGTTTAATTGAATAATGCTTTTTTTTAGAAAAATGGAAAAAGATTGGACTTTTTCCGACGATGTATATCTTAAATAATTTTCTTGAGGGTTTAAAGTCCGTCCAAAAACACACAAAAAACATAATAGAAAAATAAAAAATAAAACATATTTTTTACTTTTTTTTTAGGTAGTAATAATCCCCGTGGTTTTTCTTTGTACCTTGGTTCTTTTCCATGGGATGTAGTTTGAACCGGGTCATAGTTTTTTTTATTTTTAGAGTAGAATAGGATTTAGGGAATAAAAGAAGGAAGATGAAATATCTAGGCGCCCTTTGACTTGTTTGATAGTAGCATATTTAGGCTCTAGCATCTGTATTACCTTTCCTATAGTTTGAAATGCTTATGATGCCTTGTTGAGTTAGATAGCATGTCTATTGACGCCTATGTCTCGTTTTCTTGGCTTGTGTCACTTTCTACTTAATGCTTAATATTTTATGGCTCCGTGAATACTTATAATTATTTGAGAATTAGAATAGAACCATCCTTAGTGAGTCATGTGTCATGTGTGGTGAGAAATTGTATAGTCCGTGTCATTGCATTAGAGTTTAAAACTTGCCCGGCATGTGAGCTGAAGGAAAATTTTAGGTTTTGCTCGGTTTGAAAAATATTTTAGGCTTTCTTTGATTTTTTTGAGCTTAATGCTTACCACAATAAAAATTATCCCTAGTCAACCCTTTTGAGCCTATAAATATTTATTTGGCAACCACATTACAAGCCTATGCCTCTTTGTTCTTAATTATCATTGTTTTTGATCCTTTTACCTTTTAAAACACTTTAATGGTAAAATAAGCACTAAAAGAAGTAATGATAGAACTTGGGTGGCTTTTGAGTGGAACCAATGAAAGAAAGAAATGTGAACTTGTATTGTAAGGAATACATCACTACGAGGAAGGGTAGAAGAGAAAAAAAAAGAGTATTGTTGAAAAGAAAAAAAATTATGTAGCAAAGGAAAATAAACATATCTTGTCCTTGCTAGTGTGTATGAATTAATGTAGTGCTTAAATAAAGAGAAAATATTTTTGGGGGTGATAATGTTTGTGAAATTGAAGTGGATTGAAAAATTTGCACTTGAAGCTTATTATGTGATGTGTTAAAATACTTGGGAGGATAAACCACTAATCCAAAATATATCTTACCCTTCCCTTAGCCCACGTTACAACCATGAAAAAGTCCTAACTGATTTTAGATTGAGCAAGCCTACATTAGTGGAGGTTTACATAATGGACAAGCCTATGATACTTTGTGCATGCATGTGACTTCTTTGTGAGAGTGAGGAATTTATTTGATTTATCTGAGTCCTTAAAATATATTTGAGCATTTGATTCGAATGTGTGGATTCAACTTACTCATTTGTTCTTGTTATGATGTCACATGATTTCGCGAGGGATAGGTGTCACGACCCAAAATTCCCTCTGCTGGGTATCATGATGGCACCTAGTCTTAGGGACTAGGTAAGCCTAACATTTTCTGAATAACAACCATAATAAATAACATCTAACAATTTTGAAATGGAATTCTTTATAAAAATTTACAATTTCCAAAACCGGTAGTACAAGTCATAAGCTCTATAGAGTTTGTTACAATTTTCTAAATACAACTGTTTGAAATAAAGTAAACAGTGTGAATACAAATCAGAAGGTGACTCCGAAGCCTGCGAATGCAGCAACAGGTTTACCTTGAGTCTCCACAACAACAGTCCGCACAGCTAGCTAATGATCAACTGACTTCGAAATACCTGGATCTGCACAAAAATGTGCAGAAGTGTAGTATGAGTACACCACGGCGGTACCCAGCAAGTATCAACACTAAACCCGGTAGAGTAGTGATGAGGAATAGTCAAGACACCTACTGGACTAAATAACCAGAACAAGTATAAGTATAGAACCAACAAAGTATGATATCTACATAAGGACTACGCGAAATGACAAATAATACGGTAATTTGAGTAAGAAAGAAAAAACAACTACCAGCGGAATACCATAGTAATGATATAGAAGAACGAACGAAAACACAGCCTAAATCCGATGAACACAATTAAAAGAAGGGCAGGTAACAACTAGATGAAAACAACCACTTTCACACTAGGTTTTAGTCAATAAACTCCACGAGGTACCGAACCTCATACTATTCACAACTCACGGGTTTCCAATACCTGAACCCTAACACTTGGCACCTTGTGCCCTCATTACACTTCATAACCGTATTGACGACTCACGTGCCAAATAGAGTCATTCTCACATAGAAGGCAAGCAAACAAGGGTGTTCATCTATACTCAATAATATCAAGAAAACTTCTTAACTGATAAGAGTGCTCAACTACGTGTATGCTTGTACAAGTGTCCTAACATAGTTCATACCAGCTAGTAAGTACAAGAAAAGAAATGGACAACACGTAGAATGTTTTTACACAAATTTCCACAATATAAGGCTCACACAGGTAAGTGTACCACTACACAAGTATCAACCACAAAAATGCCCCCAGGCCATCATAAGTCATCATAAATTAATCCCTAACACAACCCACCTTGTCTCGCCACGTGTGCAATAGTAAAATAAATGCATGCCTTGTCTCGCCACACGTGCATAATAATGTTCCCACCTTGTCTCGCCATATGCGCAACCCACATATATATATATATATATATATATCCCTCCTTGTCACGCCGCATGTGCAAATATCAATAGTAACAATAGCACGGTAGAAACCTCGTGCAACCCCATAACAACAACCGCACGGTAGAAACCTCGTGCATCACAATAACAACAACCGCACGACAGAAACCTCATGCATCACAATAACAACAACCGCACGGCATAAAACTCGTGCATCACCACAACAAGTACAACAATAACAAATGACAATAATACAAGGGTACGACAAATAAGTCAACTCAGAAATTCCAGAACTCAAAGAAACAGAGGAACTAATTCACAAGGAGTAGCCACAATAAAGAATGCTAGTCATAATAAAAACAACTCAACAAGAAAGGAAATACTATATGTAACAACAGTCCACAATATATAGTTCGACAACGAGGGAGCTAACACAAGTTGAATAATTTCAAATATGGACAAGTCAACTAAATTATAGGATATCCAACTTCTTTTAAGGTTGGGCAATTAGGAAAGAGATACAACAAATTCAATAAGGATAAGCAGCAGAAAGATAACCATAGCCTCAATTAAGGGCGAACAATTACAAAAGAGATAGTTATAACTTCAAACAAAGATAAGCAGTTAGGAAAGGATAACATGGCAATAGAAGAGATAACAATTTCAGTTAGGGCACAGATGAATCAAATAAGCAACAAGAGTGAATTATGAAGTAATTAATTCTAATTAAGCAAGTAGAGGTGAAACTAGTAATTGAAGAAGCGTAATCATAATAAGAACAACTACATATTCAGTGAATACAAGGGCCAAAGAACCCTAAAAGGCCAATTTTACACAAATAAGTCCGAGCACTTACTCGTCACCTCGCGTACATGGACTACAATTAGCATAGAAGACTCAAATCCTAAGGGATAGTTCCCCCACACGAAGTTAGGCAAGATACTTTCCTCAAAGAAGATAGACCGATACTCAAAAATGAACTTCTCGGTGAAATGGCCTCTGGATTGGTCAAATCTAATCAAAATAACTTCAAAGCAAAAATAAAACTCATAAGAAACTATTCCGGATCATAAAGCTTCAATGTTTATCAAAATCTAAAAGTCGACCCCCGGGCCCGCACCTCGGAACCCGACAAATTTCACAAAAACCCGAACACCCATTTCAATACGAGTTCAACCATACTAAAATTATCAAATTCCGATACCAATTTGTCCCTCAAATCATGATTTTTCATTTTGAAAATTTTCTTCAAAATTCCTCATTTTCTCAACTCAAAACACAAATTAAATGATAAAAATAAAGATAAAATCATGGAATATAATAAATTCTAGGTGAAGAACACTTACCCAATCGATTTGCTTGAAAAATCCACAAAGAATCGCTCAAAAACCGAGCTCTAGAACTCAAAAAATATTAAAAATAGCTAATCATAGGAATAAAGAACTTATATTTTGCCTAGGTATTTGTACATCGTCATCGCGGAACAAATAGTGCGATCGCGAAGAAGAAAAATAGCAACTGCCAAAATAAATTACGCGATCAGGTAAGGAACAGTGCGATCGTGAAGAGGGAAAACCGTTGGGGCCAGGTACTGCACTATGCGATCGCGTGAGTGCGCATGCGATCGCGAAAGGGGAAGGGGGAAAATCACCAGCTGTTACAGCTGAGCTATGCGAACGCGGGCAATGAAGTGCGAACGCGGAGAAGGAAGAAGCACACGTACGCGATCATGAACGGGACTACGCGAACGCAAAGAAGGAATGGTCAGCCCACCAAACAAGCCTTCGCGATTGCATAGAAGGGGACACCAGATATCAGCACAGCTATACCAAACAATGAGAAAATGGCCCGTAGCCCTTCCGAAACACACCCGAGGCCCTCGGGACCCCGTCTAAACATACCAAAAGGTTACATAACCTAACACAAACTCGTTCAAGGTCTCAAATCACATCAAACAACGTCAAAACTACGAATCGCACCAAGAATCGAACTTATGAACTTTCAAATATTCCAACTTCTAAAACTAGTGCCAAAACCAATCAAATCAACCCGGAATGACGTCAAATTTTGCAGGAAAGTCCTAAATAATATAATGGAGTTGTTCCAACTCTCAGAATCGCATTTCGACCCCGATATCAAAAAGTCCACTTCCGGTGAAAATCTCCAAAAATTCGACTTTCGTCATTTCAAGCCTAAATCAGCTACAAACCTCAAATTCACCGTCCGAACATACTCTTAAGTCCAAAATCACCCAACAGAGCTAACGGAACTAACAAAACTCCATTCCGGAGTTGTCTTCATATAATTCCGACTACGATCAAAATCCTAAGGCTTAAGCTTTCGTTTTAGGGACTAAGTATCCCAAATCACTCTAAATCATCTGGTAATTGAATTCAACCACGCATGCAAGTCAATACACATAATACGAAGTTGCTCAAGGCATTATGCCGCCGAACGAGACTTAAATTCTCAAAACGACCGGCCGGGTCGTTACAATAGTGACGTTATTAGACTTCTCTCAATGATGTTGGGCGTTCAAGTCATGAGTGCATTGTGACTTTTGAGTCAGTTTTTGAGGCTAGGATTGTTATGAGCATGTTGTATTTGTTTGAATATTTTTGAAGTATGGCATAAGAAAAGGGAAGTGTATGTGATTGCATATGCTAAAGTTGAATTGTTGCAATTAACCATGGTCATTGGTGTAGTGTGCCTCAATTGTGTAAAAACAAAGTGCTCAAGGATAGTGTGAATTATTAGTTGACTCGAGGACGAGCAACATTTAAGTGTAGGGTAGTGATGTTTGGCTATAATTATATAATTTTAGTGCATTACTTATCTTACATTTAGGTGCTTTAATGCTAAACTATACTATATTTACGCTTAATTGAGTCTATTCTATGTGTAGGTACATTGGAGATGAAATTGGAGCAAAGTGAATATTTAAAGTATAAATCATGCTCGAAAGCAACAGGAAAGAAGAAAGAAAGAAAGAATTGAGTAGAATGAAAATGAAGCAGCAGGCGTAGTAAGCCAAATGGCTCGTGTTAGAGCAGGCGAGGCGAGTTGTTTTGCGCGCATTGAAGCGCACGATGCAAGGGCTTAGGCGAGGTAAAGCTTGCGGCAGAGCTGGCGACGCAAGGGCTGAGGCGAGGTGGAGCATGCGGCAGAGCTCGCGACACGCGGTCTGTCGCGAGGGTGTTCCGGGTTTCAGGCCTATTTTGTCTCCTATTTGATTTTGGATTTGGTTATTTCGTTTAGGTTTTTCCCTACACATATAAATTATCATTAAACACCATTTTGATTGGGGATTTTGACCTAAGGAGGCAAGAACATACTAGGAGCGTGGCGAGAAATTCTTCTACGAGTTTTTCACTTCCTTCTTCCTATTTTCATTATTGGTTATGAATTCTAGTATTGTAATTTTGCATACTATTATGAATAGATAATTTGTTATCTAGAGTTTTGATAGAACCTTTTATAGGATAAATTCTTGTTATGTTTTTATATAATTGAGCCGTTGGATTTCTCTACTTGTTCAACTACGTGTTTATTGTTGTTGATTGAATGACCATCAATTAACTGTGCCTATTTAGTGTGTATATTGCTCGAGAGAGAGTACACATTTAGGTAGTTGTTGAACAACATCACTCCTAACGTATATGAGAGATCAATACGGAGGGTTTAAAGGTGGGATTAGAGATAATGAAACCTTGGTGCGATCGTAGTGAGCGATGAATTAGTATCAGCTAGCACAGTTCGAGAGAATACGTCTAGTATATTCTGGTAGTTCCTCGAGAGAGAGCTACAACATCCAAAGTACTCACGATCGGTAAAAAATACTTAGGCAGAATTATAGAAGGCATAGCGGGAAGGATTTAGACAATTGAGAAAATCATAACTCTAGACCTCCTTAGTCTTGTCTCAAATTTCATCCTTATTAGTTGATAATTTTACTGCTTTATAATAGTTGTTAGTTAATTAGTTAGAAATAAATATTATAATCTCTATAATTAGAAAATTATTTGGACTTGTGTTTCTTAGCAATATTGAACAGCTGTAGCTAAGCCTTAGTTCACTGTGGGATTAGACTCCGGACTTGTAAACCAGATTATATTTGCATCGACCGCTTAGTCCTTTCTATAAGGCATAGTTGGGCGTGATCAAATTTTGGTGCCGTTGCCGGGGAGCTAACGGTATAGTTGTAGGTGTATATATTGCTAGATTGCAATCTTAAACTTTTATTTTTATTTTCTTGTATTTGATTTTTTATATTTTTATTTTATTTGTTGATTTAGAAACATGGCATCTTGGAATTATGAGTGTTTTGATGTTGGTAATTCTACTTTTGATCATCCTTATGCATATTGTGGAGAAAACCATGGCAAAATTATCAAAATATTCCCGAGAGCGAGTTATGTGTACCAACTCAATCTTATGTGTGGAATGTGTGTGATATGTGTGGTGGTCTAGATTGTCACTTTCATGGTTGTGCTTATATTTCTTATCCTCCCCCAACCCCTTACTATGATGGTTTTACTTTTTTGGTGAAGTTAATATGAACAAAGAACCTAGGGAAGCTGACCTAAATGAGATCAAAGATATGTTAAAGTGTTTCAGGGAACAAAGTAATGAGAAACAGCTGCAAATACAAAGGCTATGTGATACTATCCAAGACAAGAGGTAACTATTCATAACCTGAAGGCACAAGTGAGTCAATTAGTTGAAGCATTTAATGCTCAACAAGCTGATATTGTGGATGGTAGCCAAAAAGGAGCATGCATTAGATACATAAATTGAGGTACCAATAGAGGAGTCCATAGTAGAACACCAACCATCAATCAAACTAGAATTTGAGGATGCCAATGTTATAAAAGAGATACTAGAGTCAACCAAAGACATTGATAATACATATTTGGTTGACTCTAGTATCATTGGTGTTGAGGATGTAAACAGTCCCGATGTCCATGTAGTTGAGCGCATTGGTCCACACTCCAAGCATTTTTCCACATTGTGTTTGGATGATGATATAGAAATAGAGTCATCCGAGCCACCTGTGGAGTCAAGGAATGAGGAACAAGATGCCTACATTCTGGAATTCTTCTTGCCAGAAAGTCAGAATTACACACCTCATCTAAAGGCCAAGAAGTGCAGAATAGTACATTGTTTCCTTGGGCCAGTTAGATTCGTTCCACCACCCCAGGAGCATAATCATAAGCTTGAATCAAAACTTGGGGTTCAATTCATAAGCTCGAGGTGGAGGCAAAAAAAGCGGTTCATGTCGTGTCGCGACGTTAAATCAAGCGCTTGTTGGGAGGCAATCCAACTTTATTTTTGTTTATTATTATTTTTTATTTTTATTATTGTATTATTCTTGTAGTGACATTTTTGATTTTCTAGGAGCATGGAAAGAAAATCCATTGGAAGGATGCAACAACAAACCAGATGGTTAGAACTAAGTGTGGGGTATCCGCACGAAGGACCAGGCCTGGGAGAAGTTTGAGTACCCCATGAGCTGCTAGTGCTTCGGTCTTTGGCCTACCAGGGAGTTTCTGCTAACCTCTTGTATTTATGGGTGTGCATTGGGGATAATGTACAATTTTAAGTGTGGGATGAGGAGATTGTCTGGGTGACTTTCTATGCTATTTTAGTTGTGTTAGTTTAATTCATTAATTTTATTTTATTTTATTTTCAAAAAAATAGAAAAGATTGGACTTTTTCCGACGATGGATCTCCTAGACAACATTCTTGAGGGATTTAAGTCTAAGGAATTTTTTTTTCGTTGTAAGTAGTGTAATAATCCCCCGTGATTTTTTTTGTGCCTCAGTTCTTTTCCATGGGATGTAGTTTGAACCGGGTCATAGTTTTTTTATTTTTAGAGTAGAATAAGATTTAGGGAACAAAATAAGGAAGATGAAATTCCTAGGCGCTTTTTGACTTATTTGATAGTAGCATATTTAGGCTCTAGCATGATATTACCTTCCCTAGAGTTTGAAATTGCTTATGATGCCTTATTGAGTCAGATAGCAGGTCTATTGATGCCCATGTCTCATTTTCTTGGCTCGTGTTCACTTTGTGCTTAATGCTTAATATTTTGTGGCTCCGTAAATACTTGTAATTATTTGAGAATCAGAATGGAACCGTCCTTAGTAAGTCATGTGCCATGTATGGTGAGAAATTGTATAATCCGTGTCATTGCATTAGAGTCTAGAACTTGCCCGACATGTGAGTTGAAACAAAATTCTAGGTTTTGCTCGATTTGAAAAATGATTTTAGGCTTTATTTGATTCTTTTGAACTTAATGCTTACGACGAATAAAAATTATCTCTAGTCAACCCTTTTGAGCCTATAGACTTTTATTTGACAACCACATTACAATCATATACCCATTTGTTCTAAATTTTCATTATTTTAATCCTTTTACCTCTTAAAGCACTATAATTGTGAAATGAGTGCTAGAAGAAGTAATGACTAAGTGTGCGGTAGCTTTCGAGTGGAACCAATGAAAGAAAGAAGGGTGCAGTTATTTTTTAAAGTAATACACCACTAGCGGAAATTGAAAAGGGAAAAATAAGAGTAGAAAAAAAAAGAGAAGAAAATAAGGAAAAATATAGATGAATAAATTATTGTCTTGTTCTTGCTAGTGGGATATAAAGTAAAGTAGTGCTTAAAGAAAGAGGGAATATTTTTGGGGTGTGATCTTGTTTGTGAAACTGAAGTGGATTGAGGAATTTGCGCTTAAAATTATTATGTGATGTGTTAAAGTGCTTGGGAGGATGAACCACTGATACAAAATATATCTTAACATTCCCTTAGCCCACGTTACAACCATGAAAAAGTCCTAACTGATTTTAGATTGAGCAAGCCTACATTAGTGGAGGTTTACATAATGGGAAAGCCTATGGTACTTTGTGCATGCGACTTCTTTGTGAGAGTGAGGAGTTTATTTGATTTATCTAAGTCCTTAGAATATATTTAAGCATTTGATTCGAATGTGTGGATTCAACTTACTCATTTGTTCTTGTTGTGAGGGCACATGATTTCGCGAGGGATAGGTGATGTTATTAGACTTCTCTCAATGATGTTGGGTGTTCAAGTCATGAGTGCATTGTGACTTTTAAGTCGGTTTTTTAGGCTAGAATTGTTATGAGCATGTTGTCTTTGTTGTGAATATTTGTGAAGTATGGCATAAGAAAAGGTAACTATATGTGATTGCATATGCTAAAGTTGAATTGTTGCAATTAACCATGGTCATTGGTGTAGTGTGCCTCAATTGTGTAAAAACAAAGTGCTCAAGGATAGTGTGAATTATTAGTTGACTCGAGGACGAGCAACATTTAAGTGTAGGGTAGTGATGTTTGGCTATAATTATATAATTTTAGTGCATTACTTATCTTACATTTAGGTGCTTTAATGCTAAACTATACTATATTTATGCTTAATTGAGTGTATTCTATGTGTAGGTACATTGGAGATGAAATTGGAGCAAAGTGAATATTTAAAGTATAAATCATGCTCGAAAGCATTAGGAAAGAGGAAAGAAAGAATTGAGCAGAATGAAAATGAAGCAGCAGGCGTAGCAAGCCAAATGGCTCGTGTTAGAGCAAGCGAGGCGAGTTGTTTTACGTGCGTTGAAGCGCGCAACGCAAGGGCTTAGGCGAGGTCAAGCTTGCGGCAGAGCTGGCGACGCAAGTGCTGAGGCGAGGTAGAGTATGCGGCAGAGCTCACGGCGCACGGTCTGTCGCGAGGGTGTTCCGGGTTTCAGGCCTATTTTGTCTCTTATTTGGTTTTGGACTTGGTTATTTCGTTTAGGGTTTTCCCTACACATATAAATATTCATTAAACACCATTTTGATTGAGGATTTTGACCTAAGGAGGCAAGAACACACTAAGAGCAAGGCGGAGAATTCTTCTACGAGATTTTAATTATTGGTTATGAATTCTAGTATTGTAATTTTGCATACTATTATGAATAGATAATTTGTTATCTAGAGTTTTGATAGAACCTTTTGTAGGATGAATTCTTGTTATGTTTTTATATAATTGAGTCGTTGGATTTCTCTACTTGTTCAACTATGTGTTTATTGTTGTTGATTTAATGACCATCAATTAACTGTGCCTATTTAGTGTCTATATTGCTCGAGAGAGAGTACACATTTAGGTAGTTGTTGAACAACATTACTCCTAACGTATGTGAGAGATCAATACTGAGGGTTTAAAGGTGGGATTAAAGATAATTAAACCTTGGTGCGATCGTAGTGAGCGGTGAATTAGTGCCAACTAGCGTAGTTCGAGAGAATACGTCTAGTATATTGTGGTAGTTTCTCGAGAGAGAGCTACGACATCCAAAGTACTCACCATCGGTAGAAAATACTTAGGCGAAATTATAGAAGGCATAGCGGAAAGGATTCCGACAATTGGGGAAATTATAACTCTAGACCTCCTTAGTCTTGTCTCAAATTTCATCCTTGTTAGTTGATAATTTTTCTGCTTTATAATAGTTGTTAGTTAATTAGTTAGAAATAAATATTATAATCTCTATAATTAGAAAATTGTTTGAACTTGTGTTTCTTAGCAATATTGAAAGTTATAGCTAAGCCTTAGTTCTCTGTGGGATTCGACTCCGGACTTGTAAACCAGATTATATTTACAACGACCGCTTAGTCCTTTTTATAAGGCATAGTTGGGCGTGATCAGTTACCTATTTAACTTTTGTGATAATTGTTTTAAAATGTCAGCACTTGTGCAACTAAAAATGGGCATAAAGTTAAGGCTATGGCGGCGAAGAGAGTTGATCGTCGCCACTAAAAGTTTGCATTTTAGGTCGCCACTAGAAACAACAACCTACCATTGACCGTTAGTGGCGTCTCATTCGGCATTCAGTGGCGACTTTGGTCGCCCAAAGATAATTTATCCTTTCAAAAGCTTCTCTCTTCGCCACAATATAGCCGTAACTTTATGACGACTTTATTTGCCACAAATACTATTATTTTTGAGACAAATTTCCTTATCATATTTATGTTCAAGTCATTTCTGATTTAATTTAGACTTCCATTATATCAAAAAAATTTGCGAGGGTCTTTCGAAAGCAGTCTCTCTATCTCTTCGGGGTAGGGGTAAGGTCTGCGTACACACTACCCTTCCCAGACTCCACTAGTGAAATTTCACTGGATTGTTATTGTTTCATTATATCAAAAATCAAATTCAATGAATGTTTGTTTTTGAGTTCCTTGAAAAGATTATTCCAACGTATCTATTTAATAAGATATTCGTTTAATATTTCATTGCTCCTAGAAGTGTAGAGTATATTATCTTTTTGAATCTGGTAATGAATCATTGATGTGAGAACTAAACTTGCTTAGGCTTTTGTTTGGTGAGCATGCATGCCATTTGTGAGGGGACTTTAGTGCATTGTAGTTGATTTGAAGTATTGGGCGTGATTCATAAAATTGAAGAACTTGTTAGACGTTATCTTCCTAGTGAGTGTTAGCTTTCTCTTCAAAATAAACTATTGAGCTATTACCGGTGATGCTAAAAATAAGGTTCAATTGCTAATGCTAAAAGTAATTTTTCTTATTAATTTGTTTTAAAAAGAATGATACAATTATATATTTGGATATAATTTAAATTTCTAATTTTTTTATTTTACCTTTAATGAAAAGCTTTTATAGTCAAACAAATATTATAATCACACAAAATTTTTACCCTAAGCTTTTCCGACTCCAAAGTCATTCCTTTTTATTTATTTATTAAACTCTTATTTGCGCCAAGTGAAATTACTTCATATAAATTGAAAAATAAGGAACACTAATTTATGCTAACCTTTAATTTGTAATCTAATACCACAAAGAATCATTATGAAACTCCAATATGTTACACACTTTTACCAATTGTTGAAGCAGCAACTGAAACAACAAAAGACGTTTCGTGCAAGTCAAGGGACATGTGTTATGCAATATTTTTGCATGCCAAGCGTATTTAATTTCTTAATGATATCCAGGTTGAATCCTTTTGGAATAGCTATATTTATAAATCAAGAAATATATTTAGAAATATGAAAAGTCACTCAATGTTGAAAAACGAGAACAAGAAGATAAAATGTGGACGATACATGTCTTGAAAAAAGAAACTAACTTTAGTAATTAATGAGAAGACTAAGATATATGCAGTTTAATTACTAGTTTTTTGAAGTTTCCAAGACAAGCTTTGAAAGTTACATTGTTGTATATCAAATCGTAGAAGAAAGGTAGATCAGTGAGCCTTAATTATCAAATTTCAAGGTGACTCCTTTCTTGTTCTTCCCTTACTTTCATGTCTTGGTATTTAGGTTTTGAATAGAATTATTTTGTCATTTTCTTTTTTGCTTTTGTTTTGTGAATTACTTTGTTAAAACGTTACAAAATGTCTGGACTGTAGCTAAGGTTGGATTATAATACTGAATTCTAAGGAGTATATTTTTCCGTTTTGAGGAAATTATTCTGTTGGTGGCTCTTAGACGGGAATTAGAGAGAGGGTGACTCTTATGAGTAATATTGGAAGGATGAACTGAATTGGTTGAATTAGACTTACAACTATAGACTGATTATGCTCTAAAAATAGCTTAGCATTAATATATACTTATATCAGCCCGGTGCACAAGGTATCCCGCGTTCACACAGGGTTAAGGGAAGGCCACACCCTAAAGAGTGTGATATACATGTAGACAACCTACCCTAATACAAGTATTAATGGTTGCCTCCACGACTTGAACCTAACTTTACCATTGTTCCAAGTATCCCTTCCTAATGTATAGTTGTATCTGCAACTTTAAAAAACTAAAACCAAGATGGAACTGACAAATAGATTTGCATGCTGCCTAGTTTGAATCATTATGCCATTGTTCTTGTATCCCAGCTCCCTTTTTCTTATCTTGGAATCAGGCTGGGAATAGCATGATATATTTATTCTTTTAACTAGAATCACACTTTTTAGTGCAGCAAAGGTACAAATGGAGACACTACCATCTTATAATTGCATTATCCACCTAGAGAAATTCCCGACGTTCATTATAGAAAAGGCCGTGTGTAACCACGGCTTTTTCATGATGGCTCCCAACTGTTGGGAGCCATCTTTTAAAAGCTTTTCTCGTCCTCTGCGATTAGCAGATTCCACATCTGTTATGACTTCCATTTCACAGCCTCCAGGAAAGGATCATCTCGCCGTTAAAGTTTACGGTGCAAGTATTCTTTGGCTTAAGGATGAGCTAGCCATCCAGGTACGGTTCTTGATTCTCTCCTAAACAAATAGTACAAAAATCAATGTACAACAAAACTAGAAAGAAATTGACTTGAAATATATTGTACTTCTTCTATGTAGTCACAAGTTAAGAGAATGCTGAGACTATCTGACAAGGATGAAGAAGATGTGAGAGATTTCCATAAGCTTCATCCAGAAGCTGAGGCCAAAGGATTTGGTAGATTGTTTCGATCGCCAACCTTATTTGAAGATATTGCCAAATCTCTTCTTCTTCGCTTTTGCCCGTAAGTTCATAGATGCAACAAAATGTTGAAATAGTTGATCATCTTGAGTTGAACATGGATGTGCTTGTAAGATTATCAGAGTAGTTGATTTTAATTGTTTTTTAGAAATACCCTTTATATATATTGCCAACTTTTCTTAGGTGGAAGACATCATTGGGTCTCGCAAAGGCTCTTTGTGATCTACAATATAAAAAGTTCAAGTCCAAAAGAAAGAGAGCATATATTTCAGCTTATGGAGACTTTCCGAATGCAGAAGAATTAGCAAGTTTTAGTGAGAAAGAGCTAAAAGGTATAGGCAACTTTGGATATAGAGCAAGGGACTTGGTTATGTTGGCAAAACAAGTTGTTGATGGGGAAATTAAACTCAGTAAGTTTGAAAAAGACCACATTGGTACCGAACCAAGTTGGTCTAAGCTGAAAATAAATGGTGCTGGTCCATTTACCATCAACACTATCATGATGTGTGCCGGACACTATAATTATATTCCAGTTGACAGTGAAACGATGCGTCATATGGCTGAGGTAAATGAAATTTATTACTGGATCTGCTTGTTTCGATTTACTTGTCTCTTTTGATTTGTTAACTTATTGCATATTCTACTTTCAATCTAAATGAGCTTTAAATGGTTTGCCAATAAAAATTAATTGGGCCAAAGGAATTTATTTAGTTTCATCCTATTAATTAGCCCATATTTTTATTTTGTTAGTCATTATTTTCCGAGTCTGATGCATGAGCTTCATTTCAGTTTCATGGACTTAAAGTGCACAAGAGAAAAAGAGGATTCATCAATCTCCAGGTAAGGGACAAAATACAACAAATCTACAAACGTTATGATCCGTTTCAGTCTTTGGCTTACTGGTATGTTATGAATACTGCTCTCCCATTTTTTATAATAGGGCAAATCAAAGATATTCTAATATACTTGTTTTATTCTATTTATCTTGACTATATATCTAGGTTTCAACTTGTCAACTGTTATGAAAGAGAACTTGGGAAGGTATTAAGCGAGTTATTACCATTAGAATATCATCGTGTCACTAGCAACTATGAAAAGGAGAAGAAGAAATTTTGAGGTAACATTGTGAAGTTAACATATGTATTTCTCTATATCTAATTATTTATCTTTATTTTATTTTTATCTCTAGCACTGATTGTTTTTTGTTGGTGTTCTTTTCTAGCTAGGATGGAGGGTGCATTAAACTATGAAAAGAAGGGGAAGAAGAAGATATCGAACAGAGTCATGAGGAAAAAGGGGAGGAAGAATCAGAGAAGGATAAAAAAGGTTGAGAGAAGAAAATATTTACATATGTTCATTCATGTTTCTCTCTGTATTTCTAGGCTGTGTTTTTGTTGTAGCAGATACATTGTTAAAGGCAGAATAGGCTAGTGGATTTTTGTATTTGTTTCAGTTTGTTATCTCCATCCCCGAGTTTGTTATCTCCATCCCCGTGTTCCGTAAAGTTTCATCTATACGCTTATAGTTGTTAAAACACACGATTTTAAATACTTCTAATGGTTGATCTAGAGGTTGAGGTGAATAAAGTGTTTGGTACACACGCACAAAAAAAGCGTTAATACAAGGATTAAACAGAAAATGACTAAAATAAGAGAAAAAATATTTAAAAAAAGATAAGAAAAACACAAAAACAAAGGACCAGCAAAGAACCCAGTTCTCTGTTGTAAAATCATAATTAAAGATAGAAAATCATCAGAATTTCATTCTGCAAAATCGTTAGGATAGGAACTTCGTCCAAACAATCATCGAGAAGGATAGACATCGTTAAAACCTTCGAACCATCAATTGCAATAAACACTATGGAAAAGTTTGAACCATTACCGACGATGGAGACCACCGATGACCACCACAATATTTTCTTCCGTATCACCTTGCTGTAATAATTTTTTTTTAAAAAAAATCCTAGCAGTTCAAGTCAAATTGGGCAAGAACACCAAAAGGAGTGCGGATATGAAGAGCACAAACGAGGAAAAAATTCACGGGGTGCCTGAACCTGAATAGCGTGTAGGGTGCACAAATCAATTTTGGTTTGTGAAATTATTGGGTTTTGAAATGACTGCAACTTCAATTATTTCCTCTTCCACTTTCAGTCCCTCCGAAAATTGTGGTGGATATTCACAAATCTGCTAGTATCTCTTTTGTCGTTGTTCGGTAGTCAAGTTTTAATGGGAAGGTGACTCAACTTATTATAGTGGTATTGGAGGGTGAAGAAGGTGAAAATGGTGCCTTCTTATTAATTAAAAAATAGAAAATGATGTGGCATATTCTATATGATGCGGATATTAATATTAACGTGATTGAGCAACACGCGGGGCAAAGGGGTTTAGAATAGTGTGTTTTAACAACTGTAAACGTCTAGATGAAATTTTACGATGTATATGAACTGGGATGATAAACCGCTACAAGTATAAGGGTTTGCTAGGCTATTCTGCCCATTATTAAAAGATAAATTGTATTCTCAAACATATTCTGCTACATACACCCTACCATTATATATATAAAACAAAAATTGCCTTGGCAAAATAGAGCCAGTAATTACATCAAGTTTAACCCGGGTTTAATTCGTCGTCATGCAAAGTGTCTATTCTAAAGAATTCCAGGAGAATCAAAACCTTCTAATCAACAAAAACAGCAATACGCAACAACACGCATAGATTGCACCATATCAGAAGTGACGAAATTTGAAGAAAACACCGTTCCAATGGAGCTGGCACATTTAATCACAGAGCAAGTAAAGTCAGCCAAACTATTACCGGAGAAAGCAAGTAGCAGCAATTTAGAATACAAATTTAGACCTTTCTCAATAAAATAAAATCAAATAAAACAAACAGAAAGGCCGCAGTGCAAACTGGATGAGTTTTATATAAGAGAATTTATAACCGTAGTATCCAGATTAAACTGTAGTATTCTGATTAGTTTAATTTTATGGTACCTACTGCCTTTTCTTACAAGCACAAATATCATATACCTGTATGTCAAAGAGCGGTGGAATATCTTAATTTTATTTTCTTGTACTAAAATTGGGATTGGGAATTTTTGCTGTGTCATTTTTACTTTTTCTTTTTGTGCTAGTATTATCTAGGTCAAGTTTGGATTTTTGAAGTTGGCAAAAGATATTAACAAATTATATTTTTTATTTCTTTCTTTTAATAATATTTTTTTGTCACCTTGATTCTGAATATCTGTACTCAAAAATATTTCTAAGGAATATCTATTGCATAAATAGCAATTGGCAAATGAGACTACAAATCCCAATTGGCCAATGCTAAGTACATATCGCATTTACAACTTATAATGACGAATGCGACTATAAATCACAATTAACAAATGCAACTTATAAAGCGCAACTGATAAGTTTTACTTCTAAATCGCAATTGAAAAATGCCACTTATAATGGTATCCGTATAAGCTATACAACTATAGCCTATATTATAAGTAGTGTAAATCGCAACTGATAAATTCGACTTATAAATCGCAATTGGAAAATGCCACTTATAGTGGTATCCGTATAAGCTATACATCTATAGCCTATAGTAGTGTAAATCGTAATTGACAAATGCGACTTATAAATCGCAATTGATAAATTTAACTTATAAATCGCAATTGGAAAATGCCTATCCGTATAAGCTATAGGCTATATTATAAGTAGTGTAATATCTCTGAGTATATGGAATTATTAGCAATGGCTACAGTTACTTGTTTAAATTGGTAATTTTTTTTATTTGAGCCGGTGTTTCTTGACAGAAATATGTAGATGATTCTTTTTCTTTTACACATTGCACACATTATTACTAGTTTAGTTGCACAATTGACATTAATTATATGCAATCCTGAAAATGAACAACTTTGCCCTTACAAATCAAAGTTGGTGGTATCAACTATTGTCTAGTCGATTTTCTTCTTTTAGTTCAAGGATGGCTTGTTCATACCACTATAATTACTTATTGCTGCCCATAAGAATCTCTTATATTAATTTTGTAAAGAATAACAGAAGAAAAATATAATTTAGAGATCTTCTGCTAGCCCAAGATCGTTAACTCGGATTGAAGGATTCAATTAAAGAAGAGAAAGCTTTGAAAAAGAAGGAACGTTTTGGAGAAGATAACTTTGTTATTAAAAGAAGGCTTTCTTGATTTTGGCTTCATTACAAATGCCTAAGACAACTCCTATTTATACTTGTCTAGGGATGATTCTACATACAAAAATAATCTAGACAATTCTATCATCTTCTACTAATATCTTCCTTAAATATTCAAAACTCTAGAATATCTAGATATTTCTTAGGTACAACAAATATCAAAGATAGTACTTTATAACTTTCTAGAAACTTCTTCTAACTATATATAATTTTTACTCTTCCAAAAAATTAACTTTATTTTTTCACACCCGCCCTTAAAGATATTTTTTGGAAGCTATCCCAAGCTTGTCGTGGAAGAACTCAACCGATGCTTTAAGACGTGTCTTGGTGACGATCTCAACACTATTTTTCTGGCTCTTCTTGCTTCCCCAATCCCAATGACTGAAGGTTTTGGTCCTGCAAAGAAACATGAGTATGTGTTGACGAAATTTTCATCTCTGAAACGACCTGTCTTGACAATAGTTCTTTTTGGCCTTCCTGAAACACTTGAATCATCTCCTTATTGAGTTTCATGTCGTTTAGTTGTTGGGCTCCCCCTTTCTCTTAGCTCCTTGACAACTATATTATCTAAAGAAGTACTTGTGATGGGCAGATTTGATGCTTCAAGGTTCAATGGTTTAGAATCTGCCCGTTCTTTCGCAACTCCAAAATACAAAGAGACTTCATCGAATATGACATCCCTTTAGACAACGAATAGATGAGTTTTAGTATCCATACACTTTCAGCCCTTTCTCCTTTCATCATATCCGACAAAGATGCATTTCCTTTTCTTGGCATCCAACTTTCTCCGTTGAGAATCCGAAATGTGAACATAACAAATAGAGCCAAAAACTCTGAGGTATTTAACGCTAGGCTTTTCTACAAACATTAATTCATAAGGAGACTTCATATTATTTGGAGAAAGCGGCATCCTGTTAATCACATATGTTGCACATTTAATACCTTCAGCCCACAAGGTTCTAGGTAAATTCTTGGCATGAAACCAACTCTTGCATGTCTTAGTTAAGTGTCAGATTTTCCTTTCAACCACTCCATTTTGTTGTGGTGTATCAGCGCATGTGAGTTCTCTTTTAATGCCATGATGACGACAAAAGGAAAGAAATTCATCTGAAGTGAACTCACCACCATTATCAGTCCGTAGCTGCCTTATTCTTGAATCGAGTTCGCCTTCAACTGTTTCTTTGAACTCCACAAACTTATTGAAAACTTTTGACTTGTGCTTCACAAAATAAATCCAAGTGAATCTAGTAAAATCATCAATGAAAATTAGCATATAAGAATATCCTGAGAATGAAGAAGTTCTCGTTCCCATCAAGTCACTGCGAACCAATTCTAGTGGAGCATTGCACCTTGACAAGGATCTATCAAATGGAAGACGATGTGCCTTTCCATATTGACATCCTTCACAAACCTCTCCTCCACCAAAATTTCTTAAGTTAGGCAATCCTTTTACTAGATTCAATTTTACCATGGCTTCTAATTTATCCATGCTAAGATGTCCAAGTCTAGCATGCCAAATATGTGTGTTATCATTGCTACTTATCTTCTCAATATATGAATTAGAGGCATATAAGACATATAAATCATTAACTCTCTTACCTGAGTGAATGATATTTGCCTTGAGAACTTTAATATTTCGGAGGAACTTCACATCACATGGGCTAAATAGCAAATAGTTTCCAGCATCTACAACATTTGCAATTAAAAATAGATTTTTCTTCATACCTGAAACATGAAAGACATTGTTGAGGGTGATAGTGTCTTTTTGCTTCTCGTTGATCACAACAATGCCTTCCTTCTCCACATTATGGATTGTATTATCTGTTGTAACAATGACATCATGTCCGTTGTATTCGTGTCACGATCCAAAATCCTAACCTATCATGATGGCGCCTATCGATGGTACTACGCAAGCCGATTCTCAAAAATACTTACAATGTTTCACAAAAGATAAGTCAAAAGCTTTTACATGACAGAGTTTTCGTAAAAACAGGAGTTAAACTCAAAATACAGTGCAGACAAATAGCCTCAAACATCAGGTGTCACCAAGTCATGAGCATCTAAACAACCAGTCTAAGAAATAATTTCTACAAGAGTCTGTGTCAAAATACCAATACAGAAAAGAAAAGATAACAAGGAAGGGTGTAGCATGCATACAACCAACTCAGTAAGTGCAGGGTGTAGCATGCGTACAACCAACTCAGTAAGTAACAATAGTAATTAAGGAACTGAAAGGTAGTGACGAACTATACAAATACAATTTATTTCAGTAATTTCAGCAATGAAAGTAGACATGTTTCAATTTCGACAATTTAAGTCAAGTCAGTTACACATTACTAAGTTCAGGTAAAATCAGATACAATATTTTCCAGAAGTTTCAGAACAATGACATAAATCATCTAAGTGTAGCAACAAATGAAACAAGTGCAACCCCTCAGGGTAACAGTCCCTCAAGCTCTCTCAATAGCTCAACACTCGGCTCTCAGCCCTCAATACTCACACTCAATAGGTACATGCACTCACTAGGGGGTACACACTCCGGAGGGGATCCTATAGCCCAAGCACTATAATCCGCACGGACAACTCACGTGCTATAGTATCATATCAAGAGTCGTACAGACAACTCACGTGCTACAGTATCATATGAGAATCCGCACGGACAACTCACGTGCTATATTATAAATATCATGATACGCATGGAGAACTCACGTGCTATGGTATCAATACCTCACAAACAGGCCCTCGGTCTCACTCAGTCATCAACCTCTTTAGTCTCATGGCCCTCAGTAATAAAGGGGAATCAACCCAAAATAGAATGATATAATGTATCAACGGGGAATAACAGAGACTGAGGTATAATATGCAAGTAATACTACAACTGAGTACAAGTAACAATAAGCAGGAAGGTTCAACAGGTATCACGACCATTGGGGTCTTTACAGCACTAACACATAGCCTAAGCATGATTCACTGTCAAATATCTATAGCAAAGAAAGGGCACATAGCTAACAACAAGCTTATTCAACTTTCTAGTTTCACGGAATGGACCAAGTCCCATTTCCCACGGTGCAACGCCTACACGCCAGTAACCTAGCATGTGCGTCACCTCCAAAATACTCACGTAATACAATAATCTGGGGTTTCATACCCTCAAGACCAGATTTAAAACTGTTACTTACCTCAAACCATGCAAAACTCTACTCCAAGTGCCTTTGCCTCACGAATCGGCCTCCAAACATCTTGAATCTAGCCACAAGCAGTATCATACAATCAATACGGAATAAAAGAATTAATTCCACAAGAAAAATACAAAATTATAAGTCAAAATCTGAAATTGGTCAAAAGCCGGACCTGGGCCTACGTCTCAAAATCCCACAAAAGTCACAAAACCCGAAAGCCCATTCACTCACGAGTCTAACCATACCAAATTTATCAAAATCCGACATCAAATGGCCATTCAATTCCCCAAAATTAACTCTCTAAATCCCTAGCCTCAAACCCCCAAATTTCACCTTAAAACCATACAATCTAGGTGGGAAAAACAATGAGGAAACAAGATTATTGATCAAAACGAGTACACGAAGCTTACCTCAATAATCCCCTCAAAAATCCTCTCTAAAATCGCCTAAGTCTGAGTTTAAAATGTTGAAATGAAGCCAAAATCGCGAACCATTGTTTTTAAACATTCTGCCTAGGCCTTTCACACCTGCAGCCATATTTTTGCATCCGCGGTCCCGCTTCTGTCGTGAAGACTCCGCATCTGCGGAAGTCACTTAGCCCAGCTGCCACCGCTTTTGCGAGCCTTGAACCGCATTTGCGCAATCGCAGGTGCGGAAAATTCCATCGCACCTGCGCGTCTTCCCGTACCTGCGCCCAAAAGTCCGCATTTGCGTCCCTTTCCCAAAGCCTTCTTGGCCGTTTCTGAGGTCACTTTCTCGCATCTGCATGCTCGCATTTGCGGTTCCCAATCCGCAAATGCGATTACACCAGCAATTGCAATTCTTCAACTTCGAACCTTGATCCGTTAACCTCCCGAAGTCAACCCGAGGCCCCCGGGACCTCAACCAAACATACCAACAAGTCTTATAACATCATACGAACTTAGTCGAATCCTCAAACCACCTCAAACAACATCAAAAACACGAATTACACACAGATTCAAGCCTAAGGAACTTCAAAATTTCCAAATTCTACAAACGGCACCGAAACCTATCAAATCATGTCTGATTGGCTTCAAATTTTACACACAAGTCGGAATTCGACCCCGATATCAAAAAGTCCACTACCGGTTCAAACTTTCCAAAATTCCAACTTTCGCCATTCCAAGCCTAATTCTACTCCCGACCTCCAAATCACAATCCAGACATGCTCATAAGTCCAGAATCACCCAACAAAGCTAACATAACTATCACAATTCAAATCCGAGGTCGTTTACACATAAGTCGACATCCGGTCGACTTTTCCAACTTAAGCTTTCAATTATGAGATTAAGTGTCTCAATTCACTCTAAAATTTCTCCGGGCCCGAACCAACTAACCCGATAAGTCATAAAATAGCAGTGAAGCACAAAAATGAGCAGAAAAGGGGGAACGGGGCTACAACTCTTGAAACGACCGGTCGGGTCGTTACATCCTCCCCCATCTTAAACAAACGTTCGTTCTCGAACGAGTATAGAGACATACTTGAAGTGGTGAAAAGATGAGTATAATTGCTGCGCATATGTTGCTCGGTCTCCAAAGTCACCTCCTCGACCGACTGACCCCTCCACCGAACCTTCACAGAAGAAATATTCTTCGACCTCAACTTTCGAACCTGCCTATCCAAGATCGTCGCCGACTCCTCAACATAAGATAAATCCTTGCCCAACTGGACTGAGCTGAAATCCAACACGTGAGACGGATCACCGTGATACTTTCGGAGCATAGAAACATAGAATACTAGATGAACTTCTGCTAGACTGGGAGACAAAGCAAGCTCATAAGCAACATCCCCAATACGTTGCAACACCTCAAATGGGACGATAAACCTCGGGCTCAGCTTGCCCTTCTTTCTGAACCTCATAAGACCCTTCATAGGTGACACTCGGAGCAGGACCCGCTCTCCAATCATGAATGCAACATCGCGAACCTTCTGATCCGCATAACTCTTTTGTCTAGAGTGGGCTATGCGCAGTCTATCATGAATCACCATAACCTTCTCCAGAGCATCTTGAACCAAGTTTGTACCCAATAGTCTAGCCTCTTCCGGATCGAACCAACCCACTGGAGACCTACACCGCCTACCATACAGAGCCTCATACGGTGCCATTTGGATGCTCGACTGATAACTGTTATTGTAGGCAAATTCCGCTAGTGGCAAGAACTGATCCTACGAACCCCCAAACTCCATCACACATCCAAGGAGCATATCCTCTAATATCTAAATAGTGCGCTCGGACTGTCCATCCGTCTGAGGGTAAAATATCGTGCTCAACTCCACTCTAGTACCCACCTCATGTTGTACGACCCTCCAAACCCGTGATGTAAACTACGTACCCCGATCAGAGATGATAGATACCGGTACGCCATGAAGCCTGATGATCTCGCGAATATACACTCGAGCCAACTGCTCGGAAGAATAGGTAGCCATCACAGGAATGAAATGAGCTGACTTGGTCAGTATGTCCATAATCACCCAAACTGCATCAAACTTCCGCTGAGTCTGTGGAAGCCTAACAACAAAATCCACAGTGATCCCCTCCTATTCCCACTCTGGAATATCTAATTTCTGGAGCAACCCACCTGGCCGCTGATGCTCATACTTCACCTGATGGCAATTTAGACACCAAGCTACATACTCTGCTATGTCCTTCTTCATTCTCCTCCACCAGTAATGCTGTCTCAAGTCCTGATACATCTTCGCGGTACCCGGATGAATGGAATACCATGAGTTATGAGCCTCCTGAAGAATCAACTCTCGCAAACCATCTACATTGGGTACATACAGCCTGCCCTGCATACTCAATGCACCATCATCCCCAATAGTGACCTCCTCAGCATCACCGTGCTGGACCGTGTCATTATGGACAAGTAGGTGGGGTCATCATACTGACGCTCCCTGATACGATCATAAAGAGAAGACTAGAAGACCACACAAGCCAATACTCGACTCGGCTCAGAAACATCCAATCTAACAAACTGGCTGGCTAAGGCCTGAACATCCAATGTCAATGGCCTCTCTGCTGCTGGAAGATATGCTAAGCTCCCCAAACTCTCCGCCCAGCGACTCAAGGCATCGACCACCACATTACCCTTCCCCGGATGGTATAAAATAGTGATATCATAGTCCTTAAGAAGCTCCAACCACCTCCGCTGACTCAAGTTAAGATCCTTCTGTTTGAACAGATGCTGCAAACTCCAGTGATTAGTGTAAATCTCACAATGGACACTATACAAATAGTGCCGCCAGATCTTCAAGACATGAACAATAACTGCGAACTCAAGGTCGTAGATAGGATAGTTCTTTTCATGGGGATTCAACTGGCACAAAGCATAAGCAATCACTCTGCCCTCCTGCATCAGAACACACCCAATATCGATTCGAGAAGCATCACAATACACTGTGTAAGAACCAGAAGATGATGGTAGAACTAGAACTGGAGCCGTGGTCAAAGCAGTATTGAGATTCTGAAAGCTCTCCTCGCACTCATCCGATCATCTGAAAGGAGCACCCTTTTGGGTTAATTTGGTGAAGGGCGATGCGATAGATTAGAAACCCTCTACAAAACGACGGTAATAGCCAGCAAAACCAAGAAAACTCCGAATCTCCGTGGTTGAGGATGGTCTGGGCCAACTCCGAACCGCATCTATCTTCTTCGGATCCACCTGTATACCCTCGTTGGACACCACGTGCCCCAAAAACGCCACTGAACTGAGCCAAAACTCACACTTGGAGAACTTTGCATAAAGCTTCTCCTCCCTCAACCACTGCAACACGATCCTCAAATGTTGGGCATGCTCCTCTTGGCTACGAGAGTACACCAGGATATCATCAATGAATACAATAACGAACGAGTCAAAATAAGGCTGAAACACACTGTTTATCAGATGCATAAACATTGCTGGGGTATTGGTCAGCTCAAAAGATATTACAAGGAACTCATAATGATCATAACGGGTCCTGAAAGTTGTCTTAAGAATATCCGAGTCCTGAATCTTCAACTGGTGATACCCTGACCTCAAATCAATCTTGGAGAAAACCCTTGCTCCCTGAAGCTGGTCAAATAGATCATTAATACATGGCAAAGTATACTTGTTCTTGATTGTGACCTTTTTCAACTGTCTGTAATCAATGCACATTCTCATAGTACCATCCTTCTTCTTCACAAATAAAACTGGTGCACCCCAAGGTGACACACTAGGCCAAATAAATCCCTTATCAAGGAGTTCCTGAAGTTGCTCCTTCAATTCCTTCAACTCCGCCGGTGCCATACGATACGGTGGAATAGAAATAGGCTAAGTGCCCGGCACAAAATCAATACCGAAGTCAACATCCCTGTTAGGAGGCATCCCTGATAGGTCTGCAGGAAACACATCCGGAAAATCTCGCACCACCAGAACAGAATCAATAGCAGGGGTCTGTGCACTAACATCCCTCACAAAGGTCAGATAAGATAAACAACCCTTCTCAACCATCCACTGAGGCTTCAAGTATGAAATCACTTTACTGGGAACATAGTCTATAGAGCCGCTCCACTCAACCCTCAGCAACCCCGACATCGCCAACGTCACGGTCTTCACGTGACAATTTAGAAACGCATGACATGGAGACAATCAATCCATACCCAAAATCATGTCAAAGTCGACCATACTAAGCAACAAGAGATCAACTCTAGTCTCCAGACTCCCAATAGTCACCACACATGACCGATATACACGGTCCATAATAACAGTATCGCCCACAGGCATAGACACATGAACAAGTGAAACTAGAGACTCACGAGGCATATCCAGATAATGAGCAAAATATGAGGACACATATGAATAAGTGGAACCAGGGTCAAATAATACAGAGGCATCTCTGTGGCAAACTAAGATAATACTTGTGATCACAACATCGAAAGCAATGACATCTGGTTTGGCAGGGAGAGCATAGATACGGTCTTGGCCACCCCCTGATCAGCCTCCCTCTTTACGGTGACCCCTAGCTGACTGAACCCCACCCTGAGCTGGCTGGGCGGGTGGTGAAGCTGCTGGTGCTGGTGCCATCGGCCGAGAACTCTATTTTGGAGTCCCACTCAACAACCTAGGGAAATCTCTCTTAATATGACCAAAATCTCCGCACTCAAAACAACCCCTCCTCTGACAGAACTGCTGCTCCTGATACCCCGAGGAACTACCTGTAGACACCTGAGCTGAAAGGACGACCCCTACCATGGTGGAACTGACCCCCAGAAGGAACACCGCTGAATCCACCTTGTCCATGATGCCTCTTGGTCTCCCTATTGACCCGCTCCTAGCCGCGACCCATCTCAATCTGACGAGAAATGTCGACAACCTTATCAAAAGTAGCACCAGACACTCTCTCTCTAGTCATAAGCAATCGCAGCTAAAAAGTGAGGCCATCTATGAACCTCCTGCTCCTTTCTCTATCTGTAGGAATCAACCAGATAGCATGACGAGCCAATTCTGAAAATCTCATCTCATACTGCATCACGGACATATCACCATGACGAAGCTGCTCGAACTGCCTGCGCATCTCCTCTCTGCGGGACTGAGGCATGAACTTCTCTAGGAAAATAATGGAGAACTGCTTCCATGTAAGGGGTGCTGCTCCGACCGCCTCTCGTAAGCCTCCCACCAACTGAAGGCAGCCCTAGAGAACTGAAAAGTAGTAAACGAGACCCCACTGGTCTCTAGAATACCTGCTGTACGGAGTATCCTCTGGAACTTATCCAACAAGACCTGTACATCCTCTCGCTCTGTACGACTAAAAGATGGAGGCTGGAGTCTCCCAAACCTCTCCAATCTACGTTGCTCATCATCAGGCATGACATGAACCACATAGTCCTGAGCGGCTGCAATATGATGGGCTGGTGGTACCCCCGGTGTCTGGATTCCCTGTACCACCTGCTCTGGTGTGCGGGCGGTAGGAGTCTGAGCACCTACCTCAGCTTAAGAAGTGGCTGCTATGGCCGGAACAGAGACATCCTGAGCAAGACTGGTACACGTGGTTAGAATCTGAGCTAAGGCCTCCTGAAGGCCTGAAATCACAATGGGTATGGGTGGTGCCTGGGTTGGTCCCAGAGGCTCATCCACAACTGGAGCCTGCTCCTGAACTGGGGCAACTGGTGGATCTGCAGGTGCTACCCTAGCTACTGTGCGAGCTGCACCTCTGCCCCTACCGCGACCTCGGCCTCTCGTGGCCCTGACTGGTGGCTGTCCATCCTGCCCCGTAGCACGTGTCCTCACTATTTGTGAGAGAATAGACAATAAAAGTTTAGTTACTAGAGTCAAAAGATTCACACGACAAGAATTCAAGAATGTGGAATTTCCTATGGGTTCGGCAGCCCCTCGAAGAGAAGTACAGATGTCTTTGTACCGATCCGCAAGACTCTACTTAACCTGCTCATGACTCGTGAGACCTATGTAAACTAGGCTATGTTACCAACTTGTCACAACCCAAAATCCTAACATGTCGTGATGGTACCTATCGATGGTACTAGGCAAGCTGATTCTCAAAAATACTTCCAATATTTCATAAAAGATAAGTCAAAAGCTTTTACATGACATAGTTTTCGTAAAACCAGGAGTTAAACTCAAAATACAGTGCGAAAAAATAGCCCCAAACATCGGGTGTCACCAAGTCATGAGCATCTAAACAACCAGTATAAGAAACAGTGTCTACAAGAGTCTGTGTCAAAATACCAATACAGAAAAGTAAAGATAACAAGGAAGGAGAGACAAGGACTGCGAATGCCGACAACTACCTCGTGAATCTCCGATACTCAACCACGCATGCGATCAATGTCCTCAGTGACCAGAAACACCTGGATCTGCACATGAAGTGCAGGGTGTAGCGTGGGTACAACCAACTCAATAAGTAACAATAATATTTAAGGAACTGAAAGGTAGGGACGAGCTATACAAATACAATTCAATTCAGTAATTTCACCAATGAAAGTAGACATGTTTCAATTCCAGCAATTTAAGTCAAGTCAGTTACACATTACCAAGTTCAGGTAAAACCGGATACAATATTTTCCAGAAGTATCAGAACAATGATATAAATCATCTAAGTGTAGCAACAAATGAAACAAGTGTAACTACTCAGGGTAACATTCCCTCAAGCTCTCTCAATAGCTCAACACTCGGCTCTCAGCCCTTAATACTCACACTCAATAGGTACCTGCACTCACTGGGGGTACAGACTCCGGAGGGGCTCCTACAACCCAAGTGCTATAATCCGTACGGATAACTCATGTGCTACAGTATCATATCAGAATCTGCACGGACAACTCACGTTCTATAGTATAAATATTATGATCCATACGGACAACGCACGTGCTATAGTATAAATACCTCACAAACAGGTCCTCAGCCTCACTCAGTCATCAACCTCTTTAGTCTCACGACCCTCAGTAATAAAGGGGAATCTGCCCAAAACAGAATGATATAATGTATCAACAGGGAATAACAGAGACTGAGGTATAATATGTAAGTAATACTACGACTGATTACAAGTAAAAATAAGCAAGAAGGTTCAACAGGTATCACGACCACTGGGGTCTTTACAGCACCAACAAATAGCCTAAGCATGATTTCTAGCATGATTCACTGTCAAATTTCTATAACACAGAAAGGGAACATAGCTAACAACAAGCTTATTCAACTTCCCAGTTTCACAGAATGGACCAAGTCCCAATTCCCACGGTGTACGCCCACACGCCCGTCACCTAGCATGTGTGTCACCTCCAAAATACTCACATAATACAATAATTTGGGGTTTCATACCCTCAATACCAGATTTAAAACTATTACTTACCTTAAACAGCGCAAAACTCTACTCCAAAGTGCCTTTTCCTCGCGAATTGGACTCCAAACGTCTCGAATCTAGCCACAAGTAATATCATACAATGAATACAGACTAAAGGAATCAATTCTACAAGAAAAATACGAAATTATAAGTCAAAATCCAAAATTGGTCAAAAGCCGCCCCTGGGCCTACATCTCAAAATCCCACAAAAGTCACAAAACCCGAAAGCCCATTCACTCACGAGTCTAACCATACCAGATTTATCAAAATCCGACATCGAATAGCCACTTAATTCCCCAAAATTAACTCTCCAAATCCCTAGCCTCAAACCCCCAAATTGCACCTTAAAACCACACAATCTAGGTGGAAAAAACAATTAGGAAACAAGATTATTGATCAAAACGAGTACAAGAATCTTACCTCAATAATCCCCTCGAAAATCCTCTCCAAAATCGCCTAAGTCCGAGTTCAAAATGTTGAAATAAAGCCAAAATCGCGAACCATTATTTTTAAACATTCTGCCCAGGCCTTTCGCACATGCGGCCATATTTTTGCATCCGCGGTCCCGCTTCTATGGTGAAGACTCCGCATCTGCAGAAATCACTTAGCCCAACTGCCACCGCTTCTGCGAGCCTTGGACCGCATCTGCACAGTAGTTGGTACGGAAAATTCCATCGCGCCTTCCCGTACATGCGCCCTTCCGCCCGCTTCTGCGCCCAAAAGTCCGCATCTGCGGCCCCTTCCGAAAGCCTTCTTGGCCGCTTCTGCGGTCCCTTTCTCGCATCTGCGAGCTCTCATCTACGTTTTCCAATCCGCAGATGCGATTACACTAGCAATTGCAATTCTTCAACTTCGAACCTTGATCCGTTAACCTCCCGAAGTCAACCCGAGGACCCCGGGACCTCAACTAAATATACCAACAAGTCTTATAACATCATACAAACTTAGTCGAATCCTCAAACCACCTCAAACAACATCAAAAATATGAATTACACAGAGATTCAAGCCTAAGGAACTTCAAAATTTCCAAATTCTACAAACGACGCCGAAATCTATCAAATCACGTCCGATTGGCCTCAAAATTTGCACACAAGTCAAAAATGACCCCACGAACCTACTGCAACTTCCGAAATCAGAATCCGACCCCGATATCAAAAAGTGCATTACCGGTCAAACTTTTAAAAATTTCAACTTTCGCCATTTCAAGCCTAATTCTACTCCCGACCTCCAAATCACAATCCGGACACGCTCATAAGTCCAGAATCACCCAACGAAGCTAACGAAACTATCAAAATTCAAATCCGAGGTCATTTACACATAAGTTGATGTTCGGTCGACTTTTCCAACTTAAGCTTTCAATTATGAGACTATGTGTCTCAATTTACTCTGAAATCTCTCCGGGCCCAAACCAACCAACCCGATAAGTCATAAAATAATAGGGAATCACAAAAATGAGTAGAAAAGGGTGAACGAGGCTACAACTCTCGAAACGATCGGCCGAATCGTTACTATTTGCGAAAGGTGGGGAATTTGGATTGATCTCCAGTGAGATGGTGCCTACATCCTGAATCCACGATCCAGTCTCTTTAAAAATTTATAGAAGCTATGGCATTTATAGCTCGAGTCTCCGCAACGAAGAACTTTCCCCAGTCTTTTTCTTTTTCTTCTTCTTCAACAGCTTTCTTGGTTTGAGCCATATTGCTCTCTTTGGCTCGATAATATCTTTTTATGTATCCGACTTTACCACAACGGTAACATTTTAAAGGCTTTTTACCGTTGATGAAAGACTCCCCTTTCTTTTCTGGCGAGCTTGAACCACTTGAGGATCGAAAGTGCATGCTATATCTTGATTTCCCTTAAAAGTTCCTCTTGTCGGTGACAAGAGCATTTCCTTCCCCTTCTTTGATAGATACACCAACCATCTGTTTGGCTAGTAGCTCCTGTGACGACAACAAATTCTCAAATTCTTCCGAAGATGGTTGTTGAACCCATCCTTGAATCGAAGTAACAAAGGGAATATAATCTGGCTTTAACCACGGATAATAATTCTTCCTATTCGTGCTTCAGAAATAGCCTCGTCCGAATTTAATAGAGAAATTTCGGAACACAAATGTTTAACCTTCAAAACATACTCGGTAATAGAGAGATTACCTTGAGTGGTGTTAGCTAACTCATTCTCCAAAATCTGTAGCCGAGCTTCATCCTTCTTGTTGAACAGCCGATCGAAGGTCCTCCATATTTCATGAGTTGATTTACACCTTATAATATGATCAAACAAATTAGGAGAGATAGACCTCTTTAGGATAAACTCCGCCTTAGCATTAATCTGCTTCAACTTCTTACGCGCATTGCTATTTTCCGATGCGTCAGTAGAAGGACTTGTGTTACTCCCATTGACAACTTCCCACAAATCCTCACCAACAAGGTATGACTCCATACAAGTCTTCCATACCTTGTAGTTGGACTGGTTCAATAACTCCAACCCTTGTCCATTAGCACGACCACCCAAAATTATTTAGAGAAACCAGTTGAATCAACCACTAACTCGAGCTTGTAAATATATCTAGAAGCCAACTATGGCTCTAATACCATGTAAAAAATAGCAGAAGAAAAATATAATTTGGAGACCTTCTCCTAGCCCAAGATCGTTAACACAGATTGGACGATTCAACTAAAGAAGAGGAAGCTTTGAAAAAGAAGGAAAGTTTTGGAGAAGATAATTTTGTTATTGAAAGAAGGATTTCTTGATTTTGGCTTCATTACAAATGCCTAAGACTACTCCTATTTATACTTGTCTAGGGATGATTCTAGATACAAAAATAATCTAGACAATTCTATCATCTTCTACTAAGATCTTCCTTAAATATTCAAGACTCTAGAATATCTAGATATTTCTTAAGTGCAACAAATATCAAATATATTACTTCATAACTTTCTAGAAACTTCTTCTTACTATATATAATTCTTACTCTTCCAAAAAATCAACTTTATTTTTTCCCACTCACCCTTAAAGTGATATTTTGGAAGCTATCCCAAGCTTGTCGCGGAAGAACTCAACCGATGCTTTGAGACGTGTCTTGGTGACGATTTCAACACTATTTTTTTGGCTTTTCTTGCTTCCCCAATCCCAATGACTGAAGGTTCTTCAATTGTTCCTGCAAAGAAACATGAGTATGCGTTGACGAAATCTTCATCTCTGAAATGACCTAGCTTGACAATAGTTCTTTGGCCTTCCTCAAACACTTGAATCATCTCCTTATTGAGTTTCATGTCATTGAGTTCTCGGGCTCCCCCATTTTCTTAGCTCCTCGACAACTGTATTATCTAAAGAAGGGGCAGGTTCTAACATGTCGTGATGGTACCTATCGATAGTACTAGGCAAGCTGATTCTCAAAAATACTTCCAATATTTCATAAAAGATAATTCAAAAGCTTTTACATGACATAGTTTTCGTAAAACCAGGAGTTAAACTCAAAATACAGTGCGGAAAAATAGCCCCAAACATCGGGTGTCACCAAGTCATGAGCATCTAAACAACCAGTATAAGAAATAGTGTCTACAAGAGTCTGTGTCAAAATACCAATACAGAAAAGTAAAGATAACAAGGAAGGAGAGACAAGGACTGCGAACGCCGACAACTACCTCGTGAATCTCCGATACTCAACCACGCATGCGATCAATGTCCTCAGTGACCAGAAACACCTGGATCTGCACATGAAGTGCAGGGTGTAGCGTGGGTACAACCAACTCAATAAGTAACAATAATATTTAAGGAACTGAAAGGTAGGGACGAGCTATACAAATACAATTCAATTCAGTAATTTCACCAATGAAAGTAGACATGTTTCAATTCCAGCAATTTAAGTCAAGTCAGTTACACATTACCAAGTTCAGGTAAAACCGGATACAATATTTTCCAGAAGTATCAGAACAATGATATAAATCATCTAAGTGCAGCAACAAATGAAATAAGTGTAACTACTCAGGGTAACATTCCCTCAAGCTCTCTCAATAGCTCAACACTCGGCTCTCAGCCCTTAATACTCACACTCAATAGGTACCTGCACTCACTGGGGGTACAGACTCCGGAGGGGCTCCTACAACCCAAGTGCTATAATCCGTACGGATAACTCATGTGCTACAGTATCATATCAGAATCTGCACGGACAACTCACGTTCTATAGTATAAATATTATGATCCATACGGACAACGCACGTGCTATAGTATAAATACCTCACAAACAGGTCCTCAGCCTCACTCAGTCATCAACCTCTTTAGTCTCACGACCCTCAGTAATAAAGGGGAATCTGCCCAAAACAGAATGATATAATGTATCAACAGGGAATAACAGAGACTGAGGTATAATATGTAAGTAATACTACGACTGATTACAAGTAAAAATAAGCAAGAAGGTTCAACAGGTATCACGACCACTGGGGTCTTTACAGCACCAACAAATAGCCTAAGCATGATTTCTAGCATGATTCACTGTCAAATTTCTATAACACAGAAAGGGAACATAGCTAACAACAAGCTTATTCAACTTCCCAGTTTCACAGAATGGACCAAGTCCCAATTCCCACGGTGTACGCCCACACGCCCGTCACCTAGCATGTGTGTCACCTCCAAAATACTCACATAATACAATAATTTGGGGTTTCATACCCTCAATACCAGATTTAAAACTATTACTTACCTTAAACAGCGCAAAACTCTACTCCAAAGTGCCTTTTCCTCGCGAATTGGACTCCAAACGTCTCGAATCTAGCCACAAGTAATATCATACAATGAATACAGACTAAAGGAATCAATTCTACAAGAAAAATACGAAATTATAAGTCAAAATCCAAAATTGGTCAAAAGCCGCCCCTGGGCCTACATCTCAAAATCCCACAAAAGTCACAAAACCCGAAAGCCCATTCACTCACGAGTCTAACCATACCAGATTTATCAAAATCCGACATCGAATAGCCACTTAATTCCCCAAAATTAACTCTCCAAATCCCTAGCCTCAAACCCCCAAATTGCACCTTAAAACCACACAATCTAGGTGGAAAAAACAATTAGGAAACAAGATTATTGATCAAAACGAGTACAAGAATCTTACCTCAATAATCCCCTCGAAAATCCTCTCCAAAATCGCCTAAGTCCGAGTTCAAAATGTTGAAATAAAGCCAAAATCGCGAACCATTATTTTTAAACATTCTGCCCAGGCCTTTCGCACATGCGGCCATATTTTTGCATCCGCGGTCCCGCTTCTATGGTGAAGACTCCGCATCTGCAGAAATCACTTAGCCCAACTGCCACCGCTTCTGCGAGCCTTGGACCGCATCTGCACAGTAGTTGGTACGGAAAATTCCATCGCGCCTTCCCGTACATGCGCCCTTCCGCCCGCTTCTGCGCCCAAAAGTCCGCATCTGCGGCCCCTTCCGAAAGCCTTCTTGGCCGCTTCTGCGGTCCCTTTCTCGCATCTGCGAGCTCTCATCTACGTTTTCCAATCCGCAGATGCGATTACACTAGCAATTGCAATTCTTCAACTTTGAACCTTGATCAGTTAACCTCCCGAAGTCAACCCGAGGACCCCGGGACCTCAACTAAATATACCAACAAGTCTTATAACATCATACAAACTTAGTCGAATCCTCAAACCACCTCAAACAACATCAAAAATATGAATTACACAGAGATTCAAGCCTAAGGAACTTCGAAATTTCCAAATTCTACAAACGACGCCGAAATCTATCAAATCACGTCCGATTGGCCTCAAAATTTGCACACAAGTCAAAAATGACCCCACGAACCTACTGCAACTTCCGAAATCAGAATCCGACCCCGATATCAAAAAGTGCATTACCGGTCAAACTTTTCAAAATTTCAACTTTCGCCATTTCAAGCCTACTTCTACTCCCGACCTCCAAATCACAATCCGGACACGCTCATAAGTCCAGAATCACCCAACGAAGCTAACAAAACTATCAAAATTCGAATCCGAGGTCATTTACACATAAGTTGATGTTCGGTCGACTTTTCCAACTTAAGCTTTCAATTATGAGACTATGTGTCTCAATTTACTCTGAAATCTCTCCGGGCCCAAACCAACCAACCCGATAAGTCATAAAATAATAGGGAATCACAAAAATGAGTAGAAAAGGGTGAACGAGGCTATAACTCTCGAAACGATCGGCCGAATCGTTACTATTTGCGAAAGGTGGGGAATTTGGATTGATCTCCAGTGAGATGGTGCCTACATCCTGAATCCACGATCCAGTCTCTTTAAAAATTTATAGAAGCTATGGCATTTATAGCTCGAGTCTCCGCAACGAAGAACTTTCCCCAGTCTTTTTCTTTTTCTTCTTCTTCAACAGCTTTCTTGGTTTGAGCCATATTGCTCTCTTTGGCTCGATAATATCTTTTTATGTATCCGACTTTACCACAACGGTAACATTTTAAAGGCTTTTTACCGTTGATGGAAGACTCCCCTTTCTTTTCTGGCGAGCTTGAACCACTTGAGGATCGAAAGTGCATGCTATATCTTGATTTCCCTTTAAAGTTCCTCTTGTCGGTGACAAAAGCATTTCCTTCCCCTTCTTTGATAGATACACCAACCATCTGTTTGGCTAGTAGCTCCTGTGACGACAACAAATTCTCAAATTCTTCCGAAGATGGTTGTTGAACCCATCCTTGAATCGAAGTAACAAAGGGAATATAATCTGGCTTTAACCACGGATAATAATTCTTCCTATTCGTGCTTCAGAAATAGCCTCGTCCGAATTTAATAGAGAAATTTCGGAACACAAATATTTAACCTTCAAAACATACTCGGTAATAGAGAGATTACCTTGAGTGGTGTTAGCTAACTCATTCTCCAAAATCTGTAGCCGAGCTTCATCCTTCTTGTTGAACAGCCGATCGAAGGTCCTCCATATTTCATGAGTTGATTTACACCTTATAATATGATCAAACAAATTAGGAGAGATAGACCTCTTTAGGATAAACTCCGCCTTAGCATTAATCTGCTTCAACTTCTTACGCGCATTGCTATTTTCCGATGCGTCAGTAGAAGGACTTGTGTTACTCCCATTGACAACTTCCCACAAATCCTCACCAACAAGGTATGACTCCATACAAGTCTTCCATACCTTGTAGTTGGACTGGTTCAATAACTCCATCCCTAGTCCATTAGCACGACCACCCAAAATTATTTAGAGAAACCAGTTGAATCAACCACTAACTCGAGCTTGTAAATATATCTAGAAGCCAACTATGGCTCTAATACCATGTAAAAAATAGCAGAAGAAAAATATAATTTGGAGACCTTCTCCTAGCCCAAGTTCGTTAACACAGATTGGACGATTCAACTAAAGAAGAGGAAGCTTTGAAAAAGAAGGAAAGTTTTGGAGAAGATAACTTTGTTATTGAAAGAAGGCTTTCTTGATTTTGGCTTCATTACAAATGCCTAAGACTACTCCTATTTATACTTGTCTAGGGATGATTCTAGATACAAAAATAATCTAGATAATTCTATTATCTTCTACTAAGATCTTCCTTAAATATTCAAGACTCTAGAATATCTAGATATTTCTTAAGTGCAACAAATATCAAATATATTACTTCATAACTTTCTAGAAACTTCTTCTTACTATATATAATTCTTACTCTTCCAAAAAATCAACTTTATTTTTTCCCACTCACCCTTAAAGTGATATTTTGGAAGCTATCCCAAGCTTGTCGCGGAAGAACTCAACCGATGCTTTGAGACGTGTCTTGGTGACGATCTCAACACTATTTTTTTGGCTTTTCTTGCTTCCCCAATCCCAATGACTGAAGGTTCTTCAATTGTTCCTGCAAAGAAACATGAGTATGCGTTGACGAAATCTTCATCTCTGAAATGACCTAGCTTGACAATAGTTCTTTGGCCTTCCTCAAACACTTGAATCATCTCCTTATTGAGTTTCATGTCATTGAGTTCTCGGGCTCCCCCATTTTCTTAGCTCCTCGACAACTGTATTATCTAAAGAAGTACCTGTGATGGGCAGATTTGATGCTTCAAGGTTCAAGGATTTAGAACCTGCCCCTTCTTCCTCAACTCCATAATACAAAGAGACTTCATCCAATGTGGCAATTCTTTGAAACAATGAAGATATGAGTTTTAGGATCCATACACTTACTGCCCCTTTTCCTTTCATCATATTCGACAAAGATGCATTTTCTTGTCTTGGCATCCAACTTGCTCCATTGAGAATCTGAAATGTGAACACAACAAATAGAGCCAAAAACTCTGAGGTGTTTAACTCTAGGTTTTTCTCCAAATATTAATTCATAAGGAGACTTTATATTATTTGGAGAAAGCGGCATCTTGTTAATCACATACGCTGCATATTTCATACCTTCAACCCACAAGTCTCTAGGTAAATTCTTGGCATGAAGCCAACTTTTACATGTCTCAATTAAGTATCGGATCTTCCTTTCAGCCACTCCATTTTGTTGTGGTGTATCATCGCATGTGAGTTCTCTTTTAATGCCATGTTGACGACAAAAGGAAAGAATTTCATCTGAAGTGAACTTACCACCATTATCAGTCCTTAGCCGCATTATTCTGGAATCGAGTTCTCCTTCAAATATTTCTTTGAACTCCACAAACTTATTGAAAACTCTTGACTTGTGCTTCAAAAAATAAACCCAAGTGAATCTAGTAAAATCATCAATGAAAATTAGCATATAAGAGTAGCTTGAGAATGAAGGAGTTCTCGTTGGCCTCAAGTCACTGTGAACCAATTCTAGTGGAGCATTGCACCTTGACAAGGATCTATCAAATTGAAGACAACGTGCTTTTCCATATTGCCATCCTTCACAAACCTCTCCTCCAGCAAAATTTCTTAAGTTAGGCGATCCTTTTACTAGATTCAATTTTACCATGGCTTCTAAGTTATCCATGCTAAGATGTCCAAGTTTAGCATGCCAAATATGTGTGTGTTATCATTGCTACTTATCTTCTCAATATATGAATTAGGGGCAGATAAGACATATAAATCATTAACTTTCTTACCTGAGTGAATGATATCTGCCTTGAGTACCTTAATATTTCGGAGGAACTTCACATCAAATGGGCCAAATAGCAAATAGTTTCCAGCATCTACAGTATTTGCAACTGAAAATAGATTTTTCTTCATACCTAAAACATGAAATACACTGTTGAGGGTGATAGTGTCTTTTTGCTTCTCGTTGATCACAACATTGTCTTCCTTCTCCACATTATGGACTGTATTATCTGCTATAACAATGACATCATGTCCGTTGTATTCACGAAAGGTGGAGAATTTAGATTGATCTTCAGTGAGATGGTGCCTACATCTTGAATCCACGATCCAGACTCTTTCAAAATTTATGGAAGCCATGACATTTATAGCTCGAGTGTCCGCTGCAAAGCACTTTCCCCAGTCTTCTTCTTTAGCAGCTTTCTTGGTTTGAGCCATATTGCTCTCTTTGGCTCGACAATATCTTTTTATGTGTCCGAATTTACCAAAACGGCAACATTTTATAGGCTTTTTACCGTTGCTGGAAGATCCCCACCCCCCTTCTTTTCTGGCGAGCTTAAACCACTTGAGGATCGAAAGTTCATGTTATCTCTTGATTTCCCTTTAAAGTTCCTCTTATCGGCGACAAAAGCATTTCCTTCCCCTTTTTTGATAGATAAACCAACCATCTGTTTGGCTAGTAGCTCCTGTGACAACAACAAATTCTCAAATTCATCCAAAGATGGTTGTTAAACCCATCCTTGAATTGATGTAACAAAGGGGATATATTCTGGCTTTAAACCACGAATAATAATTCTTCTTATTCGTGCTTCAGAGATAGCCTCGTACGGATTCAATAGAGAAACTTCGGAACACAGATTTTTAACCTTCAAAAAATACTCGGCGACAAAGAGATTATCTTGAGTGGTGTTAGCTAACTCATTCTCCAAAATCTGTAACCGAGTGTAACGACCCGATAGGTCATTTTGAGCCTTTGCACTTCATTCGATGGTTTGAGGGTATGAGTAGATTTGTACGGTGTAGTATGGCTTGTGTGTATTATTGGGTTCGCTTTTCGGTGATTCAGAATTAGTTTGGAAAAATGATTCTCAACTAGGAAACTTTAAGTTGAAAGAGTTGACCAAGTTTGACGTTTGAGTATTTGATCTCGGATCGGAGTTTTGATGGTTCCGTTTGGTCCGTATGATAATTTTGGACTTGAGCGTATGCCCGGATTTGTATTTGGATATTTGTAGAAGGTTTTAGCACTCATTGGCGAAAGTTGGAAATTTAAAATTTTGGAATGTTCATAAGTTTGACCGATAGTTGACTTCAATGTTATCGGGTCCGGATTGTTGTTTCGGAAGTTGAAATAGGTTCGATATGTCATTTGAAACTTTTATGCAAATGTTGGGTTAATTCCGAATTGGTTACGCTTGAATCGGATGCTTGGTTCGAAGTTTGAAGTTTATGAACTTAAGAGATTGATCTTGATCGGCGATTTGTGATTTGGATGTTGTTATGTGTGATTTGAGGCCTCGAATATGTTCGTTTTATGTTTTGGGACTTGATGGTTTGTTTGAACGGGGTTCCGACGGGCTCGGGTGAGTTTGGGGGTGATTTCAGACCATTTCTAGGGCATTGCTGCTAGTTTTTTGGCTACAGGGGTATACGTTGCGATTGCATAGATTTTATTACGATCGTGAAGAGTAAATTAGGAAAAATGGATATGTGAATCGCGATTGCGGAAGCCCTTTCGCTATCGCATAGAAGAAATATCTGTTGTCACTAACCAGACTTTGGAAGCTTATATCTTACAATCTATGATTTGGATATGATCTAAAAATGAAAGTTGTAGCCCTTTGTGTCTAGTTTTCAGAAAATCAAACCGTTTGTCATTTGGAGTTTTGTACAAGAAGTTATGGTTGATGCACTAGAAGCTGTCTAAGAAGAGTTTAGGAAGGGTTATGGAAGTTTGTTCTTCACGATCGCGAGGAAATGGTCGTGATCGCGTAGGGTAAAATATTGTCTTGTAATTGCGATCGTGAGATTTGTGATTGCGATCGCGAAGGGTACCCCTGGAACAGTGTATAAAGTACTCTATTTCGAAGGTTTCAGACATTTTTGCATATTTGGAGCTATGGAGCTCGGATTGAGACGATTTTTTAAGCGATTTTCACTATATGGATTGGGGGTAAGTGTTCTCTATTCAGTTTTATTTATATTTCATGAATCTATCTTCATTTTTGGCAATTGGATGATGATTTCAAAAGAGAAATTGGGGGTTTTGTCTAAAGTTTAATAGAGTGAATTTTTGAGTTTTGAACATCGATTCAGAGTCGGATATGAGTGAAACTAATATGGTTGGACTCGTACTTGAATGGGTTGTTGGATTTTGTGAGTTTTATAGGGTTCCGATGTGCGGGCCCGAGGTTTGACGTTTTGGTTGACTTTGGGGCTTTTGATTAAAGATTCGACATTTACCGATTGGATTTATTTTTTTGGCATTGTTTGATGTTCTTGGGTTGCTTTTGGCTAGTTGCGAGCCGTTTAGAGGTTCGTACACGTGGGATGGCATTTTTGGAGCATCATTTGGCTTGCTTGGTATTGAATTTGGCTTGTTCGAGGTAAGTAACACTTCTAAACTTGAGTTTGAGGGTATGAACCCCTGAATATACGTGTTATGTGTTTGGACTTGAGGTGACGCACATGCTAGGTGATGGGCGTGTAGGCGTGCACTGTGTGAATTATGACTCGATTGATTCTGTGGTACTGTGTAGTGACCTAATCTTGTTTCTATCCTTGAAATTTCTACGTGCTAGAGTAATTGAGCTGTGATCCATATTAGAAACCATGTTTAGGCTATATGCTTATTCAGTTGGGACCAACTGAGGTCATATCTTCTGTAGAGTTATTTGCTTAAATTACAGTTACATACTCAGTCATACTCATTCATTTGCATATCGTATCTCGGTCTCTGTTGCTATTTATTGATACATCATATCATCATTTTGGGTTGATCTTCATAACATTGTGAGCCCGAAAGACTGAAGAGATTGATGACTGAGTAAGACCGAGGGATTGTTTGTGAGTGATATTTATGGGATTGGGATGCACGTCGCAGTAGGCTTTATTGATTCATGCCATGATTGGCTTATTATAGCTCTTGGGGTGGATCTGCCCCTCCGGAGTTTGCACACCCATAATGAGTGCGGTTGCTATTGATTCACGATGGGATTGGGCTGCGTGCCGCAACACGATTATTAGCCTTTGGGCTAGATCTGCCATGTACAGTGCTGAGTGACTGAGTGCGTTGAGTGATTGAGCGTGATGAGTGAAAAGTATGAGACAATGAGATTGAGTACTCTCAGAGTGTGAGTACATGAGTTCATCACTGTGATGCATTGAATTTGACATGCACACTTGACATACATGCATAGAGATGCATTTTCTCATGCTACCCGATTTTGGTGACATTCATGATTTCACGTGCACACTGATATGTAGGCATAGAGAAGTACTGCTATCTAATAATGAAACATCTTATTTATTGTTGAAAGGTTTTGGAAAAAATCACAGTTTTTTTGAATTACTCATACTTTGGTGTTTTCGGTGAAAGATTTGGGTTTTACTGTTATACCTGAGAAACATGACTATTTTTCCGTAACTGAGAACGAGCTGAGCAACATATTTTTGAGTCATTGCTTGTACTATTTTTCTTATATTGTTAAGAACTGTTCTTGGCTATTAGTGTTGGGCTCTGACCTTTGTCCAAGCTCATCACTGCTTTCAACCTAAAGTTAGATTTGTTACTTATTGAGTTCATGGGGTCAGTTGTACTCATACTATACTTCTGCACCTTGCGTGTAGGTGTTGGATGCTGATGTTACTATGTATGGCGGGAGCTGGATTTGAAGATGTACATGCGTTCCCGTCATAGCTACCTCTTGTTCTTGGTAGCTTTAGAATTTTTAATCTCTTCATGTATATTTCAAACATATGATGTATTTATTTCATACCAGCTTTGTAAACTCTAAATCTTAGAAACTCGTGATTTATACTACCAGTCATTGAGATGTTTGGTATAAAAGTTCACTTATTTTCATCATGTATTTTCTCACTTAAATCTCTTTTGAATCGGATTATTGTTATTTGTCTTACCTAGCAGGTTGGGTTAGGTGCCATCACAACTAGTTGGATTTTGGGTCATGACACGGAGCTTCATCCTTCTTGTTGAACAACCGATCAAAGGTCCTCCATATTTCATGAGCTGATTTATACCTTATAATATGATCAAATAAATTAGGAGAGAGAGACCTCTTCAGGATAAATTTTGCCTTAACATTAATCTGCTTCCACTTCTTACGTGCATTGTTATTTTTCGGTTCGGCAGCATGAGGACTTGTGTTACTTCCATTGACAACTTTCCACAAATCCTCACCAACAAGGTATGACTCCATACAAGTCTTCCATACCTTGTAGTTGGACTGGTTCAATAACTCCATCCCTAGTCCATTAACACGACCACCCAAAATCATTTAGAGAAACCAGTTGAATCAACCACTAACTCGAGCTTGCAAATATATTTAGAAGCCAACTATGGCTCTAACACCATGTAAAGAATAGCAGAAGAAAAATATAATTTGGAGACCTTCTGCTAGCTCAAGATCGTTAACTCAGATTGGAGAGGAAGCTTTGAAAAAGAAGGAAAGTTTTGGAGAAGATAACTTTGTTATTGAAAGAAGGTTTTCTTGATTTTGACTTCATTACAAATGCCTAAGACTACTCCTATTTATACTTGTCTAGGGATGATTCTAGATACAAAAATAATCCAGACAATTCTATCATCTTCTACTAAGATCTTCCTTAAATATTCAAGACTCTAAAATATCTAGATATTTCTGAAGTGCAACAAATATCAAAGATATTACTTCATAACTTTCTAAAAACTTCTTCTAACTATATATAATTTTTACTATTCCAAAAAATCAACTTTATTTTTTCACAAATTCAAGGTTTTATATTCAGCAATCCTCATTAGGTATTGAAAATTCAAGTATTTATATTACTGTTAGGTTCTCTTCATATACATATGAAAAGTAAACTAGCCGAATTAGCTCATCAACTCGCCTCAATACTTGAGATTTCTCGCAGTATGAATATTATAAAATACTGCGCAGCCCCATGATCGGGATAATGGGAATTGAACCAAAACGTAATGCAATAAACAGTGTCAGATTCGAACATGCAAAATTGTAGATGAAAATAATATCCAACTGCTTATAGATAGTCTCATCAGAATACTAATCTCTGAAAATAACTCTAAAGACACTAAATTCTAGTATTGTAAAATGATTTCTTTTCCCCACTAGCAGAACCAGATGGAATCATCTTCAACATATCGAACTTCAGAGTTTTTCCAACAAAACTGGGATTAGGAATTTTTCAATGTCTTTTTTTCTTTTTTTTCTTTATGCTATAGTATTATCTAGTTGTTAGGTTTGGGTTTTTATCACTTTTGTCCAATAATATTAAATACTCATCGATTTCTACACCTAGATTATGAGTTTTTAAGGTAAAATTTGGGAAATTTTGGACTAGAGATTGGAGAGTAAGATTTGAGGTTTGAGGGTCGATTTGTTGTCGGAATTGGATAATTTTGGTATGGTTGGACACTTGTTATTGAATGAGTGTTCAGATTTTATGAATTTTTTCGGGTTCCAAGGCATGGGCCCCGGGGTTGACATTTTTGAATTTGGTTAAAGAACTTAGCTTTATTGTATAGAATCAATTCCTATAGCTTGTATTGATTATATTAAGTTGTTTGTGACTAGATTTGAGTCGTTTGGCGGCTGATTCGCGAGGCAAGGGTCTGTTGGAGCATTGAATTGCACACTTTAAGCTAAGTAACACTTCTAAACTTGATACTGAGGGTATGAATCCCTGAAATACGCGTTATATAGTTGGTGTTGAGGTGACGGGTGTGTGGGCGTGCACCGTGGTAATTATGACTCGGTTGATTCTGTGGTATTGTGTAGTTATCTAGTCTTTTTATATCCGTGTAATTTCTACGTGCTAGAGTAATTGAGTTGTGATCCATGTTAGAAATCATGTTTAGGCTATGTGCTTATTCTGTTGGGACTCGCTGAGGTCATTTTTGTTGTTGAGTGATTTGCTTAAACTGCAATTGAATACTCAGTCATGATTATTCATTTGCATATCATATCTCCATCTCTGTTGTCATTACTGTTACATCATGTTATCATTATTTTGGCTGAGTGGTATGATATTTGTGAGTCCGTGAGATTGGAGAGATTGATGACCGAATTGGGGTCTGAGAGCCTTGTTGTGAGTGATATTTTGGATCGGGTTGCACGCCGCATCAAGCCCTACTGACTTTATATCTATTATTATTATGGATCATCCTGCACGCCGCAACATGCCTTATTGGCTTATTTATTATTATGGGATCGGGTAGCACGCCGCAACAGGCCTTATAAGCTTTATATTAGCGCTTGAACATGATTCGCCCCTCCGAAGTATGACATACCAGCAGTGAACGCAGGTACCATACAATGCTGAGTGATTGTGTGTGATGAGTAAGAGTTTGAGATAGGCGGATTGAGTACTCTGAGAGTGTGAGTGCCTGGGAGTATCACTGTGATGCATTACATTTAACATGCATATTTGACTTGTAGGCATAGATATGTAACATTCCTCATGTTAGTTGTACTTAGCATATTTTATCAGTGTTGGGCTTAAATTGTTGAACTTGAAAGCATCCCTAAATTTATGTACTGTGTACGAGCTGAATATAGAAGTTCTCCGAGTTATTACTGTCATTATCTTGTTATATCCTTGCTGTCAATATTTGATTCGGACTGTATCTTTCTGAGCTCGTCACTACTTCCAACCCAAGGTTAGTCCTGTTACTTATTGAGTACACTGAGTCGGTTGTACTCATACTACACTTTGCACTTCGTGTGCATATTCAGGTACATCTGGATGGGATGGTTGCTAGAGTGGTGATAGTACCTGTTCGGAGACCTCGAGGCGGCTGCTATGACGCCCGCAAACCTTGACTCTCCTTCCTTTCATTATATTTTTGTACTGTTCTATTTTCTCAAACAGTTGTACTAGAGTTTTGGACTATGTTGAAATTAGTAGCTCATGTACTCGGTGACACCAGGATGTTGGGATTTGTTGTAGTTGAGTTGCAGTTGTTTTTAACAGTTATTTATGAGACTTTCCACTTTTGCACTTATTAAATCATGTTTTAACTCAATGCGTAGTTGTTATGTGATTATCGGCTTGCCTAGTAATGTGTTAGGCGCTATCACGACAGGTTGAGATTTTGTGTCATAACAATGAACAAGCATAAAGGAATTGTTGATAAAATCTATCAAAGACCATTCGCACTAGGTTTAAGCTGCATTAAGATGTGTTGCATTAGTGTCAACTGTACACTTAACCATATAAGCATCTGAACCACAAAACAGGAACATAGATAAAAAATGACAGACAAAGCTTGGCAGGGTACACATGTAAAAGTCAGCAAAAAATTGAAGAAAGACAGAAAAAGCACTTCTCTTTTCCCAAAAAGAGTTGATTATAATTATGTAGATACAAGCGAAGACCAACTTTCTCTTTGAGTTTGAGGAGGCGATCTTGATTTTCTGTCCTAATTAGTAGGTTTACCAGCTCCAGCAATCAAGTGAAAGAACAGAATGTTTGAGTCCATAACAGCTCAACTACTTCTCTGAATTTCCAAGAAAGAAAGGAAAAATGATATAAGCAGAAAAGTTAGATTGATCAAGGCATTGCTTGACCCTGACACAATAGCCTTAACTTTATGACACTTTAGTCGCCACAAATACTATTATTTTTTAGACAACTTACCTTATGTTGTTTAAGTTCTAGTCATATCTTATTTACTTTAGACTTCCATTATATAAAAAAATAAAATAAAAAATGAAGGTTTGTTTTTGAGTTCCTTGAAAGGATTATTCATTTGCATCTATTTAATATAAGATATTCGTTTAATATTTCTTTGCTCTTTGAAGTGTAGAACATATTATCTATTTGAATTTGGTAATGATTCATTAATTTGATAAAGAAACTAACTCAGCCTTTCGTTTTGTGAGCAGGCACGCCATTTTCTAAGGAAATTTGGTGCATTGTTAGTTGATTTGAAGTATTGGGTGTGATTCATAAAATTGAAGAACTTGTTAGACGTTAGCTTTCAAAGTGAGTGTTAACTTTTTCTTCAAAATAAACTATTGACCTAATACAGGTGATGCTAAAAATAAATTTCAGTTGTTATTGTTAATGTATGCAGATGATATGAATGAGCGAGAACTAATTGGTAAAAGTTGGGTGAGGCCGAAATTCCAATTGCATCATTATGGATAGGCCTAAGGCTCAAGCCAAACTATATTCATCGAATTGATCAAGTTAAGAGGTTAGGGACATATTTAGGCTACCTATAAGAGGTTTGTGCCATAGTTAGGCTATCTATTGTGTATATTAAGTATAATTGTAACGTCATCGGACACGTGCCTACAACCACATATTTTGAATATTTTCATGTGCATAAATGACTAATGATGTTTTGTGTACTTAAGCACGTAGGAAATAGCTCGGGTAAGAGTGTCAGTACATAGTGATAATCTACATGGCTATTGATGGGCTCAAATGATATTTATGATGAAAATATATTTTTTGTAGATCGCCAAATGAATAATGACTTTACTGACGATCCATTGGTGACATAGTCAACATTACATGGCGATTAAAGTTTCTACTTAACGTAAAAAAATTACGCAACGAAAAAGAAATTCAAAATAATAGATTTTAGGTAGTTCGCCAATGAATAATTACTTTAATGGCGACCTATTCGACTTTTGTGGAGACCATAGTTGCTAAAAAATGTCAACACTTATGGACTAGAATCAGCATAAAGTTAAGGCTATTGTAGCTAAGAGAGTTGCTTTTGAAAGGATAAATTACTTTTGTGGCAACTACGGTCGCCACTAAAGGTAGAAAATGTCGCCCTAAAAGTCGGCATTGTAGGCCGTCACTAGCAATGCCGACGTTTAGTTGCGACTCATTCGACATTTAGTGGCGATTTTTGTTGCCACATAAATTAATTTGTCCTTGCAAAAGCAACTCTATTGGCCACAATAACCTTAACTTTATGATGACTTTAGTTTTCACAAATACTATTATTTTTTAGACAAATTGTCTTATCTTGTATAAGTTCAAGTCATATAATATTTAGTTTAGACTTCATTTATATCAAAAATCAAATTCAATGAACATTTGTTATTGAGTTCCTTGAAAAGATTATTTTTGTACATCTATTTAATATAAAATATTTTGTTTAATATTTTTTTGCTCCTAGAAGTGTAGAGTGTATTGCCTTTTTGAATCTGGTAAAGAATCATTGATTTGAGAATTAAACTAACTTAGTTTTCATTCTGTGAGCATACATGCCATTTTGTGAAGAACTTTGGTGTATTGCTAGTTGATTTGGAGTATTGGTAAAATTGAAGAATTTGTGAGACGTTTTCTTCCAAGGGAGTTTTGACATTCTCATCAAAATAAACTATTGATCTAATATCGGTCATGCTAAAAATAAGGTTCAATTGCTGATGTTAATGGATGTAGATGATAGAAATGAGCGAGAAATAATGGGTAAAGGCTGATTGAGTTATTCGGTCGAAATTCCAATTGCATCATTATGGGTAGGCCTAAGGCCTAAGTTGATATTCGGTCGAAATTCTAATAGTCGTTGAATTGAATGTGACATAGTTAGGCTATCTATTGTGTAGATTATGTATAATAGGAATGCCATTGGACCCATGCCTACAACCATATGTTTTGAATCAAGTGCATAAATGACTAAATGATGTTTTGTGTACTTTAGAACGTGAGAATTAGCTTGTGTAAGAGTATTAGAGCATAGTGATGAACTACATGAACATTGATTGGCTCAATTGATATTTATGATGTTTCTATGTATCATGACCATCAGGTGAGAATATATCTTATGTAAGTGCCAAATGAATAATGACTTTACGCGGTATATTTGACTTTTATTAGTGATATAGTCAACATTGAGTGGCAACTAAAGTTGCTACTAAATATAGAAAATTACGCAACAAAAAAGAAATTAAAACAATAGATTTTAGGTAGTTTGCCAACGAATAATTACTTTAATGGCGACCTATTCGACTTTTGTAGTGACTACATTTGCTAAAAAATATCAGTACTTATGCGACTAAAATCAGCAAAAAGTTAAGATTATTGTGGCGAAGAGAGTTACTTTTTGAAAGGATAAATTCTTTTTGTAGCGAGAAAAGTCGCCACTTAAAGTCGAAAATATCGCCACAAAAGGTCTGTAACGACTCGGCCGTTCGTTTTGAGTACTACAATCATGTTTTCATATTTGCTGCTCAATTTATGCTTTACAGTTATTATGTGACTCGCCGGGATGATTCGTTCGGGTTCGGTGAGGTTTTGGAATGAATTGGAACACTTAGTTTCAAAGTTTAAAGTTTAAGTTAAACTAGTGACCGGATATCGACTTATGTGTAAACGGTCCCGGAATGGAGTTTTGATGATTTCAATAGCTCCGTATGGTGATTTTGGATTTAGGAGCATGTCCGAAAAATTATTTGGAAGTCCGTAGTGGAATTTGGCTTGAAATGGCGGAAGTTGAATTTTTGGAAAGTTTGACTGGAGAATTGACTTTTTGATATCGGGGTCGGAATCCAATTCTGAAAATTTCATATCTCCGTTATGTTATTTATGACTTGTGTGCAAAATTTGAGGTCAATCGGAATTGATTTGGTAGGTTTCGGCATCGAATGTAGAAGTTGGAAATCCTTAAGTTCCTTAAGCTTGAATTGTGATATGATTTGTGGTTTTAGCGTTGTTTTATGTGATTTGAGGTTTCAACTAAGTTAGTATAATATTTTAGGATTTGTTGGTGTATTTGGTTGAGGTCCCGAGGGCCTCGGGTGTGTTTCGGATGGTTAACAGATCAAAATTTGGACTTAAACAGCTGCTGGAAATCGAGGCTGGAAATCGAGGGCAGCGCTTGGACAGAAACATTAAGTTATAAAACGGGGGATTCGTCCCATTTTCCATTTTCAATAAATTGGAGCTTGGGGAGAGACGATTTTTGGAGAGATTTTCAAGGAAAAATATTGGGGTAAGTGATTCTAACTCGGATTTGGTCAATATACACGAATATATCATTGTTTTCATCATTTAGTTAGTGTTTTGAGATAGAAATTGGAAAAAATGAGGAAGAGTTCTTGGGCTAGAATTTTGAGATTTTGAATAGGATTTTGTTATCGGATTTGAGTAAATTTGTTATGGTTAGACTCGTGAGTGAATGGGCTTTCGAGTTTTATGATTTTTGTCGAATTTCGGGGGCCGGGTTTGAGCCGATTTCGGATTTTTGGCTATAATTTCGTATTTTCTCGTGGAATTGATTCCTTTAGCCTATATTGATTATACTGTACTGCTTGTGGCTAGATTTGGGACGTTTGGAGACCAATTCACGAGGCAAGGGCATAGCTGAGTAAAAGATTATGCGATTTTGAGGTAAGTAACACTTCTAGTTCTGAGGGTATGAATCCCCGAATTGATGTTATATAAATTGTTTGGAGGTGACGCACACGATAGGTGACAAGCGTGTGAACGTGCACCATTAAAATTATAACTTGAATAAATTCTGTGAAATTGTAAAAATTAAAGAATCATGTTATTATCTGAACATTTCCCACATGTTAGAGAAATTGAGCTGAGACTCTTATTAAAGATCATGTTTAGACTACGTGCCGATATTTTGGGACACATGGGGTCATGTTGCTATTAAATTAATTATTTTAAAAATATACATTTCACACTCAGTCGTATTCATCCATTGTGAGGATATTTATGAGATCGAGTTGCGCACCGCAGCAGGCCATATTGGCTATATATATTATTATTATATAGATCGGGACTGCCCGCCTGCAGCAGGCCTTATAGGCTTTACTATTATATGGATCGGGGATGCCCGCTTGCAGCAGGCCTTATAGGCTTTATTATTATTATGGGATCGGACTGCATGCCGCAGTAGGCCATATCGACTTTATATAGCGTTTGGGCTGAAAGAGCATCTCCGGAGTCTGTACACACCCCCAGTGAGCGTAGTTGATATACATATATCTGGGATGGATCTTCCCTGGGCATGGATATTACCATATATATATTGAGGAATGGATCTTGCCCGAAGTATTTATATTGAGGAATGGATCTTGCCCGAAGCATTTATATTGAGGGATGTATCTTCCCTGGGTATGGATCTTGCCCGAAGCATTTATATTGAGGGATGAATTTTTTCTGGACATGGATCTTTTCCATATCATTTATATTTGGGGAATAAATTACCACAATGGTGTATTGGCCTTATACGGTACTGAGTGATTGACTGTCAGTCGATGTGTGTATATATACGGGATGGAATATCCCTGGGCTGGATTGGCCATAAACAATGCCGAGTGACCGAATGATTTGTGAGATGATATATTCCTCATATCATGCAGTATTGATCTATTTCACTTGTATTGAGTTTAACTGTTGAACTTGAAAGCATGCCTACATTTCTGTACCATTATTTATACTGGACTGTACCTTCAGAGCTCGTCACTACTTTCAGCCCAGAGGTTAGTCTTGTTACTTATTGAGTTGGTTGTACTCATACTACACTCTGCATCTCGTGTGCAGATCCAGGTGCTTACGTATACGACGACTGTTAGATATGAGAGTGCTATCAGTTGGAGACTATCAAGGTAGCTTCCTAGAGTCCGCTGACCTTGACTTTCTTTCCTTCAATTATTGTACTGTTCTATACTTTCAGACAGTGTTTTATCAGTCAGGCTGTGTATTCATATTAGATGCTCGAGGACGACAGATGCTGAGCGTGGTGGTTTATTATGGTCCATTGCAGGTATGGGCCTTGAGTCCCACATCGGTATTGCAATGTGCTGATGTGGGGTTTATATAGCCTTGGGCCCTCCCACTTTAATAGCTAGATTTTGGGGTGTAGTTCTCCCTAGGTTGTATCAATGATATCAGAGCCACCCACCGCCTTCCGCGCCCACCGTTCATAGATGGTGACGTCGGTATTGCAGTGTTCGCCCGGAGCTAGAAAAGTCTAGCGCACAGCCGTCGGGGACGACGGATGCGGAGCGTGGTGGTTTGTTATTGTCCATTGCAAGGTATGTGACTTGAGTCCCACATCGGTATTGCAATATGTTGCTATGGGGTTTATATAGCCTTGAGCCCTCCCACCTTAATAGCTAGCTTTTTGGGAGTGTTTGTATCTGTATTTGTGAGTGATTTTTCGTTGAATTTAAATATTATATTTTTCAAACTTCAAAGATATGGTGATTTATTGAGATTGTTGGCTTGTCTAGTATTGAGATATGCACCATCTCAATAGGTGAAATTTTGGATGGTGACAAGTTCTGCATTGTAAGTCGCCATTAGAAACGGGTGTCCTACGACCATGCTGACTTGGGGACGCTTTTCGTTTTTAGTGGTGACTATAGAACAATTTATCCTTTCAGCTTCCCAGATGATTTTTCTGATATCATTTGGACATTCGAGAAAATGAAAAATTCCTAAACAGATGTAATCCTGAGTCCATTGGACAAGTAAGGCTCATTGTCGTGCTCTTCATGTGAGTAAACCATTTTTAAAAAAAGCATCAGATCATATCATATCACATCTATCTATTTATATCTATATCTATATTATTATAAAAGCATAAATATTTTATACTAAATGTTAAACGACTAAAATATTCCCGAAATATTGATCGACTTTTATGCCCTTAAGTATTTGTATAATTTAAGAATGTAATTATAAATTATCCAAGACTGAAATTCTTTTCCAATTAAGACTAAAATATCCCTGAAATGTTGATCGGCTTTTATACCCTTAAGTATTTGTATAATTTAAGGATGTAATCGTTAATTATCCAAGACTGAAATTCTTTTCCGATTACGATAAAGTAATCCTATTGCTCTTGGGACGTCTTATTCGACCCCATGAAAACATATATCTTTTCGGATCATATGTACTCAAACTAATTTGAACAACTTGATCTGCTTTTCCTTTTTGATTTGAACTCTATCTCCAACTTAGTTTGAGAACTTATTGATGAAATTCTTTTCCGATTAGGATAAAGTAATCCTATTACTCTTGGGACATCTTATTCGACCATATGCAAACATACATCTTTTCGGATCATATGTACTCATACTAATTTGAACAACTTGATCTGCTTTTCCTTTTCGATTTGAACTCTATCCCAAACTTACTTTGAGAACTTATTGAGGAGTCAAACACTTCCATAAAGTAAACCAACATATTAGGATAAACAGTTGTAATAGGGTTTAATTAACCGGGGGAAAATAAGAGTAGATGGTTGGCTGGACAATTCTCAAATTTAATAGGAAAGCAACACGTTCTCAATTTTTGTAATGCAAATAGTAGTTAAGAATTTTAGCAAAATAATAAATATTTAGTGCACTGAATTTTATTTTCAATTTTGATTATCCTTTTCGTGGCAAATAAACCCCCCCCCCCCCCCTAACATAAAATTATTGTTTCAATTGGATATACTATAATATTCAGAACTTTACCTAATATAAAAAAATATGTAAAGTTACTTCTCGGATATTTCTTAAGTAATTGTTTTTAATAAATTTGAAGAGTCCAATATTAAGGGTTTAAAATAAATATTAAAGATACCTAAATTATATATATCTCCTTAAATTTGATTTTATTGATAGTGAATGTTGAGAATAATAGAATGAGAGAAAGGATTTTGTTGTTTGGCAGTGGTGTTGGTGTTCCATCGTTACACAACATAATTTATTTGGAGAAAATATTTAACGTTAAGGTATGATCATAGTATAATATGACGATAGGCTTAAGGAAAAAAAAATGATGTTTGTGATTTTGTGATTTACAATATTTGTGGTGTGTGAAATTGGGGTGATGAGAGTGGCGTAGGGTCAGGCAAAATGTGAGGAAGGTGGGGAAAATAAGAAATTGGTAAGGAAGAAAAATTAATTAAAAAGTATTCTAATGTAGAATCATCAATAGTTCTGGTCTGGATTTCTCTACAAGTTGATCGCTAAAGAAAAATATCTAGATTTTTTCTTTTTATTAAGTAAATTTACTGTATTAGATAATAAAAAAATAATTTTATACTTGGAATAGATATTGTTTGTGTTGAACATATAACATATTTGTTGGAATAGATATTGTTTGTGTTGAACATATAACATATTTGTTCATTGGTTATCAAGCCCAATGATAATATTAGTGGTGACCGCTGAAGATACTTTCTATCATTAATACGTTGTGAAGTTCACTTTTTGCTTATGTATATTAGTGTCATGCATGTATATACTACGCAAAGTTAAAAATATGTCTACCGTGCTATTGAAAAATTTAGATCCATCAAATAAATTATGTAATGGTAGAAGGATGGTATGCAGATATTTTGACAATAACATCATACATGCAGAGGATTCCTTATAAGTTAATTTGCCTCCAAATATGTGTTTATCCCCAAATTCAACTTTCGTAATAAAAAAATGAAGGATATCCTTTTAAATTTGTCCGAAAATAATTTTTAGTACACTTATATTTTGTAATGACAATAAATAAAATACAAGGACAAACAATATAATCTCAAACGTTGGACTGTATTTAATTACCGCAACATATTTTTTCGCAAGAGGGCTATATGTTGCACTTTCAAGAGAGATATCAATGTCGACAAGAAAAGTTCTGGTTATCATGACAGAGCAACCAAAGCATCCGAAGGGGTCATACAAAAAAATAATAATTAAAAAATAATTGTGTACAAACAAGTCTTAGGTAAGATATTATCATATTGCACATTTCTAAACAATAACTACATAGTAATGTTATCTAACTAAACTAATTAATTTCTATGTTCATGCGATGTCCAATCATTTTGAGTTCATGCACTATGATATAATGGCATTTATCGGCATTTAAATGATTGTTGTTATTGTTGTTGGTGGTGGTGGTGGTGATGTGTGTCTATATATATATAATCTTAATTAAATTTATTGTTCTTTCATATAAATAATTTACTAAATTATTATGTGTCATTATTAACGTGCAACGCACATTGATAGAAACTAGTAAAATATATTTAAAATATGACCCCAAAAGTTAAAAGTTAAATTACCTAAATACCCTTCTAAATAATCTAAATATCCTACTTATCCTAATAAGAATTATTCAATAATAAAATATATTAGAATTAATATTTTTTTTAAAAAGAGAAAAAACTTATATAATTGAAAGTGTCTCTTCTTGAAGAGTTGTGTTGCTTCAAATTACTTTGCAATAGTTATGTTTAAATAGAAGGCATATTCTAACAGTTGGCTTAACTATAAAAAAAGCCTTATCTGATCTCTTCTAAGGATTTAATACATAATGAATACGTTCTTTCTTTAATTGACAAGAAACGTCTGATGCAACTTTTATTTATGTAAATTCAATTTGCCGAGATGAATGATAGCATAGCCCTTCTCAATGTTTACTCTTTTTGCGTGTTACTTCTAAACAACTTTTTGTTGAATAGAAATTAATGAGAAAATAAAAGGACGTGAATGGAAGATAAATTGGAACTTGTAGAAGTTCCTAGAGCATGGATATGTATAACTCATTGGATCGTATAACAAATGCCCATAGTTGAAAATTATCAAATAAAAGACTGATGAAACTATAGAAGCACCTGTTTGGAATGGTTGGAGTAGATGTATCTAATGTACAGAAAAAGATGGATTCATATCAGAGAAACTCAAGTGTTTGTATAGTTCAATTTTTGATATGAATGAACCAAAACCATTTAAACCAATTTGAAAATGTTTAAGAAGACTAAGTTCATGATTCCTTATGAGTTATGAGCATGCAAGACAAACACAACTTCTTCTTTTTTCCATATAAGTTTTGAGACACCTGTTGAATTAAATATTTTTGGACATTTTCACTTTCCTTATTGTTTTCTTCTTTTTGCGAAATGGTTTTAACTCCTTTTTTCGATATTTTTACTCTCTTTATTTCTATTGGATTACAATCATAGTCCTTTCTGCTTATGTGTGTAATCAGACACCGTTATGTGTGGAAGGTTGGGATAAATACGTGTTGTATGTTTAAGAAAAACGGGAATTCAATCTTTGGATCCAAAATACGAATAGAGTAAATTGAAGTGAGAAAAGAGCAAACCTTGGGAAGACAATTATGCCAAGCCAATTCATATTAGTATGAATAAAGAACACGAAAATATCACAAATGGATAGAAGAACAGAAATAGAGTTGGCAGGTGAGTATGTTTTTTTTTGTTAATTTATTCATAAAAGATCTTAAAGTTACACGAGAATACCAGCTTTTGGTAAATTTCAATTTATAATTTGTTATTAAATTAAATTAAATATTTTCAAATATATATGCATTAACTAATTTTTAGTATATAAACAACAACCCAGTATAATCCCACTAGTGGGGTCTGGGGAGGTAGTGTGTACGCAGACCTTACCCCTACCTGGGGTAGAGAGGCTGTTTCCGATAGACCCTCGGCTCCATCCTTCCAAGAACTCTTCACCTTGCTCTTGGGGTGACTCGAACTCACATCCTCTTGGTTGGAAGTGGAGGGTGCTCGCCACTAGAACAATCCACTCATGTCCAATTTTTAGTATATAAAATGATATGAAAATCATGTGCGCAGGTGTAAAGAGACTAGTCATATTAAAACTAGAAAGATCCTACCTTCAAAGTTGATTTACAGAAATGTCCTTTAAATTTTGAGTGACCATTTTGTTCTTAAAAAAAATACCTTCCATTAAATGATTTCTATCTTTTTACCCTTCAAGCAATTAATATAAATGTAACATTTTTGTACAAAAAATATAATATATAGGGGTATCAAGAAAAAGAAAAACGTAACTATAAATTAAAGTCCCGCAAACTTGATTCACTAATTACTTCATTCGCAATGGAAGTATTAGGAGAGGCTTAGGGCGGCGGCGAGAGGCAATGGCCAGTTGTTAAACCTGACACTAGGCAGCTTCAGCTTGCGTGGATGTTGGGTCGATGCTGACAAAGGTAGCAAAGGGCGATATTCTCCAAGGTAAAGGTCTGAAACGGTGGCGAAGAAAAATGAGGAAGCAGCAGGTCATGTCCAGGGTCAAAATTTCTACTGTTTTGATACTCGTGGAGGATACACCATTATTGGTGAAGACATCTATTGGTATGGTGCTTTCTTTTCTTCTGGTCACCAAAACACTATGAGATTGCTTAAACATAACACCGAATTAGTTGAAGCTAATCGTTCCGTCTGGGAAGAGTTATATCGCTCCACTTATTTTACCCATTCCAGAGTATTGGTCCTTTCCGCTGGTAGAAAGATTTGTGTTTTCTTCGTCCTAGAGGTTAAAAACAAAATTTTAACCCTCCGTGGTAAGATTTACGACCTTTACGACCATACTTGGGATAACCTGAAATGCCATACTACCTTTGATTATGTTGATCATCGTATGATTATGTTAGCTACCGTCGTCGAAAATGAAAATGGTAGTGAGCCAAATCAAATTCTGTTTTATGACTTGTTTAAGGGTTTTATTATGTTTCTGGACTTGACTAGTCGCGAAGTCGCGAATTGCGCTATGATGCAGACCATCGCTCCCTTGGTTTGTGCGCACTTGATGCTAACTTCACATCTCTAGGTCCTTGAAAAGTGTAGTAACATTGATAATCTAGTGTATGCTTCCTCCAGGGTACCGGCAATGTTAAGTGACAATACGTTGTATTGGTTCGCTCACGATCTCCACTTGTATGGATATGATATTAATCTTCGAAGATGGTTTCCATCGCCAAGTCTTGCGACTAAATTACCAACACTTGAACCCTTGGATCTCTCGTATACCCATGTTAGTTTTTCACCTGTTTTGGCTGACTTGGGTAATAAGAATTTTTTTGGTGATGGTTCCTGAAGGTGTTAAGGAAGAGTTTACAGTGGCTGTCCTCTTGGTTTCCAAAGGGGTTGACACTTTAACTTTAACCGTGTCCGTGAAGGGATTTCAATCTTTTCTTGCCGATGATGGTTATTTCTCACCCAAAAGTGTGATGATGGCAAATTGATGTTGCATTTTGGGAATTGACCAAAAGGGAAAAAGGTGTATTATGATTTGATTGGAAATACACTTATTTTCTGTTATAATATACGCTGGACCATTTCTGGATGCCTTTTATCCTTACTATGATATGTTGGGGAAGTCCCAAGACTATAATCTAATCAGTGTAGTAGTTTTTATGATTACTTAGAAACAAGAAAACGACAAACAGTTAACCATCCATGCACCTGTTAGTTTGCTTTGAATTATGCTAATAGTTTCTTGGCACGAGTGTTAAAGGTTGAAGAATACGCGGTCAGGCACTACGCATGAACCAGTCTGATATGCAAGGGAGACCTAACGGTGAGGAGTTGTTCAATTTTTTATTTTTTACTTATTTCTATTTGAAATATTATTGTTCCACCTCTTTCATGAGGTTATATGTGGACGAAGTAAGAAATTTTTAAGTGCATCCATTTAAAAAAAATAAAAAAATCTTTGTCTACCCTTAAAAATGTAGTAATTTTTCATTACCCTACCATTTTCATTTATAAACCAGCACTAGAAATGGTGTCCTTGAAGGATTGTATATAGATGTTCATAACACGCAGCGGAAGACAATAATAATCTAAGCAGATCTTTTCGTGTTTAAAATTTATTTACATGTCAAAGATCAGATCTAAGACATATCTGGTGAAAAGAGTCTCGTTTCAAAATTTCTTCGATGGTGCGAAGACTGTATGCATATCCACAGCGAGACCGACTCTTGCTATCAACTCTTTGATCAATGAAACCCGTGAACAAATTGAATAAAATATTGTACTGAAATTTTTCTCAAAAACTTTCAGCCAAGAAGAACAAATTAAGAAAACACTTGTCAAGAACATATTTTTCTTAGAATTTCGTGCGACGCATACACTTTGTGATTTTTCACAATGACCACCTCTTCATGTTCACAAATATGTGTACTTATACATGAAGTGAAAATACTTTTCCAATAGGCAACGAAAAGATGGCGGGTTCCTTTTTTTCCTTTCAAAGTCCATTACAAACTGGACTTCACATAATCTTCCTTTTTTGGAAAAATTCAATCCCATATTAAATGGGTTTGTGTTGCCGCACGTTAGTTAGTCCGATTGGACTTTCACGTCCCTTATCCAATTCAAATTGGATTATAAGAATAAATTAATATTATACATAACTTTTATATAGATCAATATAAATTTACATTATATATATCACATATATATTTTAACTATGAGATATAATTTTAATTTTCTATTCCAAATAGAAAATTTTAATTTATTCGCAATATTAATTATATTCTCTGTGCTAGCAAATAATATAATAATATTTTATTTAGACTAATAATTAAATTTATTTAACTAATTAAATTCTTTAATTTAATTATCAAATAATAAAGTAATTAATCCTTTAGCAAAAATCAGAACATCGTTAGTGTTCGACCCCATAGGTTTAATACTAAACCGATAGTAAATTTATCACATCAATATACTAATCAAGGGTGGCGTCTAGCAACACTCCTTAACGACCGGATAGAATGAAGTATACAACTTACTCTTAAGAACCAGTAGAAGCATAATGTAGTAATTCCTTCTGTCCTTATAACTCTGGATCGCCCTAAGATATGGTTTAGCTGTCAAATCCTAATAGGCGAACAACTGTGTTCATGTCAAATATAATCGACCATTGAATGACCTAAGAAACTCTTTTCTTCTTTCATTCAATTGCCCTAGCCAAGGTCTTAGTTTGGTCGTTTATAATTCACGACAACATGGAGCTTAAACTCATTCTCAAGAGTCGACAGATTTTATCTTGATCAATCATTAATTCTACAAGTATTTAATCGTACATAATATCCTTTCAACTATCTCCCTAGGGCCATAGGTGTCTAGTATCAAAGCACAATAAATAACTTGTCAATTACTATGACGATCTATGATGACCCAATATATCATCTTTAATTTTAAATATTCTTTTTTGTATTTTGAGACCTCGAAAAGTACTATTTAGCATTTTTTGACTTGCGTGCGTAGTCCGTAAATTTTTTTGAAAAGTTTTTATATAAAAGATTGATTAAAATGTGAAATAGAGCTTTAAAACTCAACTAAGTTGACTTCGGTCAACGTTTTGAGCCAACGGACCCGGATCAGTGTTATGACAGTTCCGGTAGGTCCGTATCGTAATTTGGGACTTGGGGGCGTATACCCAGAATAGAATTCGAAGGTCCCTAGCTCAAATTATCGGCATTTAACGGAAACTAGAAATTTAAAGGTTTAAGAATTCCTAAATTTGGTAATAATTGGGTTTTTGTTGATACCAGGTCCCAATTTAGATTCCGAGAGTTCGATCAGCTTCGTAACAATATTTATGACTTATGTACAAAATTTGAAGATATTCTGAGGTACGTAGGCACGTTTTCCGTTAGTTTTTAAAAAAAATAAAAGGTTTGATTTTATAAAGTGACGAGTCTCTTGTGTATGTATAAGTTTTGCTCGTACTCTGTTAAATAATAGTATAGAAAGATGTCGAACCCCAGAGATTGGTTTATCTATTTTGCAGAGGTTTCTTGTTTTAATTACTATTTGAGAAAATCAGAAAGAGTTGATTTGTGAATTAACTAACTAAAAATGCATGAATAGAGCAATAGAAAATATTTTATTTTTCACAAATATAATAAAAGGTATTGGGATCCTGACTTCACTTAATATTTTAATTATATAATAGATATACCTATTCTTCAATTTCTATTTCTCGCAAATGTATAAATGCCTCTCTCGATTACATTTATGTATTATTACTTATGTTGAACAATTAATTGTACTCCTCTCGGTTATACAAAGTAATTGACAAAATAGTAATATTACAGAGCCAGGAATATATACTTGAACTAAAGCATACTCTTTTTTTGTAAGTTCCTTTCGGTTTTCCTACTTGTTATAACTGATTACTACAATATTTGCCTCTTTCGATTACAAATAAGTGTAAAATCAATTTTAACATATAAGATCTAGATATCTTTAAATAGAAATTAACATCTATCAATACCAAAATTTACTATATTACTTCTTCCGCCTCTTTCGATTACAGAATTAGTAAGAAGTTAATATGTAGTACGAAATAGATATATGTTACAAATTAAATGACACCTAACTATAAAGCAGATAAGATTTAAATAAAAAGCTTCAGCTCAGGCAAGTGAAATTGAGGAATAATTTACTATTATATAAAAATATTAAGATCCGTCATTCTCCCAACACATGATAGGCTACTCCATACTGGAGCTAGTATTGCAAATGAAAATATTCTTGTCCATTAGATAAGAAAATAGAAAGAAATATTCAGAAAGAATAATTCCTCCTATTTAATTAAAAGCAGGATATAGAGTGATTTTCAAAGCTAAAATTTATTAGAAACTAGAAACAAAAACCACTGTAATGACTGGGCAGAAATTCAAAGTACTGAACAACTAACTGAAATGAAAAGGAAAAACTCTAAAATGGATTCAGTTGTCTACTCAGCTCTCATTCTCTCGACGCCCCTTCCGAATTTCTGAGACGTCCATTTTATAACCACTCCATAACTAGTTATGCTTTGGTTATGAGTTTCGTTATGGGTTGATTATGGATCTTGGTTATGGATCAGTTATGGGTCTGTTATGAAAGTCCTGATTCGTACATTGTCTTCTTGGTGCCTTGTTTATTTTCTCTATCACAGCTTACTTTTCTCCTTTGGTGCGCTATTTCTTAAAATCTTCCTTGATTCTGCATCACTTGTTTTGCAGTCTTTCCTATATAATTTACTAAACGTTAGGGAAGAATATGATAATTTCTTTATTTTTACAGAGAAAATTATATATTAAAAATCAAGTAAAATGCACTTATCATAAAGCTTGAATTTCTAACGTTTGACCGAAGATTTGACTTTTGAGCAAACGATCCCGGAATGAAATTTTGATGATTCCAATATCTTCGTATGGTGATTTTGGACTCAGACGCATGTTTGGATTTGGATTTGGAAGTCCGTAGGACAATTCGGCCCATTTTGGCGAAAGTTGGAAAATAGAAGATTTTTGGAAAGTTTGACCGGGAGTTGACTTTATTGATATCGGAGTCGAAATTCGATTCTGAAAATTGGAACAATTCCATTATATCATTTATGACTTGCATGCAAAATTTGAGTTCATTCCGAATTGATCTGGCATGTTTCGGCGCGAGTTATAGAATTGAAAATTTCATAAACTCACAAGTCCGAATCGACGCGCGATTTGTAGTTTTGCCGTTGTTATGTGTGATTTGAGACCTCAAGTAGGTCCATAATATATTTTGAGACTTCTTGGTGTGTTCTGACGGGCTCCCGAGGGGCTCGGGTGAGCTTCAAAGTGGTTTCAGACCATTTTTAGGTCATTTTTAACGGTTGGTTTTTGACAGTAGTGTGCGAAATTTTTGATGCGTAGAGCTGAATTTGGAATCTTATATCTCGTAATCTATAAGAAATATGGAAATTATCAAAACATAAAAGTTGTAGCCCTTTGATTCTAATTTTCAGAAACATAAATCATTCATCATTTTGATATTTGTACAAAAAGTTACGATGGATTGACTGAAGGCTGGTAATGCAGTTTTTGTTTGCCTAGCTGTGTGCATCGCCAAAAATTTCTGATGCACAGGGCTAATTTTGGAAGCTTATATCTCGTAATTTATATAGAATATGAAAATTTTCAAAATATGAAAGTTGTAGCCCTTTAATTCTAGTTTTCAGAAAGATAAACCATTCATAATTTGGACATTTATACAGAAAGTTATGATCGATTGACTGAAGGCTAGTACCGCATTTTTTGGCATGAAAATTTTGAGATAGATGTGACTTGCCTCGACAAAATATATATGTCCGGAGTCCGACATTTTAATTCATTTGTAGAGTTTTAGACCTCGGTTTTGGGAGATTTCAGAGGCATTTTTTACGAGTTTGAGTTGGGTAAGTATTCTTTATCCGAAATTAGTTATATTTCATGATTCCATATTTATTTACATCATGAATCCGTGAATTTATGGGGAAAAAAAAAATCAGATTTTTATAAAATCTTCCAAAAACGAAAATTTAAGATTTGAAAGCCAATCCGATGTCAGAATTCGATAATTTTTATATGGTTGAACTCGTATCGGAACAGATATTCGGATTTCCTGAGTTTTTTTCGAGATTTGAGATATGGGTCCCATTATCGGTTTTTGAAATAAATTTCGAATTTTAATCCGGAAAATTAGTAATTTCATATAGAATTAATTCCTACAATTCGTGTTAAGAATATTGAATTGTTTGTGACTAGATTTGAAGCTTTCAGACATCAATTTACGAGGCAAAGGTTTATTGGAATCTTGAATTTGATTACGAAGCGAGGTAAGTATCGTGGTTAACCTTGACTTGAGGGAATAGAACCCTTGAATTATTGTTACGTGAATTTCATGTGTAACGTCGCATAGGCGAGGTGACGAGTGCCTATACGTCGTCAAATTGATTGTTTGCACATTTATCCGGAAATCATAAATTATTTTAAATCATGAATTAATTTGTCATGACCTAAAATCCATTAAAGGTCGTGATGGCGTCTAACACCACTGTCAGGCAAGCCAACAATAAAAGTTTAACTTAATTACTCTTTTTAGTTTTTTTTGAAATCGTAAATTTTCTTCAATTAAGTAGTAAGAGATAAAATTGTACAGAGTAAATGATAATATCTTCACAACAACAATACGGAATAACCCATAATCATCCCCAAAATCTGGTGTCACAAGTGCATGAGCATTTACTAGGAAGTAAAATAAAATACAGCATTTGTCCGGAATACAAATTGGACAGGAGAATATAAATAACTCTGAAGGAGACTCTGCTAGCTGTGGATCATAACATGAAATGCAGCTCACGGTGAGTCCCCGCATCATCCGCGCCTCCGCGCCCAAAGGACCACCAGCCATAAAAGTACTTGCACAAAAATGTGCAGCAAGTGTAGTATGAGTACGTAAATCAACGTGTACCCAGTAAGTATCTAGCCTAACCCCGGAGGAGTAGTGACGAGAGGTCGACATCGACACTCACTAGTGGTCCAATAATATCAGGTACAGTAAAGAGGTGAACAAATATGAGGCAGAGTAAATAAATAAAATAACAAGTATAAATACGTGGTACAATTCTCCTCTTTACAATAGGCTCAAACTCTCAGTTAGCAAATTTTCTCCTCAACCGGAGCATATATATAATTATATAGTGGACCTCACAAAAATGGGTCGTTATACTTCAAATCAGGAAGAACTCACACACAGATACACTGGCTTCTTGCCAAATGTTACACACGATTTCATGAGGATATTTTATAGAAATGTCGAGGCGTACGACCCGATCCCATCATAATATGTGCACTGCCGAGGGTCGAACGACACGAACCATAGATGCATCTATTAACCTGACGAGGCGAATGGCCCGCTCCCATGAGAGTATGGTACATAAATCCTGCTGAGGCAAACGACCCAATCCCATTAGAGTGTGGTACATAAATCTTACCGAGGTGAACGACCCGATCCCATTAGAGTAAGAAGCTTTAACGGGTCCTTGACCCCACTCACGAATAAACGTTGAGTTATAATTTCTTTAACGAAAAACCTTTCAATTAAACATACATATATAAATCACGGACACAATTTCATAAGAGGAGTACAATTGTTTCGTGACTAATCATGAAACTCGTGAAGTCTCTACAATAACGAATTTATCACTATACGCATGTCTAGTCTCAAGTCATAATGCGAAATAAAAGAATTAAACGAGCAAAGATAATCTCTATAGTGCAAGTATAGCATGGTGTGAACCTAAGTCTACCCGGACAATAACATGAATCTAGCTACGTACGGACTCTCGGCACCTCGTACGTACGTAGCCCCCGCATCAAGTTACACATATTAAATATATCACCTAGGGGTAGTTTCCTCCTCACAGAGTTAGACAGGAGACTTACCTCGCTCCGAAGTTTCGTAACCGGCTCCAACGCCGCTCTAACACCTCAAACCGGTGCCCGTCGCTCCAACACTAGTCAAACAATGTGCAAACCAATAAGAATATACTCTAATACTAATAACAAATCAATTTAGACAAATTTCCAACTCCGCTCGAAAAGTCGATAAAAATCACCCTTGGGTCCACGTGCCCGGATTTCGAAAATTTTCGAAGATGACCATTACCCATAACCTCACGAACTCAAATATATAATTTATTTCCAATTCCATGCCCAAATTTGTGGTCAAAATCCAAAAAAAAATAATTTTAGGTTTTCTACCAAAAATCCCACAATTTCTACCAATTTCCATGCTTGAATCCATATAAAAACCATGTATTTAATTCAAAATATGTGGAGATAACTTACCTTGCCATTTATGATAAAAACCTCTACTTGAACCTCTCCAAGAATCGCCCAAACCAAGAGAGAATGAAAGAAAATGGTCCAAATCCCCTTCTTAAAAGAGCACACTGCCCAGCTACCTCTCGCACCTGCGGTCACTTGACCTCTTCTGCGGTCCCACAGGTGCGACCGAAATACCGCTTCTGCGGTCCTCCTTCAGCCCCCTCAACTCCACATCTGCGGCCCCATACATGCTTCTGCGCCTTCGCTTCTGCGGCTCCACGTGCGCAAGTGCGGTCCTGCTTCTGCGAAACTCGACCGCATTCACGGTCCCAACATTCCCCAACCAGAATCGCTTCTGCGGCCCTCTTGGCCACTTCTGCGGCTCCCCACCTACGGCCAAAACCTCACAGGTGCGGTTACACCAGATACCAGCTGTCACATCATTCCTTTAGTCCAAAAGTTGATCCGTTAACCATCCGGAATCCACTCGAGGCCCTCGAGACCTCAACAAAATACACCAACACATCCCAAAACATGACACGAACTTGATCGAGGCCTCAAATCACATAAAACAACGACAAAACCATGAATCGCACCCCAATTCAAGCTTAATGAACTTTAGAACTTCAAACTTCTCCATTTGACGCCGAAGCCTATCAAATCACGTCCGATTGACCTCAGATTTTGTACACAAGTCATAATTGACATTACGGACCTACTCCAACTTCTGAAATCGGAATTCGACCCCAATATCAAAAAGTCCACTCCTGGTCAAACTTCTCAAAAACCCTTCAAATTTCTAACTTTCGCCAAATGACTCCGAAATGACCTACGGACCTCCAAATCCACATCCGGATGCGCTCCCAATGCCAGAATCACCATACAGAGCTATTCCCAGACTCGGAATCCCAAAGGGATATCAATAACATTGAAATGCACTTCAACCCAAATTTATGAAATTCTTCCAAAATGCCAATGTTTCACAATAGGCGCTGAAACGTTCCCGGGTCATCCAAAACCCGATCCGGACATACGCCCAAGTCCAAAATCATCATACGAACCCGTTAGAACCTTCCAATCCCGATTCTGAGGTCGTTTACTCAAAATCAAACCTTAGCTAACTCTTCTAACTTAAAGCTTCTAAATTAGAATTTTCTCTCCAAATCAACTTCGAACTTCCCGGATTTCTATTCCGACCACACGTACAAGTCATACTACCTGAAGTGAAACTACTAAAGGCCTCAAACTGCCGAACGACGTGCTAGAGCTGAAAACGACCGGTTGGGCCGTTACATTCTCTCCTACTTAAACATATGTTCATCCTCGAACGTGCTAAGAACTGCTATGGAGTTGTCCGAAATCACTGGTCAATACCTCGTGCACCTACCTGTTCTACCACAACCCAGTTGAGCACATTAGCTCAAGCAAAGCTGAAGATTCTCCCTTTTATTCAGTCAAGTTAGCCTTAGAGCCAAATTCCAACATCTGTAATCCTCTACTAGTTCTGTTCCCAACATACGAACACTGTATCCATCACTACACGATGTACCAATACTTGATTGTATACTCTTACCGAATTCACACCATGCACCGCATTATTCACATGACCATAATGACATCCCCTGACAGTAATAGCCGAAATCCTACGAATCTGATGCCCGCAACACACCTCATGAAGCATATAAGTCCCGTTTCCGCTCTCGCAATACTGCCACGACAGAAGAGATGTGTAGAAGCTCATAACCATATGACGAATCACAACTCATGGAGTCTCTCCTCTCGACAAAAACCATTACCTCATTCTGGACTGAATATCGATATTTACTCTTTAATGTGCCTCATATAAATCTGATCGCACTGATGCCAGGTCCAATGATCTCGTTTCACCCAGTATAAGTTATTCAAGCAATAAGCCATCTCAGACACTGCCAAAAGTCTCATATGATGCCACCATGTGCCAACAAATTACAAACTCAGATGTGATACATAAGGAAAAATAAACTCTGGAAAGAACTACTCCACCTATGTAACTAATTAAACCACCAAAAGGATGTTATGAACCCTCCTCAGAAAATGAGAAACAAAACACACAAGAATAGATATGGGGAAACTGTATTCGATATCACACTGTTGCAGCATGCAACCGGATCCACACATGATACCGTTGCGACGTGCAAGTCGATCCAATCATGAGACCCGTGACGGCATGCCACCCGATCCAAACAACATACCCGTGGTGGCGTGCCACCCGATCCACACATAATACTCTATAAGGAAATACTTACCGAGCTAAAATGCTCATACCTGCAAAATACCTGAATATCAACCACAAGCACGCGAAGCGCATAATAAAAATCTTGGGGAGACGGATAGCGCCATACGTGATAAGTAGGGATTTGGACCGCTTATTTGCTCTCTTTTACTTACGTTTTAGCTAAAAATGCTTAAAGGTATTTCCGAGAACTAACAAAATGTGCTTTCTTGCAGGAATATTGGGAAACGAGCCAAAGAAGTAAAAATCAACTCAAAAAGGAGTAAAATTGGACAAGAACCAAAACAAGGCAAAAAGGGCTACAGTGCGGACAACACAATACTGTGTGTGGCCGCAAACTCTAAAGATACACTGATAGAATTTCTTCACAGAGTGCGGACCACACAATTATTGTGCAGTCGCAGAAGACTAGATTCAGAGACTTGTAGTTTGGGAGCTTGAAGATGTGCAGACCGCACTATTATTGTGTGGCCGCAGGATGCCAAAATGTGGCCGCACTCATAAATGTGCGGTCCGCAGAATGAAGCCCAGATCCAGTCCAAGAGCAAGAGTACGACCGCACTCAGAAATGTGCGGTCCGCACAATTAGAGGAAGTGCGGCTGCATCTCACTTTTATGAGACCGCAGAAAGCCAACCTGACAAGTCAATCTCAAAGTACGGACCGTACACATAATTGTGCAGCCGCACAACCTTCGCAGGGGAAATTTTGTCAGATATTTTCAACTGGGTTTAAATAGATCTTTTTTTCATTTTTAGGTTAAGTTTTGTGCACCTGAACACTTAGAGCCATTTTTATTTACTGTATTGGGTAACTTTGTACTAGTTTAGTATTTAAAAATTAGATTTTCTTTCCTTAATCAATTATTATGCATTTTATCTTAGTTTCTTCTTTAATTTCTTCATTTTCCATGAGTAGCTAAACCCTTAGCTAGGGTTGTGACCCAATCCTAGTATGGGTACTTAATGGATGATTAATTTAGGGCTTATTTATGATTGGGTATATGATATTTAGCCTAGTTCTTGCTTGAATTTGAGAATTGATGGTTGCAAATGTTGATTCATGCCTAATTGACTTAGTCTTTACTTGAGAAAGTGAGACTAAGTCTAGGAAAACTTGGCTAACAAGAATTTGGGATGAACTCAAGAAATTGATAGCCCTAATTAAAGGGTCGAATCTAGAGATAGGAAGACCCGACTTGAGCATTTATCACTTGTTTCGTGAGATACCCATTTGGACTTGAGAAAGTCAAATTGGGAAAAATCACTCAAACTACCGAGAGGTATAGAGTTAGTAATTGCGTGTGATTGCTATATTGTATCCTGGTCAACCAAACATGCCCTAAATCTCTAAATCCGTTAGGTAACCAACTAGGTGGAAGTCGTAACCCTAGATCTTTTATAACTTGAAAAACAACCAAAACCAAAAACATTGTCTCTTAGCTTTACAATTACAAGCATTAGCTTAAAAGTAGAAGTAGAAACAACAATTGAAATGCGTGTAATCTTAGGCACGTCATACATTCACACTAGGTATATACCTAATCCCACAGCAAGCTCCCTGTGGAATCGACCCCAACTCGCGTTGGGTTTTTATTATTGCATCGACCGCCTCACAACCTAAATTAGTGGTGTGAGTTTGGGCGACATCAAAATGCTACGAAACGCAAGCACAACTAAGGTGCAATAAATGACTTGTATCTTGAGAGTCATCCTTCTCTCACAACACGACAAATTACACGGGATCTGAACACGAGTGCGAATAATCAAACCGCCTCACAACCCACATGGCACAATAGAGATTACACGGAATGGTTGACGACAGAAATAACATCCAAGGCCCGAAGACCCCTCCGTAAGCATTGCTATGCTGAAATGAACACATCTTGCCTGATATAGAGCCCACATTCACATATAGATCCATTCACGGACCTCAAGCTGATTCTGATCGTATTGTACTGAGCTAATAACCTTTCAACGATCCACCCCCAAGAATAGCCGTCAAATCCGGAACAAACTTCCACAATTCACAACCAATTGAACATAGTGCCCTTCAGGCATAAATTCCCACATTAGCAATAGTACCACAATATCCATACTTGGTTCCAATCTTTAATCAATCAAGTGACTACATGTCGCACTTATACAATCCTCCCCGCGGGGCATGCTCCCACGACCATTCCGCTCAGGTAGCAAAGTCCGCAAATCTATACCGCCAACCATTCTATTTGTGTAAAGTGAATAAAAAATCCGCAAGTCAATACACAAAACCTCTTCCACATGACACCGACCTCAGGTGACGCTAAGGACAATACCAGCTTACTATAAACATCTAAATTCTTTCCTGCTTTCCGAGCTCGTGACATTCTTGTCAACACCGAACCGCAGCCTTAATCCTCAGTTTCCAATTCCCCTGCCGCTTACTACACTTAACATGCCACTAAGCGAGAGTACAATAATTTCATCATAACTCCTGAACCACTAATAGAATAAACACTTCATCATATAGAAACCTTTCACTTAACTCATTTCAGGAGGACCATTGCAACAGGCGACTGAATTCCCATAACCGCAGAAAATACAAACCTCAAGTTGTGGTCTAAACCACCATAACTCTTCCGGGATCCATCTATACATAACATGCCTTAATAATCGAATGCCTCCAAATAAATCAATTTACGGCGGCCGTCAACCCTCGCATGTACCGCCACCAATCACCAGTATAACCTAACACGCTGAAGGCCATTGCTAACAGATCCAACTTCTCCTAATTTACTCTAGACTTGCCTTAGGAATAATAGTAGCTCCATTTCAAACATAACGAACCCAAATCTGCACTCATCCAGAGTGACCTCATTTCACGTGACCACGTTATCTTAAAACCCACGAACCATCTCATACCCTCCTCGTGCGCATATTTGCATCTTTAACTGGTATACCCATTCTGATAATTTCTCTATGAATCCGAAGTTATTTCCTCCCATTACTCCCAATGCTGCACCGCATACCAATAATAACATAGAACACTCTAAGTCCCTTTAATAATCCACCGCAAAAGCTCGATACTAGGACCGTTGTTGAGAGTCACCCAGTCAGACTTGGTCCCGAATATAATCGACTCCAAGGCTCTGCTAGCACATGAACACCCTCTCAAGGAAGAATCCGGCTGAATCACTTTCCTTGTACATCACATCTACATAAAACATAAATCCCGAGTCTTACCAAGGCCTGAACATGAATCGATAAGGCTAATTATAGCACACATTCGTCAAATCCTTTGCTCAAATCACCACTGATGTTCTCTTTCCTTAGTCGTAATAACCCATCAATATGCTGATAACCAGAAACCTCACAAGTAGACAACCATGCAATCCAATCGTAGGCAGTGTGGCTCTTCCACTTAGCTTGAAGCTACCATTACATAACCTTGGGACCTACCAGGATTCCTTCTTCTTTGTTGACATGACCTCGTGCAATCAACCCGCCAAATTTCTCAAAATCTTCTTGTTAAACATTTCATGAACGCTCTGAATCCCTAGCCACATTCACATGTTCGACCTCTTACCGGGTAGCCAGTAGAATTCTTTGTAGAACCTTCGTCAACACCACGCAACCGTTAACCTGCTCACCGGAAATAACCCACCTGTGGAAATTCCATGCCAACATCTTCCAACAATGCTGCACTGGGTACCATTAACACGAAACCAATAAACCATCCTAAGCCCATGCTCATTCACCAGCCGTACAAGTCCGTTCACTCCTCATGGACATCAGATAAAGGTGCGACAATACATTTCAATCCAAAATTATGTTGTATCCTTCTTCATATCATGCAACTCCTTTCCGTCATATCCAATCTTCCTCAGTACAGTAGCCAATATTCCAAATTAGTTCGTAGACCTAGTCACTATCCACCATAAGTCCCAAATCACTCTAAACCTTCCCCAAGGCGTGTAGCTATCCTACCACAGAACCCATATGATACTCTGCCACTCTCCCACTTTGGTTAAACCCTCTCCTTTAGGCAACTTCCCGACTTCTGCTTTTCATACCTAACCTACTAGTAATTCAACAACCGCGAGACTCCCTTCCGCCATGTCCTTCCTTTATCCTTCACTGCCCAATTGTTGCCTTTAAATCAGAGTCCATCTCTGTAGCACTTGGATTGCTAGATCGCTACCAACTTTAAACCTCCTCAAAGATCATCTTCCTCGAGCCATCAACACTAGGAACACCGATTCGATTCTGAACCACTGCACACCGCTATCTCTGACAGCCGCTTCCCCGATACCATTTCACAATACCCTGCCCCAAAGGCGAATTGAAGAAAACCATAACACAGGCAAACTTAACACATTCATCAAGGATGATGACACCACATCACGGATGAAGATTCCACCACGCTCAAAAATACCAAGTCTCGTTACTCCATCAACCCAAACCTGATCATTCTTAGTCCGATTGCCTTTCCTCCACTGGAAATAAAACACTGAATCTCTGAATCATGTATTGAGAAAAACCTCCTTTCAAATCATTCAATGCCCCTACACATAGACAATTATCCTACCATTATTTTAATACTGTGCGATAACAACTCATGAACATCATAGCAATTGGTGCATAGAACCAAAACCACCAGAAATACAACTACTGCGCTGAAATGACAGAACATTCTTCCGCAAGGCGACGACATTAACCCAATCGAATATGCAGGGAGAAACATCCTGCACTACCTCTGCAGTACTAGTAAAATTCTTCGATTCCCAATTGATAACAAGCGCTTCACGTCGCATATGATTTAATAGGAAATAAATGAAGGCATAAGCCTCAAAGGAATCAAATCGCACGATGAGGAATCAAGAAGGGAAGTGCTCCTAACAGACCTATAGCCTCTCGAAGATAAGTACATACGTCTCTGTACCGATCCGCAAGACTCTACTAGACTTGCTCATGACTCGTGAGACCTATGTGAACCTAATGCTCTGATACCATGTTGTCACGACCCAAAATCCATTAAAGGCCGTGATGGCGCCTAACACCACTGTCAGGCAAGCCAACAATAAAAGTTTAACTTAATTACTCATTTTAGTATTTTTAAAATCGTAAATTTCCTTCAATTAAATAGTAAGAGATAAAATTTTACAGAGTAAATGATAATATCCTCACAACAACAATACAGAACAACCCATAATCATCCCCAAAATCTGGTGTCACAAGTGCATGAGCATTTACTAGGAAGTAAATTAAAATACAACATTTGTCCGGAATACAAATTGGACAGGAGAATATAAATAACTCTGAAAGAGACTCTGCTGGCTGCGGATCGTAACATGAAATGCAGTTCACGGTAAGTCCCCGCATCATCTGCGCCTTCGCGCCTAAAGGACCACCAGACATAAAAGTACCTGCACAAAAATGTGCAGCAAGTGTAGTATGAGTACGTAAATCAACGTGTAATTAGTAAGTATCTAGCCTAACCCCGGAGGAGTAGTGACGAGGGGTCGACATAGACACTCACTAGTGGTTCAATAATATCAGGTACAGTAAAGAGGTGAACAAATATGAGGCAGAGTAAATAAATAAAATATACAAGTATAAATACGTGGTACAATTCTCCTCTTTACAATAGGCTCAAGCTCTCAATTAGCAAATTTCCTCCTCAACCGGAGTATATATATAAATATATAGTGGACCTCACCAAAATGGGTTGTTATACTTCAAATCAGGAAGAACTCACGGAGACACTGGCTTCTTGCCAAATGTTACGCACGATTTCATGAGGATATATTAAAGAAATGCCGAGGCGTACGGCCCTCTCCCATGAGAGTATGGTACATAAATCCTGCCGAGGCAAACGGCCCGATTCATTGAGAGTGTGGTACATAATCCTACCGAGGTGAATGGACCGATCCTATTAGAATAAGAAGCTTTAACGGGTCCTTGACCCCACTCACAAATAAACGTGTGAGTTATAATTTTTAAGGAAAACCTTTCGATGAAAATGCATAGCGGGGAGGGGGGGAATCCGTAAGATGGACACAATTATTCCGCGGCTAATCATGAAAACTCGTCAAATCTCAACAATAGCAAGTCTATCACTCTACGCACATCTAGTCTATCACTCTACGCATATCTAGTCTCAAGTCATAATGCGAAATAAAAGAATTAAACGAGCAAAGATAATCCCTATTGTGCAAGTATAGCATGGTGTGACCCTAAGTCTACCCGGACAATAACATGAATCTAGTTACGTACGGACTCTCGGCACCTCCTATGTACGTATCCCCCGCATCAAGTTACACATATTAAATTGTTACACCCTATATTTTTGTACGTAAAAATGCGTTGTAAGCAAACTAATGTAGGAACAAAAATGAGATAATATTTAAAAGTATATAAAGTAAGTTAATCATGTTACCTCGGAGGTTACAAATATTGAAGATCATGAACAACAAGTACAAAGAGGGTTGGACAGTTCAGAAGCTAAAGCAATTGAATAAAACAATGTTTCATCGAAAGTCGACAAGTTGGGAATGTTATAACATGTACCTTTGGGGTGAGACTAGGGTGATTAACATGATAAGGAGATTATGTTATGATTTATATTAGTCGTATGACATCCGTTTGTTATGTTTTGAAGTCAAGAGAGTTGTGGAACAAAAGTTGATGAAAGTCATCACAAGTTACATTCATAAGTTTTACTGAAACTTTGGGTCAAATGTAACTGCGATTTTCTCCCAATATACTTAGGGTTATGGGGTGTTCCACCCATCAAATTAAAGATCTATGAGTCTATTTTTCAACGCATTTAACCGTTTGTCAATAAGACATCAGAGTAGAGAGATATGGGCAATTTTGCAACACTGCGCAAGCTGCTAGGTGACAAGTAGGTGTGTCACCTACTTGCTTAAATGAAAGCCCAAAAATGGGCCATTTCGGGTCGTCCAAAGAGGCCTTTTAAGGGCCTATTTTCTTCATATATTAGACTTAAAATAGAGCATAATAACCAGACATAAGCTCTGCAAAGAATCCTCCCAAACATTTCCCACAAACCCTAATTGATTTTCTCTCCCTTTCAAGTGCCAATTGGAGGTAAAACTTAGAGTTTGAAGAACCAAGATAGGAGCTTAGTTATCCAACAAATAAGGTGAGTTTACTGCTATATTTCATCCATTTTTTATGCTGTAAATTCATGGTAAGTCGTTCTATACTTGTAAGAACTCACGGGACGGTGATCGGAAGCCGTGAGTTCGAGTTATTCACTTGTAGCGGACTGTTTTGTGGACTGTTTTGTGTTGCTGTTGGGCTGCGTGTTTTACTACTATTTTGTGGAGTTTTGGAGGAGGAAGGGGGTTTATAAATACCATATAAATGTAGGGTGGTTGGCTGGTCGTTCGTCATAACATTTTCGGGTCGTTTGACACTACTACGGTGGTCGTTTTGTGTACGAAGAGATTGGGGTGTGTTGGGATGTTTTGTAGTATTTGATGGTGTATATAGGGCTGGAAAATGATGTATATATGTTGTTATTGTTCTGTTCTTGTATTATTGGTGTTATCTTGAATTTGGAGGAAGGGCATATTATAGGGGAGATGCTGCCCGTTTTAATACAAAATAGGTTTGTCGTTCGTTGTGCGATAGTTGTACCTTTCGTAACTTAACGATAGTATTATTATCATTCTTGTAGATTAAGGTGTGAAGAGGTGAGTTCAACTTGGTGATTGGAAAGATTGTGATAAGGTATGTTAAGGCTAAGCCTTCCTTCATTTTGGCATGATCTCGTAGCTACATGTGTTAGAAATGAGACAAAAAGAGAAGTTCATATTCATGAATTTATTCACACTATTCTAGTCTCATAAGTTACAATATTATTCCTTATCGAGATTCTATATTCAATTTAGTATTGTCTTCTTCCAGTCAAGAGAGCAACAAGCCTATATATACAGTATTACAGTATTTTCATTACCATCGAGCTATAATCGATGGGCAGGCCCCTATTGGGCAACCACTGATCAGACGGAAAGTTATATACCGAGCCTACTGTGGCCGAGCGCCTATGAGCGAGCCCAGCATGGTCGAGATACATAGCCTAGTATGGCCGAGCGCCTATGAGCGAGCCTACTATGGCAGAGCAGTTATATATACCGAGCCTTATAAGGCCGTACAATTATTTTACTTACTATATTGAAGGAGTTGAGTCAGTATCAGCAGGTAAGTATATCTCCAGATCATCTTTGACTCCCAGTTAATTTCAGTTATCATATTATCAGTTCAGTTTCAGATTTCAGTTATTTTATTGCCTTACATACTCGGTACATTATTTCGTACTGACGTCCCTTTTTGGGGACGCTGCATTTCATGCGTGCAGGTTCAGACAGACAGACGGGTAGACCTCCTCAGTAGGTGTTTCCCGAGTTCCGCCTGGTCGGTAAGCTCCACGTTTTTCGGAGTTGCCAGGTCTAGAGTTTTGTGTACATCTTATGTATATCTGTATATATGTTATGGGTAGGTTGGGGCCCTGTTCCGATCACAGTACATCTATCAGTAGAGGCTTGTAGGCATATCCTGTTGGTTAGTGCAGTATGTTGGGTTTGTATAAATTGGTGGTTTGTCAGCTGTAGTAGCTATGACGGCCTTGTCTTGCAAGGTGGCCCTGTGGCCAAAGTATGACATTATGTGTTCAGAGTTCCTTAGTCGCAATTTGGTACGCCAGGTTAGGTGAGGCACCGGGTGCTTGTCTCGCTCCTAGGTTCGGGGCGTGACAAACTTGGTATCAGAGCAGTTCTGTCCTAGGGAGTCTACAAGCCGTGTCTAGTAGGGTCTTGTTTATAGATGTGTTGTGCACCACATTATATAAGCAAGGAACTACAGGGCATTTAGGAGTTGGTTACACTTCTTTGAAATCTAAATCGTGCTATAGAACTGAGTTATAGGAAATTTGAATTAAACTTATGTGTTGGTGTTTGCATGCACAGATGACGGTGACTAGGAAGACTACGGCTAGCCAGAGGAGAGATACAGTAGTAGGTGAGGGGACCAGCAGGGTACCCCTAGTAGATGGGCCCCAGTATGAGGCTCAAGGGGAGACCCCTACTCAGCCATTACCGGCTCCTCCACCAACTACGGAGATTCCTAGGGAAACCGCACATCCAGTTCCCCCTCCACTTCCATCAGATCAGGACTTAAGGAGTGCGGTACATTTGTTGACACAGTTGGTAGCTACCCAGCAACATGCTAGGGCATCAGCTAGTGCAGGAACTTCTGAGGGGTCTGGGAGTTCAAGGGTCCGAGAGTTTATTGCTTTGAGTCCCCCAGAGTTCACGGGGACAGATCAGAGGGAGGACCCGCAGGATTTCATAGATCAGCTTCACAGGATCTTTCGTGTTATGCATGCCACGGAGAAAGAGGCAGTTGAGCTAGCAGCTTTTCGACTCCGAGATATAGCCATCCTTTGGTATGAGGGATGGGAGAGGTCCAGGGGACGTGATACACCTCCAGCTATTTGGGAGAATTTTTCAGATGCTTTCCTTGACCAGTACTTACCGCGGGAGATCCGACAGGCTCGAGTCGATCAGTTTCTAGCCCTCAAGCAGGGTAATATGAGTGTTCGAGAGTATAGTCTCCGTTTTACTCATTGGCCAGATATGCACCATCCATAGTTTCTACTATGCGGGACAGGATTCACAGGTTTATAGCAGGGTTAGCCCCAGAGTTAACCGAGGCATATGCCACCGCTGCATTGCAGGATAGTATGGATATCTCCCGGATTCAGGCATTCGCCAAGAATATAGAAAGGGGTAGGCGTCGGAAGCAGGGTACAGAGAGGGCTGAGCAAGGGCAACGTAAGAGGATGAGATTTCCCAGGTCTCAGGAGCAATCTCAGGGTAGTTATAGGACCCAGTACTTCGGACGACCACCTAGGCCTCCGCCACCTCGGTTACAGGGTTACAGGTATGACCGCTATACTCAGTCAGGACCAGGTGAGAGCTCACGGGTATCGGGTTTGCAGCGACAACGAGGATCTGCACAGACATGGTCATTTCCTCCACGGTGTGACATCTGTGGTAGAGGACACTTGGGCCAATGCCGAGCAGGTTCTGATGCTTGTTATATATGTGGGCGTCCGGGGCATATGATGCGAGATTGCCCAAATAGAGATTCGGGGGGAATGGCACAACCAGCGAGTTCAGCAACAGGATCATCTATGTCCGTGCATCCTTCAGGGCGCGAGTCTCAGTCTTCGGCTGGTAGAGGTCGGGGCAGAGGTAGAGGTTCCAGTTCAAGTGGTAATCAGAACCGTATCTATGCTTTAGCGGGTCGATAGGACCAGGAGTCTTCACCAGACGTTGTGACAGGTATATTAACCATTTGCTCTCACGATGCTTATGCTTTGATAGACCCAGGATCTACTTTATCGTATATTACCCCATTTGTCGCGAGGAAGTTTGGTATAGTGCCTGAAATACTAAGTGATCCTTTTGCGGTATCTACACCGGTCGGAGAATCGATTATTGCTAGACGGGTTTACCGAGGTTGTACGGTGACAATTTGTAGTCGTCAGACCTCAGCTGACCTAGTTGAGCTAGAGATGATGGATTTTGATGCTATCATGGGCATGGACTGGTTGGCAGCTTGCTATGCCACAGTTGATTGCCGAGCAAAGGCAGCCAAATTTCATTTTCCGGGTGAGCCAGTCCTTGAATGGGTAGGTAATACACCAACACCCAGAGGTAGGTTTATTTCCTATCTAAAGGCGAGGAAAATGATCGCAAAAGGGTGCATTTATCATATTGTGCGAGTTAGAGATGCAGATGCTGAGATACCTACACTTCAGTGTATTCCCATAGTCAAAGAGTATGCAGATGTGTTTCCAGATGAGCTTCCAGGTATTCCTCCAGAGCGAGAAATTGATTTTAGCATCGATTTGCTTCCAGGAACTCAACCAATATCCGTCCCTCCGTATAGATTGGCACCTGGCGAATTGAAGGAGTTGAAGGAGCAGTTAAAAGATTTGTTGCAGAAAGGTTACATTAGGCCCAGTACCTCACCTTGGGGTGCACCAGTACTATTTGTGTGGAAGAAAGACGGCTCGCTGAGGATGTGTATCGATTATAGGAAGCTGAACAAGGTAACTATTAAGAATAAGTATCCACTTCCAAGGATCGATAACTTGTTTGATCAGTTGTAGGGGGCTAGATGCTTTTCAAAGATAGATTTGAGGTCGGCGTACCACCAAGTCAGAGTTCGGGAAAAAGATATTCCGAAGACAGCCTTCAGGACCCGATATGGCCACTTCGAGTTCCTTGTCATGTCCTTCGGGTTGACTAATGCACCCGCTATATTTATGGACTTGATGAATAGCCTATTCCGACCATTTTTAGATCTGTTCGTGATAGTATTTATTGATGATATTCTGGTTTATTCCCGTTCAGAGGATGAGCATGCCGACCACCTGCGAGCGGTACTCCAAACCCCCCGTGATCGTAAGTTGTATGCTAAGTTTTCTAAATGTGAGTTCTGGTTGAAGTCTGTAGCATTCTTGGGGCATATTGTATCAGATGAAGGGATAAAGGTGGACACTCAGAAGATTGAGGCCGTGAAATCTTGGCCTAGACCTACCACTCCGACAGAGATTCGTAGCTTTCTAGGCTTAGCAGGATACTATCGGAGGTTTGTAGAGGGTTTTTCTTCCCTTTCGGTACCATTGACGAAGTTGACACAGAAAGAAACTATGTTTCAATGGACAGAGGCTTGTGAGCGGAGTTTCCAAGAGCTTAAGAACAGGTTGACCTCAGCTCCAGTTCTAACACTTCCATAGGGTCTAGAGGGTTATGCCGCGTTTTGTGATGCATCAGGTGTCGGGTTAAGATGTGTCCTGATGCAACATGGGAAGGTAATTGCGTATGCTTCAAGGAAGTTGAGGAAGCACGAGAGGAATTATCCGACCCACGACCTCGAGTTAGCTACGGTTGTCCATGCACTTAAGATATGGCGGCATTACTTATATGGTGTTCATGTTGATGTATTTACTGATCATAAAAGCCTTCAATATATTTTCAAGCAGAAAGAGTTGAATTTACGACAGAGGCGATGGCTTGAGTTATTGAAAGATTACGATGTTAACATTCTCTACCATCCAGGGAAAGCTAATGTTGTAGTAGATGCCTTAAGTCGCCGATCTATGGGTAGCTTAGCACATGTAGAGCCCGAGAAAAGACAATTAGCTAGATAGATTCATCAATTGGCTTTGTTGGGGGTTCGGTTAGTAGATTCTGAGGATGGTGGAGTTGCAATCCAAAACACTGCAAAATCATCCCTCATAGCTGAAGTCAAGGAAAGGCAGTACGAGGACCAAGAGTTGGTCGAGTTGAGAGAGCGAGTTCCGCAGCAGAAGAAGCCATTGTTAGAGCTCAAGGGAGATGGGGTTCTTAGATACAGGGGTCGTTTGTGTGTTCCAGATGTAGCAGGGCTACGAGACAAGATTATGTCAGAGGCACATTATTCATGGTATTCCATCCATCCTGGATCGACGAAGATGTATCATGACATTAAGGATGTGTACTGGTGGAATGATATGAAGAAGAACATTGCTGAGTTTGTCGCCCAATGTACTAGTTGCCAGCAAGTGAAGATAGAGCACCAGAAGCCTGGAGGGCTAATGCAGACTATAGAGATCCCGACATGGAAATGGGAGGCAATAAACATCGACTTTATCACGGGTTTACCTCGTTCTAATTGTAAGTTCGATTCCATATGGGTGATAGTCGATAGGCTCATGAAATCATCTCACTTCCTACCGGTCAGATCTACATATACATCAGAAGATTATGCAAAGTTATATATTAAGGAGATAGTGCGGCTACACGGAGTACCAGTTTCTATTATATCTGACCGTGGGGCTCAGTTTACAGCACATTTTTGGAGGTTATTTCAGAGAGGTCTAGGGACTCAGGTGAATCTCAGCACAGCTTTTCATCCACAGACTGATGGACAAGCCGAGCGCACAATTCAGACGCTCGAGGATATGTTACGAGTATGTGTGTTGGATTTTAAAAGAAGTTGGGATGAACATCTACCTCTTATCGAGTTTGCATATAATAACAGTTACCACTCCAGTATCCAGATGGCTCCGTACGAGGCTTTGTATGGGCGTAAGTGCAGATCTCCTATAGGGTGGTTTGATGTTGGAGAATCTGGGTTACATGGGCCAGACCTGGTTCAGCAGGCCATAGAGAAAGTAAAAGTTATCCGGGAGCGACTGTTGATAGCTCAGAATCGTCAGAAGTCATATTCTGACGTGCGGCGATGAGACTTAGAGTTCAGGATTAATGACTGGGTATTCTTAAAGGTATCACCTATGAAGGGCGTGATGAGGTTTGGCAAGAAAGGAAAGCTTAGCCCACGGTATATTGGGCCTTATAGGATCATTCGGAGAGTGGGCCAAGTAGCTTATGAGTTAGAGTTGCCCTCAGAATTGGAGTTTGTCCATCCGGTTTTTCACGTATCTATGCTACGGAAGTGCATTGGCGATCCTACCCGAGTGGTGCCCACGGATGATGTACAGATTACAGAGGACTTGTCATACGAGAAAATTCCAGTTGCCATCCTAGACCTACAAATCCACAATCTACGAAATAAGGAGGTAGCTTCCGTAAAGGTTTTATGGAGGAGCAAGAATGTAGAAGAGATGACGTGGGAATCGGAGGAAGAAATGAAGTCTAAATACCCCTACCTATTTCAAACTGAAGATATGGTTCGAGATGGGACGCTACAACATAGCTCTATGTAGGCTAGCAGGTCATCAGGTAAGCTTTTATTTTTTCACTTTCAATATTTATGATTTACGGTCGGTGAGGCAAATTGCTGCTATTTATAAAGATTGGCCATGTGTGGCATGCATAGTATGTTTCTGGCTACGTGCAGGTTGGTTTTAACCTAGTGTACGAAGGATACTCTGGAAAAAGTTTCCAAAGTCTCCAAGAGTAAACATTCGAGGACGAATGTTCCCAAGGGGGAGTGATGTTACACCCTATATTTTCGTATGTAAAAATGCGTCGTAAGCAAACTAATGTAGGACAACAATGAGATAATATTTAAAAGTATATAAAGTAAGTTAATCATGTTACCTCGGAGGTTACAAATATTGAAGATCATGAACAACAAGTACAAAGAGGGTTGGACAGTTCAGAAGCTAAAGCAATTGAATAAAACAATGTTTCATCGAAAGTCGACAAGTTGGGAATGTTATAACATGTACCTTTGGGGTGAGACTAGGGTGATTAACATGATAAGGAGATTATGTTATGATTTATATTAGTCGTATGACATCCGTTTGTTATGTTTTGAAGTCAAGAGAGTTGTGGAACAAAAGTTGATGAAAGTCATCACAAGTTACATTCATAAGTTTTACTGAAACTTTGGGTCAAATATAACTGCGATTTTCTCCCAATATACTTAGGGTTATGGGGTGTTCCACCCATCAAATTAAAGATCTATGAGTCTATTTTTCAACGCATTTAACCGTTTGTCAATAAGACATCAGAGTAGAGAGATATGGGCAATTTTGCAACACTGCGCAAGCTGCTAGGTGACAAGTAGGTGTGTCACCTACTTGCTTAAATGAAAGCCCAAAAATGGGCCATTTCGGGTCGTCCAAAGAGGCCTTTTAAGGGCCTATTTTCTTCATATATTAGACTTAAAATAGAGCATAATAACCAGACATAAGCTCTGCAAAGAATCCTCCCAAAAATTTCCCACAAACCCTAATTGATTTTCTCTCCCTTTCAAGTTCCAATTGGAGGTAAAACTTAGAGTTTGAAGAACCAAGATAGGAGCTGAGTTATCCAACAAATAAGGTGAGTTTACTGCTATATTTCATCCATTTTTTCTGCTGTAAATTCATGGTAAGTCGTTCTATACTTGTAAGAACTCACGGGACGGTGATCGGAAGCCGTGAGTTCGAGTTATTCACTTGTAGCGGACTGTTTTGTGGACTGTTTTGTGTTGCTGTTGGGCTGCGTGTTTTACTACTATTTTGTGGAGTTTTGGAGGAGGAAGGGGGTTTATAAACACCATATAAATGTAGGGTGGTTGGCTGGTCGTTCGTCATAACATTTTCGGGTCGTTTGACACTACTACGGTGGTCGTTTTGTGTACGAAGAGATTGGGGTGTGTTGGGATGTTTTGTAGTATTTGATGGTGTATATAGGGCTGGAAAATGATGTATATATGTTGTTATTGTTCTGTTCTTGTATTATTGGTGTTATCTTGAATTTGGAGGAAGGGCATATTATAGGGGAGATGCTGCCCGTTTTAATACAAAATAGGTTTGTCGTTCGTTGTGCGATAGTTGTACCTTTCGTAACTTAACGATAGTATTATTATCATTCTTGTAGATTAAGGTGTGAAGAGGTGAGTTCAACTTGGTGATTGGAAAGATTGTGATAAGGTATGTTAAGGCTAAGCCTTCCTTCATTTTGGCATGATCTCGTAGCTACATGTGTTAGAAATGAGACAAAAAGAGAAGTTCATATTCATGAATTTATTCACACTATTCTAGTCTCATAAGTTACAATATTATTCCTTATCGAGATTCTATATTCAATTTAGTATTGTCTTCTTCCAGTCAAGAGAGCAACAAGCCTATATATACAGTATTACAGTATTTTCATTACCATCGAGCTATAATCGATGGGCAGGCCCCTATTGGGCAACCACTGATCAGACGGAAAGTTATATACCGAGCCTACTGTGGCCGAGCGCCTATGAGCGAGCCCAGCATGGTCGAGATACATAGCCTAGTATGGCCGAGCGCCTATGAGCGAGCCTACTATGGCAGAGCAGTTATATATACCGAGCCTTATAAGGCCGTACAATTATTTTACTTACTATATTGAAGGAGTTGAGTCAGTATCAGCAGGTAAGTATATCTCCAGATCATCTTTGACTCCCAGTTAATTTCAGTTATCATATTATCAGTTCAGTTTCAGATTTCAGTTATTTTATTGCCTTACATACTCGGTACATTATTTCGTACTGACGTCCCTTTTTGGGGACGCTGCATTTCATGCGTGCAGGTTCAGACAGACAGACGGGTAGACCTCCTCAGTAGGTGTTTCCCGAGTTCCGCCTGGTCGGTAAGCTCCACGTTTTTCGGAGTTGCCAGGTCTAGAGTTTTGTGTACATCTTATGTATATCTGTATATATGTTATGGGTAGGTTGGGGCCCTGTTCCGATCACAGTACATCTATCAGTAGAGGCTTGTAGGCATATCCTGTTGGTTAGTGCAGTATGTTGGGTTTGTATAAATTGGTGGTTTGTCAGCTGTAGTAGCTATGACGGCCTTGTCTTGCAAGGTGGCCCTGTGGCCAAAGTATGACATTATGTGTTCAGAGTTCCTTAGTCGCAATTTGGTACGCCAGGTTAGGTGAGGCACCGGGTGCTTGTCTCGCTCCTAGGTTCGGGGCGTGACATAAATATATCACCTAGGGGTAGTTTCCCCCTCACAGAGTTAGACAAGAGACTTACCTCGCTTCGAAGTTCCATAACCGGCTCCAAAGCCTTTCCAACAACTCATACTGATGCCCATTGCTCCAAAACTAGTCAAACAATGTGCAAACGAATAAGAATATACTCTAATACTCATAACAACTTAATTTAGACAAATTCCCAACTCTGCTCGAAAAGTCGATAAAAATCACCTTCAGGGCCACATGCCCGGATTCCGAAAATTTTCTAAGATGACCATTACCCATAACCTCACGAACTCAAATATATAATTTATTTCCAATTCCACGCCCAAATTCGTGGTCAAAATTCAAAAATACCAATTCTAGGTTTTCAACCAAAAATCCCACAATGTCTATCAATTTCCATGCTTTAATCCATATAAAAACCATATATTTAGCTCAAATTAGGTGGGGATAACTTACCTTCCCATTGATGATAAAAACCTCCACTTGAACCTCTCCAAGAATTGCCTAAACCAAGAGAGAATGAAAGAAAATGGACCAAATCCTGTTCTTAAAAGAGCACACTGCCCAGCGACCTCTTGCACCAGCGGTCACTTGACCGCTTCTGCGGTCCCGCTGGTGCGGCCGAAATACCGCTTTTGCTGTCTTCCTTCAGGCCCCTCAACACCGCATTTGCGGTCCCATATGCGCTTCTGCGCCTTCGCTTATGCGGCTCCACGTGCGCAGGTGCGGTCGCTTTTATGCGGAACTCGACCGCATCGGTGGTCCCACCTTCCCCAGCCAGAACCGCTTCTGCGACCCTCTTGGCCGCTTTTGCGGCTCCGCATTTGTGGCCAAAACCTCGCAGGTGCGGTTACACCAGATACCAGCTGCCTCATCATTCCTTTAGTCCAAAAGTTGATATGTTAACCATTTGGAATCCACCCGAGACCCTCGGAACCTCAACCAAATACACCAACACGTTCCAAAACATGACACGAACTTGCTCGAGGCCTCAAATCACATCAAACAACGCCAAAACCATGAATCGCCTCCCAATTCAAGCTTAATGAACTTTAGAACTTCAAACTTCTCCATTTGACGCCGAAACCTATCAAATCACGTCCGATTGACCTTAGATTTTGCACACAACTCATAATTGATATTACGGACATACTCTAATCTCCAGAATCGGAATCCGACCCCAATATAAAAAGTTCACTCCTGGTCAAGCTTTTCAAAAACGCTTCAAATTTTTAACTTTCGCCAAATGACCCCGAAATGACTTACGGACCTCCAAATCCAAATCCGTACGTACTCCCAATAACAGAATCACAATACGGAGCTATGCCCAGACTCATAATCCCAAAGGGACATCAATAACATTGAAATGCACTTCAACCCAAATTTATGAAATTCTTCCAAAATGCCATTTTCCCACAATAGGCGCCGAATTGCTCCTGGTTCATCCAAAACCCGATCTGGACATATGCCCTAGTCCAAAATTATCATACGATCCTGTTGGAACCTTCCAATCCCAATTTCGAGGTCGTTTACTTAAAATCAAACCTTAGCCAACTCTTCCAACTTCAAGTTTCTTGAATTAGACTTTTCTCTCCAAATCAACTCCGAACTTCCCGGATTTCAATTCCGACCACACTTACAAGTCATAGTACCTGAAGTGAAACTACTCAAGGCCTCAAACTGCCGAACGACACGCTAGAGCTTAAAACGACCGGTTGGGTTGTTACATAATTATTATATTAATTATTTCTCTCATATTTCTTGCTCAATATTATGCCTTGAATCCATGTTATATTTTCTACATGCTTATTTGATTTATGTGACTTAATTGTTATTTGACATTTAGCATATTAAATATTAAATTGCTTATATCCTCCTTAATTTCCACAATTAACTGCTACTTGTCATCACTTGTTTCTAAATAAATCATAATTATTATATGTTTGTTGTCTTACAATTTCATATTAATTGTTGCATTTATTGGAATAATTTCTTGTATAAGAATTGGTAAATTATATTATTGAGGAGCGGGTTGTACACCGCAACCAAAATAAAAGTGAATATATTGGAGGAGCGGGTTGCACGCCGCAATAGAATTGATTGAAAGTGAATATATTGGAGGAGCGGGTTTCACGCCGCAACAAAATTGATTGAAAAGATATATTGAGGATCGGGTTGCACGCCGTAATAAAATTAAATGAAAATGAATATATTTTAGGATCGGGTTGCACGCAGCAATGGAATTGAATATGAATATATTATAGGATCAGGCACACCGCAACGGCAAGTGATTTAAGTAATAATTGGTTATGACTGCCAAGTTGGCTTGATTGTTTATATGATTTACCGGTTTAATTTCTATTCATGTTCTCCTATATTGTTGTTGTTGTTATTATTGCGTACAGGTTAATGTAAGTGACCTGCCATAGCCTTGTCACTACTTCGTTGAGGTTAGGCTCGACACTTACTGTGTACATGGGGTCGGTTGTACTCACATTACACTCTGCACTTCTTGTGCAGATACTAGAGTTGGTCCCAGCAGCATACAATAGATTTGCTCAAATTCAGCTATCCACAGGAGACTTGAGGTATAGTTGCATGAAATTCGTAGCTCTGAAGTCCCCATCTACTTTATTTTAGCTGTGTATTTTTGTCAGACAACTTTATTTTCATTCAGACCCTTATTTGTATTATTCTAGTAGCTCGTGCACTTGTGACACCAGTTCCGGGATAGTATTTAGACATCGTTATTATTATAGTTTACTCACTTAATTTCAGATTTTATTCCAGTTATTAGTTTCTTTATTATTAACGAAATTAAATTGTTAAAAAAAATTGTTAAAATTATTCTAACGTTGGCTTGCCTAGCAAGTAAAATGTTAGGCACCATCACGGTCCCGAAGGCGGGAATTTCGGGTCGTGACAAGTTGGTATCAGAGCACTAGGTTACATAGGTCTCACGAGTCACGAGCTAGCTTAGTAGAGTCTGAAGGATCAGTACGGAGACGTTTGTACTTATCTTCCAGAGGCTATGGAGTTTAAGAACAATTTCACTTCTATTCTACTATGTCGTGTGATTTTATTCTATCATTGACGATTGATTTCTTCTATTCTTGTCCTCTCGCAGATGGCGAGAACACGCATTGTGTCCACATCCATACATGAGCTAGATCCCCCAGTGGAAGCTACGACTAGGGGCAGAGGCCGAGGCTGGGGTCGCGCCAGAGGCCGAGGTAGAGGCAAAGGCAGAGCTCAATCTAGAGCTCGAGCAACATCACATATTGTAGAACCTCAAGTGGATTTAGAAGTGAAGGTTCTAGCTCAGATGGTACCTGTTGGACCAATTCAGGTTCTGGAAGGATTCATAGCTACTTCAGTACTTCAGGATGCTTTACTTCCAAAACATGACACGAACTTGCTCGAGGCCTCAAATCACATCAAACAACGCCAAAACCATGAATCGCCTCCCAATTCAAGCTTAATGAACTTTAGAACTTCAAACTTCTCCATTTGACGCCGAAACCTATCAAATCACGTCCGATTGACCTTAGATTTTGCACACAACTCATAATTGATATTACGGACATACTCTAATCTCCAGAATCGGAATCCGACCCCAATATAAAAAGTTCACTCCTGGTCAAGCTTTTCAAAAACGCTTCAAATTTTTAACTTTCGCCAAATGACCCCGAAATGACTTACGGACCTCCAAATCCAAATCCGTACGTACTCCCAATAACAGAATCACAATACGGAGCTATGCCCAGACTCATAATCCCAAAGGGACATCAATAACATTGAAATGCACTTCAACCCAAATTTATGAAATTCTTCCAAAATGCCATTTTCCCACAATAGGCGCCGAATTGCTCCTGGTTCATCCAAAACCCGATCTGGACATATGCCCTAGTCCAAAATTATCATACGATCCTGTTGGAACCTTCCAATCCCAATTTCGAGGTCGTTTACTTAAAATCAAACCTTAGCCAACTCTTCCAACTTCAAGTTTCTTGAATTAGACTTTTCTCTCCAAATCAACTCCGAACTTCCCGGATTTCAATTCCGACCACACTTACAAGTCATAGTACCTGAAGTGAAACTACTCAAGGCCTCAAACTGCCGAACGACACGCTAGAGCTTAAAACGACCGGTTGGGTTGTTACATAATTATTATATTAATTATTTCTCTCATATTTCTTGCTCAATATTATGCCTTGAATCCATGTTATATTTTCTACATGCTTATTTGATTTATGTGACTTAATTGTTATTTGACATTTAGCATATTAAATATTAAATTGCTTATATCCTCCTTAATTTCCACAATTAACTGCTACTTGTCATCACTTGTTTCTAAATAAATCATAATTATTATATGTTTGTTGTCTTACAATTTCATATTAATTGTTGCATTTATTGGAATAATTTCTTGTATAAGAATTGGTAAATTATATTATTGAGGAGCGGGTTGTACACCGCAACCAAAATAAAAGTGAATATATTGGAGGAGCGGGTTGCACGCCGCAATAGAATTGATTGAAAGTGAATATATTGGAGGAGCGGGTTTCACGCCGCAACAAAATTGATTGAAAAGATATATTGAGGATCGGGTTGCACGCCGTAATAAAATTAAATGAAAATGAATATATTTTAGGATCGGGTTGCACGCAGCAATGGAATTGAATATGAATATATTATAGGATCAGGCACACCGCAACGGCAAGTGATTTAAGTAATAATTGGTTATGACTGCCAAGTTGGCTTGATTGTTTATATGATTTACCGGTTTAATTTCTATTCATGTTCTCCTATATTGTTGTTGTTGTTATTATTGCGTACAGGTTAATGTAAGTGACCTGCCATAGCCTTGTCACTACTTCGTTGAGGTTAGGCTCGACACTTACTGTGTACATGGGGTCGGTTGTACTCACATTACACTCTGCACTTCTTGTGCAGATACTAGAGTTGGTCCCAGCAGCATACAATAGATTTGCTCAAATTCAGCTATCCACAGGAGACTTGAGGTATAGTTGCATGAAATTCGTAGCTCTGAAGTCCCCATCTACTTTATTTTAGCTGTGTATTTTTGTCAGACAACTTTATTTTCATTCAGACCCTTATTTGTATTATTCTAGTAGCTCGTGCACTTGTGACACCAGTTCCGGGATAGTATTTAGACATCGTTATTATTATAGTTTACTCACTTAATTTCAGATTTTATTCCAGTTATTAGTTTCTTTATTATTAACGAAATTAAATTGTTAAAAAAAATTGTTAAAATTATTCTAACGTTGGCTTGCCTAGCAAGTAAAATGTTAGGCACCATCACGGTCCCGAAGGCGGGAATTTCGGGTCGTGACAAGTTGGTATCAGAGCACTAGGTTACATAGGTCTCACGAGTCACGAGCTAGCTTAGTAGAGTCTGAAGGATCAGTACGGAGACGTTTGTACTTATCTTCCAGAGGCTATGGAGTTTAAGAACAATTTCACTTCTATTCTACTATGTCGTGTGATTTTATTCTATCATTGACGATTGATTTCTTCTATTCTTGTCCTCTCGCAGATGGCGAGAACACGCATTGTGTCCACATCCATACATGAGCTAGATCCCCCAGTGGAAGCTACGACTAGGGGCAGAGGCCGAGGCTGGGGTCGCGCCAGAGGCCGAGGTAGAGGCAAAGGCAGAGCTCAATCTAGAGCTCGAGCAACATCACATATTGTAGAACCTCAAGTGGATTTAGAAGTGAAGGTTCTAGCTCAGATGGTACCTGTTGGACCAATTCAGGTTCTGGAAGGATTCATAGCTACTTCAGTACTTCAGGATGCTTTACTTCCAAAACATGACACGAACTTGCTCGAGGCCTCAAATCACATCAAACAACGCCAAAACCATGAATCGCCTCCCAATTCAAGCTTAATGAACTTTAGAACTTCAAACTTCTCCATTTGACGCCGAAACCTATCAAATCACGTCCGATTGACCTTAGATTTTGCACACAACTCATAATTGATATTACGGACATACTCTAATCTCCAGAATCGGAATCCGACCCCAATATAAAAAGTTCACTCCTGGTCAAGCTTTTCAAAAACGCTTCAAATTTTTAACTTTCGCCAAATGACCCCGAAATGACTTACGGACCTCCAAATCCAAATCCGTACGTACTCCCAATAACAGAATCACAATACGGAGCTATGCCCAGACTCATAATCCCAAAGGGACATCAATAACATTGAAATGCACTTCAACCCAAATTTATGAAATTCTTCCAAAATGCCATTTTCCCACAATAGGCGCCGAATTGCTCCTGGTTCATCCAAAACCCGATCTGGACATATGCCCTAGTCCAAAATTATCATACGATCCTGTTGGAACCTTCCAATCCCAATTTCGAGGTCGTTTACTTAAAATCAAACCTTAGCCAACTCTTCCAACTTCAAGTTTCTTGAATTAGACTTTTCTCTCCAAATCAACTCCGAACTTCCCGGATTTCAATTCCGACCACACTTACAAGTCATAGTACCTGAAGTGAAACTACTCAAGGCCTCAAACTGCCGAACGACACGCTAGAGCTTAAAACGACCGGTTGGGTTGTTACATAATTATTATATTAATTATTTCTCTCATATTTCTTGCTCAATATTATGCCTTGAATCCATGTTATATTTTCTACATGCTTATTTGATTTATGTGACTTAATTGTTATTTGACATTTAGCATATTAAATATTAAATTGCTTATATCCTCCTTAATTTCCACAATTAACTGCTACTTGTCATCACTTGTTTCTAAATAAATCATAATTATTATATGTTTGTTGTCTTACAATTTCATATTAATTGTTGCATTTATTGGAATAATTTCTTGTATAAGAATTGGTAAATTATATTATTGAGGAGCGGGTTGTACACCGCAACCAAAATAAAAGTGAATATATTGGAGGAGCGGGTTGCACGCCGCAATAGAATTGATTGAAAGTGAATATATTGGAGGAGCGGGTTTCACGCCGCAACAAAATTGATTGAAAAGATATATTGAGGATCGGGTTGCACGCCGTAATAAAATTAAATGAAAATGAATATATTTTAGGATCGGGTTGCACGCAGCAATGGAATTGAATATGAATATATTATAGGATCAGGCACACCGCAACGGCAAGTGATTTAAGTAATAATTGGTTATGACTGCCAAGTTGGCTTGATTGTTTATATGATTTACCGGTTTAATTTCTATTCATGTTCTCCTATATTGTTGTTGTTGTTATTATTGCGTACAGGTTAATGTAAGTGACCTGCCATAGCCTTGTCACTACTTCGTTGAGGTTAGGCTCGACACTTACTGTGTACATGGGGTCGGTTGTACTCACATTACACTCTGCACTTCTTGTGCAGATACTAGAGTTGGTCCCAGCAGCATACAATAGATTTGCTCAAATTCAGCTATCCACAGGAGACTTGAGGTATAGTTGCATGAAATTCGTAGCTCTGAAGTCCCCATCTACTTTATTTTAGCTGTGTATTTTTGTCAGACAACTTTATTTTCATTCAGACCCTTATTTGTATTATTCTAGTAGCTCGTGCACTTGTGACACCAGTTCCGGGATAGTATTTAGACATCGTTATTATTATAGTTTACTCACTTAATTTCAGATTTTATTCCAGTTATTAGTTTCTTTATTATTAACGAAATTAAATTGTTAAAAAAAATTGTTAAAATTATTCTAACGTTGGCTTGCCTAGCAAGTAAAATGTTAGGCACCATCACGGTCCCGAAGGCGGGAATTTCGGGTCGTGACAAGTTGGTATCAGAGCACTAGGTTACATAGGTCTCACGAGTCACGAGCTAGCTTAGTAGAGTCTGAAGGATCAGTACGGAGACGTTTGTACTTATCTTCCAGAGGCTATGGAGTTTAAGAACAATTTCACTTCTATTCTACTATGTCGTGTGATTTTATTCTATCATTGACGATTGATTTCTTCTATTCTTGTCCTCTCGCAGATGGCGAGAACACGCATTGTGTCCACAGCCATACATGAGCTAGATCCCCCAGTGGAAGCTACGACTAGGGGCAGAGGCCGAGGCTGGGGTCGCGCCAGAGGCCGAGGTAGAGGCAAAGGCAGAGCTCAATCTAGAGCTCGAGCAACATCACATATTGTAGAACCTCAAGTGGATTTAGAAGTGAAGGTTCTAGCTCAGATGGTACCTGTTGGACCAATTCAGGTTCTGGAAGGATTCATAGCTACTTCAGTACTTCAGGATGCTTTAGTCCGTTTGGTGAGTCTTATGGAGGGTGTGGCCCAAAATGGTACATTTCCAGTGGCACCAGCCATATCACAGGCTAGGGGAAGAGCACAAACTCCCACTACTCCTGCTCCGGGGTAGACAACTCCCCAGTATCAGGCTCCAGTAGCCCATCCAGTTGGGCTAGTTCAACCAGTTATTGCAGCACATGCCTGTGATAGGCCTGCTTTGTCTTCTGAGGCTTTGTTGAGGTTGGACAAGTTTACCAAGCTATTTCCAATCCATTTCAGTGGTACACCTTTTGAGGACTCACAAGATTTTCTTGACCGCTGCTATGAAGTATTACAGAACATGGGGATAGTCGAAAGCAATGGGGTTGATTTTGTTGTGTTTTAGATGACTTGTTCTGCCAAGAGGTGGTGGAAAGATTATGTATTTACTAGATCAATTGGTTCGCATGCACTTACCTAGGAGCAGTTCTCGCAGCTATTTCTGGAAAAGTTCCTTCATATCACACTAAGGGAGAATTACCGCAAGCAGTTTGAGCATCTCCAGCATGGCAGTATATCAGTCACTCAGTATGAGACCCGTTTTGTGGATCTATCCTGTCATGCACTTTTTCTGTTTCCTACCGAGAGATATATAGATATATAGATAGAGAGAGAGAGAGAGAGAGAAAGAGAGGGTGAGGAGGTTCATTAATGGACTCGTTCAACCTATCAAGCTACAGATGGCCAAGGAGAACGGGAGTGAGATTTATTTTTAGACGGCTACTAATGTCGCCATACGGATCAAAATGATTCTTTCACAGAAGAGAGGGCCAGTGTCAGATAAGAGGCCCTGTCATTCCGATAAATTCAGAGGCGCCTCATCTGGAGGCAGAAGTACTTATGGTAGGGGTCATCCTCCCATGCCATTTTATTTAGAACTTTAGACTTCTCACGGTGCTTAAGGGAGTCAAGGTCCTTATGTTCCTTACCCTGTACAGCCAGCATTCAGTGCACATTCAGCTACTATTGGTGTACCACCACTCCAGAGTCACTATGGCGGCTATCCGACCCGTTCGGGTCAGCTTCAGCAGCCACGACAACAGGATGTGTGTTATGAGTGTGGGAATATTGATCACATCAGGAGGTATTGTCCTAGGCTGTTGAGGAACAGATCTCAGCAGAATTCCTGTGCCATCATACCGGCACTGGTTGCTCTACCGCCCACCCGACCAGCTCGGGGCAGGGGTTAGACTGCTAGAGGTGGAGGCCAGTGAGCTATGGCCTGTCCTAAAGATGTAGTTCAGACTGGTGGGGCCCAACCCCGATTCTATGCTTTCCCAGCAAGGCCTTAGGCCGAGTCATCCGACGTCGTGATCACACGTATTGTTCCAGTTTGCCACAGAGATGCCTCAGTTTTATTTGATCCAGGATCTACTTACTCCTATGTGTCATCCTACTTTGCTTCATATATGGTTGTGCCTCGTGATTCTCTAAGTGCGTCTGTATATGTGTCCACATCAGTGGGATATTCTGTTGTGGTAGATCATGTCTATCGTTCATGCGTGGTTACTATTGGGAGTCTTGAGACTAGTGTGGATCTTCTACTTCTCGACATGGTAGATTTTGACATCATACTGGGTATGGATTGGTTGTCACCTTATCATGCTATATTGGATTGTCACGCCAAGACGGTGACCTTAGCCATGCTGGGGTTACCTCGATTAGAGTGGAAAGAAACTCCTGGTTATTCTACCAGCAGGGTTATTTCTTATATGAAGGCTCGGCGTATAGTCGAGAAGTTGTGTCTAGCCTATTTAGCTTATATTCGTGATCCTAGTACATATGTTCCTTCTATGGACTCAGTACTAGTTATTCGTGAATTTTCAGAAGTATTTCCTATAAATTTTCCGGGGACACCACCCGACGGAGATATTGACTTCTGTATTGATTTGGCTCCGGGCACTCAGCCCATTTCTATTTCACCATACCGTATGGCCCCGCCGGAGTTGAAAGAATTGAAGGAGCAGTTACAAGACTTGCTTGATCAGGGATTCATTAGACCTAGTGTCTCGCCATGGGGTGCATCCGTGTTGTTTGTGAATAAGAAAGATGGTTCAATGCGGATTTGTATAGATTATCGGCAATTAAACAAGGCTACTATCAAGAACAAGTATCTGTTGCCAAGAATTGATGACTTATTCCATCAGCTTCAGGGTGACAAGATATTTTCGAAGATTGACTTGAGGTCTGGCTATCATCAGTTGAAGATTAGGGCATCTGATGTACCTAAGACAGCTTTTCAGACTCAGTATGGGCATTATGAATTTTTAGTGTTGTCATTTGGGCTGACAAATGCCCCAGTAGCATTTATGGATTTGATGAACCGGGTGTTCAAGCCCTATCTGGATTCCTTTGTGGTTGTATTTATTGATGACATCTTGATTTACTCCAGCTGTTGAGAGGAGCATGAGCAACATCTTTGGATTGTTCTTCAGACTTTGAGGGATAATCAATTATATGTCAAATTTTCAAAATGCGAGTTTTGGTTAGACTCAATTGCCTTTTTGGGGCATGTTGTATCGCTAGAAGGCATAAAAGTGGACCCTAAGAAGATTGAGGTAGTTTAGAATTGGCCTAGACCTACTTCAACTACAGAGATTCGGAGTTTTCTGGGTCTGGCAAGTTATTATCGCTGGTTCGTGGAAGGGTTTTCATCTATAGAAAACCCATTGACCAGACTGACCTAGAAGGGTGGTCCATTCAGATGGTCAGACGAGTGTGAGTTGAGCTTTCAGAAGCTCAAGACTGCTTTGACTACGGCGCCAGTGTTGGTATTGCCCACAGGTTCAGGATTGTACACGGTGTATTGTGATGCATCTCGTATTGGACTCGGTGAAGTATTGATGCAAGATGACAAGGTGATTGCAAATGCGTCACGATAGTTGAAAGTTCACGAGAAGAATTATCATGTTCATGACTTAGAATTAGCAGCCATTGTTCATGCGCTGAAGATTTAGAGGCACTACCTTTACGGCGTGTCATGTGAAGTATTAACATATCATCGTAATCTACAGTATCTATTCAAACAAAAAGATCTCAATTTTAGGCAGAGAAGATGGTTGGAGTTGTTGAAAGACTACGATATCACCAATTTGTATCACCCGGGAAAGGCCAATATGGTGGTCGATGCTTTGAGTAGAAAGGTTGTGAGTATGGGCAGCCTTGCATATATTCCAGTTGGTGAGAGTTCGCTAGCTGCAGATGTTCAGACTTTGGCCAATCAGTTTTTGAGGTTAGATATTTTGGAGCCCAGTCGGGTTCTAGCTTGCACAATTGCTCAGTCTTCTTTATATGAGCACATCAGAGAGCCACAATATGATGATCTTCATTTGCTTGTTCTTAAGGACATGGTGCGGCATGGTGGTGCCAAGCAGGTTGTTGTGAGAGATGATGGAGTTCTGCGGATGCAGGGTTGTATTTGTGCTCCTAATGTGGATGGGCTTCGTGAATTAATTCTTGAAGAGGCCCACAGTTCCCAGTATTCTATTCATCCGGGTGCCGCCAAAATGTATCAAGATTTGCGGCAACATTATTGGTGAGAAAGAATGAAAAAGGATATAGTTGCGTATGTAGCTCGGTGTTTGAATTGTCAGCAAGTTAAGTACGAACATTAGAGACCTGGTGGTTTTCTTCAGAAATTAGAAATTTCTGAGTGGAAGTGGGAGCGTATCACTATGGATTTTGTTTTTGGACTCCCATAGATTCAGAAGAAGTTCGACGCAGTATGGGTCATTGTGGACAGGTTGACCAAATCAGCACATTTCATTCCAGTGGCAATTACCTATTCTTCAGAGCGGTTAGCTGAAATTTACATTCGTGAGATTGTCCACCTTCACGGTGTGCCCGTGTCTATAATTTCAGATCGAGGTACGTAGTTCACCTTGCACTTCTGGAGGGTTGTACAGCGTGAGTTAGGCACGCGGGTTGAGTTGAGTACAACATTTCATCCACAGACAGACGGACAATCAGAGCGCACTATTCAGATATTGGAATATATGCTTTCGCTTGTATTACAAATTTTGGAGGTTCTTGGGATTAGTTCTTGCCACTTGTAGAGTTTGCCTATAATAACAGCTACCAGTCGAGCATTCATATGGCTCCGTATGAAGCATTATACAGGAGGCGATGACATTCGCCAGTTGGCTGGTTTGAACCGGGAGAGGCTCAGTTATTGGGTACTGATTTGGTACAGGATGCCTTGGATAAGGTTAAGCTTATCCAGGATTAACTTCGCACAGCTCAGTCTAGGCAAAAACGTTATGCCGACCGTAAGGTTCGTGATGTTGCATTCATGACTGAAGAAAGAGTATTGCTCTAGGTTTCACCTATGAAAGATGTAATGAGATTCAGAAAGAAGGGTTAGTGTAATATCTCCTAAAATAAAGGATAGTTAAGTAAGTTGCAACAAAAATACAATAATTAGAAGGAAAAAAAAGAAAAAAAAGAGTACGTTTAGTGGGCTTAGCCCATTTGGTTCAAGTGAAAGAAGCCAAAAAGGGTTTCAGATTTTAAAAAAAAATCCCTTAGAAAAAAAAGAAACAAAGCATCGAACAGGAAAAACAAAAGAAAGAAAGTTTCGGGTGTTTCTTTTGTGCAGAAGATCGTGTTTCATCTAATCTTTGGCATACAATTCCTTAGGTTTCAGTAATACACTCCAACTAGTTATATGTATTTCTTCCTCTTTTAAGACAATGGAATTTTATATACATTACAATTCCTTAGGTTTCAGTAATACACTCCAACTAGTTACATGTATTTCTTCCTCTTTTAAGACAATGGAATTTTATATACATAATTCTTATAGGGCTGAGTAGATATAATTTCGGAATTGGATTAAGAATTTGAAAGATAAAGTTAAGGAAATTGAGAGAAATTCATGAGAATTTTCCGTGAATTAACTCGGTATATCATATTAATAGGTTGTATTTAATAGATTTTGAAGTATTCTCAACTACCGGTAGTGTGAGTAAGTATAAATTGATGAATTAAGAGTAAACATGAAACCCAAGAGTTGGGTATTCTGAATTAGCTAAAACAAGAAAATTAACACAAGATCGATGTTGATGTGGTTATAGATTGATTGAAGAAAGTCATACGGATCGATATCGGTGACGAGTTTGGTATTTCGACACGAGTACTGTGAGTAGTAATCTTACCGCAATTTGTATTTTCATAACTTGCATGATTTACACATGATTTTTAATAGGAATATGTTACCGAATATTTTGAGTTGCATGTGGGACAAGTCTTTTACTCGATATGATACCGAAATAGTTATTTGAGATGAATACCGTTGTTTTAAATATTCTTGTTGTCACTAGATATGTTTTAACGCTACTTGAATTTACTGTTATCAAAATGAAATTACATGATTTGATAAGAACCGAAATGCCCTATATTGTTTTAAAATATTCTTCTATGAGTATATACGGATTACAGAGACAAGTATCAATGGGAGTAGACTTTGAAGGATCTCGTAGCTAACGACGAGTTCGTTAGACCTGGTGCACCTTGTAATTACCGATACCGCTATAGCCCTCGCTAGTGGGAAGGTAAAACTAGCGTACCGTTACTGATTTTCCTCGAGTAAGGACTACCGTCATATTTGACTTCTTGCGAAGTAGTCCACAATTATACCGATTACATGATCCGTTCATTGAAACCTCCCAAATATGAATATTGATATTATACAGTGTCTACTGATGCGTATTACTGAATTGTTCAATTGAATTATATTACATGAAAAATATGACGAGACTAAAAATTACTTATTGTTTCTTAAATAGCATTTTTATGATATGTTTTATTTAATATACTAGCATATTTTCTGACTTGTCCCTAATAAAAATGGTTGTGGTTAAGTGTTATTACTCACTGAGCTAGAGACTCATTCCCCGCTATTTGTTTTACAGAAACAACAATTGACGCGGGTTAGGATTTCGTTAATTAGAGCACACATGTTGATAGTTCTTGGTGAGCCTCGCACTCGTCGCAGTCTCTTGGAGTCTTTTCATTTTATTGTACTATTAATTTTTAATCAAACATTATTGAGTATTAGATCCTTGAGATCATTCTATGTATTCAGTTAGTGTTCGTGATTCTGTATTACCAGTCTTGGAAAGGTTTTTATATTTGTAATTATTTTCGCTGTTAATTTTGATTTAAAAAAAAACGGCTTGAAATGTAATTGAAATCGGCTTACTTAATCTTAGAGACTAGGTGCCATCACGACGCTTGAGGTGAGATTTTGGGTCGTGACATTCAATTTAATGATCATATTGTCTCTTTTGTTGACCAAATTTTCGATCTTTTAGTAATCCTCTTCAGTTGAAATGCAGTCATCGTTCAGTATGCTACTTGTTTCATTTAAAAATTTTAGATCTTGTTTCAGTGAAACGTTGACAGCATGCACAAGACATTCACCGTGCTGGTGTAATTTGTGGACTGATCTGGTGCAATATAGCCCCTTATCCTGGTGCATAAAAGGGATTGATCTGGTGCAATTTAGCTTGCTATTTTTGTGCGAAAATAGATCTTCAAACTGGTATATCTTGTCGAGTAAGTGTGGTGCACTTTGAGATGCACAGCTGGTGTAAAGTTCAGTCTACAAACTGGATCATTTGGGCTTCTATGGGTACATTTAATATTTCTCTCTTTTCTCTATTTCTCCATAAACAAAGGAATGCATCCCATAATGTTTCTAACTAAACATTTGACATTATTTCTTTCTTTTATAAGTTTTTTGTTGTGTGAAGAATGGTGACCTGACATCAAAGGTGCAAAATAGATTTTTCCGACCAATATACGGTCGTTGTTTAGGATCATCTTTTACTGCTTTGGAAACACTTAACCGTATCATTTTCGTACTCTTCCAAGGTGCAATGAATTCCCTCCCTTAGGTATATGCCCCAACAATTAGTGCTTTCATGTATTTGAATCCCTCCAACTTCATAATATTCATCTGACATTATATATTTGGAGCTGACATAGAGATATAAATTTTTTACATTATTAGTAGGCTAAAACAAATGATGCATCTTTGTTTGTCTCAATTGTAGGTATGGGAAGTCAAAGCTACTGATGAGAACAAATAAAATACAAATGGAAAACTTAAGGTCCAGAAACATTCAAAAGTTTCTGCTGGTTTAAACAAGGAAATCTTACATGCGGCTTAAATTAATGTGGAGGTCAAGCTTACAAAAACGTATCACTTACAAAATCAGGAGCTGATGCGAATGGACATAAACCGGCCATGTATCAGAAAAGTTATATGTAGCTAAGGGGATAACAAATGAGGTTTCTAATAGATGCTAGCTTTAGCTGATTAATGTGTTTAAAATATTATCATGATACATATATTCATTTTTTATAAGTTCATTGTTAGGACGCACCTTTGAACAATTTGTTGTAGCCCGGTCGAGTCAGCTTCACTTACATGGGTTCAGTTTTCAGAGATGTTCCTGAGAGAGTTTGTACCTCAGTCCTTTCGAGATGCATGGCGCACGGAGTTTGAGCAGCTGCGCCAGGACACTATGTCAATGTCAGAGTATGCCGTTAGATTCAGTGATTTGGCCAGACATGCACCTGCTTTGGTCGCTATAGTTAGAGAGTGTGTCCGTAGATTCATTGAGGGGCTCAGGCGTGATATTCGGTTCAGCATGGCTCGGGAGTTAGAGTCGGATGTTTCGTTTTAGCAGGTGGTAGGGATCGCTCGCTGAGTAGAGGGCATGTGGGATCAGGAGAGAGGAGACAGGCGGGGCCATGAGAGAGAGGACATGCGATGTCAGGAGAGAGAGGATAAGGAGACGAGGAGGCCTCGTAGACCGGAGAGATCTACTTGTCCTTATTTTGGAGGCAGAGTATGACATGGTAGAGGTTTTGTGGGTCAGCCAGTTCAGTTTGCACTTCAGGCTTCGCATAGTATTTCAGGTACCGCACAGTTCCCACAGCCACGTCAGCAGAGAGGTTCCTTCGAGTGTGGAGATACTAGCCACAGGGTGAGAGATTGTCCTAGACTCCGGACAGGTGTGTCACAGCGGAGTATTCAGGCGAGTAGAGGGCGCCCAAGAGGGGAAGGCCCGACCCGTTGATGTGTTTCATATAGTAGGCTTGAGGCTATTGCGCCAGATGATGCCATACAAGTATGCTTTTGATTTGTTACAGAGGGGCACCATTCGTATTTTGTTTCAGTTCTGCTTATCGGGGTGAGTCCTTTATTTGTTGTCCCACCTATGGGTGAGTTCATGACCTAGTATTATGTTTATGTATTTGCCGTTGTTGGGAGATTCTATGAGTGATAGCCGTGTCTATCATTGTTTTAATTCATTATTGAAAGTTCCGAGACTAGAAGTGAATTCATGCTGTCTATTATGGCAGGTTTGATGTGATTCCTGAGTAATTTGGTTACGATTTGTGATTGGATACTCTACCGGGGTAAGAGTTCAGTAAGTATTGTGATTTTATTGGCAGAATTGAGTTAGTGGAAGATTTCAATTGGTATGATATGTATTCGGCTTGTGATTCAGAGTTGAGGGTGAGACTCTCGCGATTCCATGTGATTTGATATGTTCGAGTCGGGCTGCGTGTCGCGGTGGAGGTTATATCAGGATGAGATCCTTGTGATTTTTTCATATACTTTAATTTTTCCTTTTAAATTGATTTGTAGTATGGTACTCATAGAGAGTTGTGCCTGTCGGGCATTGTTTGATATTTCTCTTATGTGTTTCTCTTTACATATTCAGTCATTTTTCGTTCTGTGTTTCTTGAGTTTTAGCTTGCGGGGTGTGTGCCCGGTGGTAATAGTTGTGACTTGTTGATCCGGGTGTATAGTTATGAGGTCTTCGTGTTTCTTGCATCATTGTCAGCATTATGGAGGTTTGAAACGAGTTGCTAATGGATATGAGGCTAATTGTCGGTGCTGGTTTTGATTACGGGCAGCTATTGTGATCAGAAATGTTATTATGGGCCTATGCGTGGTGTGTCACGTTGTGTGGTTGTACCTTGCGGGTGTAGGCATGGGTTGTTACAGCTGGTTGAGACTGATACCGGGTATGGATTTAGAATCGGGTCTTTTGGAGATGAATGGAAGGTGAGAATTTCGACTCTCAGGCTTATCAGTGTTGGTAGAAAGGGTGAATTACAGTTGAGATGGTGTTTCCAGGTTTATGTGGATTAGGATGACATGAGGTCACCCACGAGTGTATGTTGGATATGTGCTTTCAGTGATTTGAAGACCTCGAGGTGATTCTTGGCACGTTCGAGGACGAACATTTGTTTAAGAGGGGAAGGATGTAACGACCCGGTCGGTCGTTTTGAGAATTTACGTCTTGTTCGGCGGCATAAGGCCCCGAGCAGCTTCGTATTATGTGTATTGACTTGCGTGCGTGGCTGAATTCAATTATCGGATGATTCGGAGTGATTTGGGACACTTAGTCCCTAAAACGGAAGCTTAAGCCTTGGCCGTAGTCGGAACTGTGTGAAGACAACTCCCGAATGGAGTTTCGTCGATTCTGTTAGCTCCGTTGGGTGATTTTGGACTTAGGGGCGTGTCCGGATTGTGTTTTGGAGGTCTGTAGCTCAATTAGGCTTGAAATGGCGAAAGTCAAATTTTCGGAGATTTTGACCGGAAGTGGACTTTTCGATATCGGGGTCGGAATGAAATTCCGAGAGTTGGAACAACTCCATTATGTTATTTGGGACTTGCCTGCAAAATTTGATGTCATTCCGGGTTGATTTGATAGGTTTCGGCATGAGTTTTAGAAGTTGGATGATTTGAAAGTTCATAAGTTCGATTCTTGATGCGATTCGTAGTTTTGATATTGTTTGATGTGATTTGAGACCCCGAGCGAGTCCGTGTTAAGTTATGGAACTTGTTGGCACTTTAGACGGGGTCCCGGAGGGCTCGGGTGTGTTTCGGATGGGCCACGGGTCATTTCCTCATATTTTGAACTGCTTTTTTCTGTCATTTGGTTTCATTCATCGCGTTCGCGTCCGTGTTCTCGCGTTCGCGTAGTGTTATTTTGGAGGATGAAATATTTCCTCTTCGCGTTCGCGTTCAAGCTCTCACGTTCGCAATGGTCTTCTTTTTTCCTTCTTCGCGTTCGCATCCTTCCTTCAGCGTTCGCGTAGTAGAAACCAGGTTCTGAGCGCTGATGATCATTTATGCTTCACGTTCGTGTGTTCTCTTCGCATTCGCGTCCCTTTACTCGCGTACGCGAAGGGTCTTCTGGCAGCCTTCACTTTTCTTCTTCGCGAACGTGATCACCCTTCCACGTTCGCGATGCTTTAAGACCTGGGCAGAATAAATAGTACTCTATTCCGAAGGTTTGCCATTTTCACCATTTTTGGGAGTTCTAGAGCTCGGTTTTGAGCGATTCTGTCACAACCCAATTTCCCCTTTGTTTGGGTATCGTGATGGCACCTAGTCTTAGGAACTAGGTAAGCCTAACATTAATTGAAACAACAACATTATTTAAATAACATCTAACAAGTTAAATAGAAATCTCTTAAAATTTTAAAATTCCCAAAACCCGGTAGTACAAGTCATAAGCCCTACAGAGTTTGATACAAATTTCTAAATACAACTGTTTGGAAGTAGGTAAAACAGTGTGAATACAAAATAGGAAAGTGACTCCGAAGCTTGCGAACGCATCAGCAGGTTTACCTTGAGTCTACGCAATAACAATCCGCACAGCTAGCTAATGATCAACTGACATTAAAACATCTGGATCTGCACATGAGCACACCACATCGGTGCCTAGTAAGTATCAAGACTAACCCTAGTGGAGTAGTGACAAGGTATAGTTAAGACACTCACTAGTCAATTAACCCGCGTCATACTAAAATAATCGAAAACAAATAGCAGTGATAGCAACAATAATCAACTAGTGATATAAACAGTAAGACAACAAGAACACCATAATTATTACTCAGACGAATAAGAGAAACGCAAGTATAACTAATTAGACAAGTCTTTCACATATAATTTCTTCAAATAAATGCCCTCCAAATATATTTCTTCAAATAAGTATCTTTTAAATATAAAACTCTTTTAAAAAAATATCTTAAAAATATAATTCTTCAATTTAGAAGTCACCTCGTGACACCTCATTTCATAAACATAAAATACGGGTCTCAACCCTCTTTCATATTTTCACGGTACCTCGTGCCCATATTTCTATCGCAACTGCACGGACTACTCACGTGCCAATAATATCAATGTATATAAGATCCACACAATCAATTTATTTCCGATAAAGTAAGTTTAATTTTTTTTAAATCAAGTAAGAAAATCAACAAGGAAATGAATTTATTTTAGAAATCATTTGGGTGAAGATAATAACATTTCAATTAAAATGAAGCACCCGATAGTTGCTGATTTGGATGTAAAACCTATAAGAATTAAAGTATACAACAATTTCTTTTATTCAAAACAACTCAACCTTGAAAACTAATAAAGACTAGAACCACAAATCCTCAGAGTCTCGTACAAGAGCCAAAGCCAACACATTACCACAAGGAATACAAACACATAATAAAATCAAATAATATATCACGAAAGAACACAAGAATTTACATATCACGGAAAAACAAAATAACCAAAGGCAAGTGAAACTATAGAAAAATATCAACAAAGGACACTCCCGAGGTACCGCCTCATAGTTCAAAAGTAAATATGCAACAACAACAATGCCCCCAGGCCATCAATAATTAATCCCCGATATAGCCCACCTTGTCTCTTCACATGTGCAATAGTAAAGTGAATGCCTGCCTTGTCTCGCCACACGCGCAACCCCGCCCACGTGTGCAATAGTAAAGTGAATGCCCGCCTTGTCACGCCGCATGTGCATAAATCAATAATAATAATAGCACGGCAGAAACCTCGTGCAAACACCCGAACAAAACTTTCCAACAAAATAACGTGCCAATATCACATCTCATAACTGCACCTCAAGTGCTCAAATATTATAACATATCACAGATTTGCACATCAAGTGCTCAATTATTACAATTTATCACAGATTGCACCTCAAGTGCTCAAATATTACAATTCATCACAAATTTCTGTAATACATAAATTTCCATAATAAGGAGCCAATGGCTCGACTATAGTGTGCACAAAATTTTAACAATTATATCCGGGAGTAAACAACTCAACAAATAATATTTCACATAAAAATCAAGTTGGCAATCACACTAAATCATCATGTAAAAATAATTTCAACAAACAAGGATCTAGGCATGACAAATAGAGGATTTAATAAGTGCCAATAATTTCCAATTTAATACATAAGGGCGTCTAAGGATTTTTAATCAATGAAATTTGCACATATAAACCAAGTACGTACTCGTCACCTCACGTACATGGTTTTCAATTACACAAATTGCACATAAGACTCAATGCCCAAGGGAAAATTCCCCCACTCGAGGTTAGGCAAGATACCTCTAACCGTGAAATTATTTACTCTGCTGTGCCTTTGCAATGCGAATTGGCCTCTGAAATCCTTGTATATAGTCACAATTAATTCGACACAGTCAACAAAATTTATATAATCGATCCCATAAGAAGATATTATATTTTTCAATAAAAATCCGAAATTAACCCAAATATCGCTTGCGGGGCCCACATCTCGGAATTCGGCAAAAGTTACGAAATACGAACACCCATTCACTCACGAGTCTAACCATACTAAAATCGCTAAATTCCAATGCCATTTCGTCCCTCAAATCGTGATTTTTCATTTTGAAAATTTTCTTCAAAAATCACCTTTTTCCTCAACTCAAAACACAAATTAAATGATAAAAAAAAAATATAGAATCATGGAAATAAAGAAATTCTAGGTGAAGAACACTTACCCAATTAATTTTCTTGAAAAACCCACAAGAAATCGCTCAAAACCGAGCTCTATAAGTCAAAATGTGATAAAAATAGCCTAACCCTTGATTTGGAAATCTTATATTTTGCCCAGGTGATTGTGCATCGTGAACGCGGAGAAAGGATGACGTTCGCGAAGAAGAAAAGTGAAAGCTGCCCAGTTGTGCTTCACGGACGCGACAACACGTCCGCGAACACGTAGAGGAAAAGTCTGATGGCCCAACGACTGCTCTTCGTGAACGCGAAGGAAGGGACGCGAACGCGATTAAGAAAAAGGCAAACCTTCGCGAACACGAGAGGTGGAACGCAAACGCGAAGAAAAGTTATGAAGTGGTCACAGTAACACTTCGCGAACGCGAGAGGCGCTTCGCGATAGCGAAGAAGAATACCAGAAGATAGAAACAACAGTTCAAAAATAGGGAAAAAGGACCCGTAGCCCACCCGGAACACACCCGAGGCCTCCGGGACCTCATCTAAATGCACAAACAAGTTTCATAACCTAACTCGGACTCGCTCGAGGTCTCAAATCACATCAAACAACGCCGAAAATACAAATCGCACCACGAATCGAACTTATGAACTTCCAAAACTTCCAATTTCGAAAACTCGTGCTGAAACCAATCTAACCAACCAGGAATGACGTCAAATTTTGCAGGCAAGTCCCAAATAATATAACGCAGCTGTTTCAACTCTCGGAATCACATTTCGACCCCGATATCAAAAAGTCCACTTCCGGCCGAACATTCAAAAAGTTTAACTTTTGCCAATTCAAGCCTAAATCAGCTACAGATTTCAAATTCACAGTCCGGACACGCTCCTAAGTCCAAAATCACCCAACGGAGCTAATGGAACCGACAGAACTCCATTCCGGAGTCGTCTTCACACAGTTCTGACTACGGTCAAAATCCTAAGACTTAAGCTTCCGTTTTAAAGACCAAGTGTCCCAAATCACTCCGAATCATCCGGTAACTGCATTCATGATGAACGCAAGTCAATACACATAATACAAACTGCTCAAGGCCTTATGCCGCCGAACGGGACTTAAATTCTTAAAATGACAAGTCGGGTTATTACTGATTCTTTGTGGGTTTTTCAATCAAATCGATTGGATTGTTCTTCACCTAGAATTTATTATATTCCATGATTTTATCTCTATTTTTATCATTTAATTTGTGTTTTGTGTTGAGAAAATGGGGATTTTTTAAGAAAACTTTCAAAACGAAAAATCATGATTTGAGGGACGAAATGGTATCGGAATTTGATAAATTTAGTATGGTTGAAATCGTATCGGAATGGGTGTTCGGGTTTTGTACAATTTGTCGGGTTTCGAGGTGCGGGCCCGGGAGTCGACTTTTGGGTTGATTTTTAGATTTTGATAAAGACTGAAGCTTTATGATCCGGAATAGTTTCTTATGAGTTTTATTTGTGCTTTGAAGTTATTTTGGTTAGATTTGAGCTGCCCGGAGGTTATTTCACCCGAGAAGTTCATTTTAGAGTATCAGTCTGTCTTCTTTGAGGTAAGTATCTTGCCTAACTTTGTGTGGGAGAACTACTCCTTGGGATTTGAGTCTTCTATGCTAATTGTAGTCCGTGTACGCGAGGTGACGAGTACGTGCTCAGACTTATTTGTGGAAAGTTGGCCTTATAGGGTTCTTAGGTCCTTGTATTCACTGATTATGCAGTTGTTATATTATGAATACGTCTCTTAATTACTAGTTTCATGTAACGACCCGTCCGGTCGTTTTGAGAGTAATAGCACCGATCCCCTATTAACTGCTTTCCCCATATCTATTTCTGCTATTGTGACTTGCCCGAATGATTGGTTTTGAGTTTCGGACTGCTTTGGGACACTTAGTCCCTAAATGAGATCTTAAGACTTAGAATTTGGACCGTAGTTGGAACTGTGTGAAGACGACTTCGGAATGGAATTCCATCAATTCCGTTAGCTCTGTTAGGTGATTTTGGGTTTAGGGGCGTGTCCGGATTGTGTTTTGGATGTCCGTAGCTAATTAAGGCTTGAATTGACGAAAGTCGAATTTTTAGAGTTTTGGGCAGGTAGTGGAATTTTTGATATCGAGGTCGGAATCCGATTCCGGAAGTTGGAATAGGTCCGTAATATCGAATATGACTGGAGTGAATGGGTGTTCGTATTTTGCGACTGTTACTCGATTCCAAGATGTGGGCCCCACGGGCGATTTTTGAGTTAATTTCGGAATTTTTGTTAAAATGTTGATTTCATCAATTAGATGAGTCTATTATGGTTGTATTTATGATATGTAATTGCTTTTGGCTATATTTGGGCCATTCGGAGCCGAATATTCGTGGGAAAGGCATTGTGACCGATTGATTGAGCTTGGTTCGAGGTAAGTGGCTTGCCTAACTTTGTGTTGGGGAAATCCCCCTTAAGATTTGGAACTATTGTGATATGTGAGTGTCGTGTACGTGAGGTGACGAGTACGTACACGGGCTAGTTGTGGAAATCCGATTTTTCTTACTGAGCATCAACATGTTTTCCTGTTACTTTGAGTTATACCATTTTAATGAGTACTAATCTATTTTTATTCTTAATTGAGTTATTCCAATATGTGTAGCTATCATTTTTAGTCTAAAACAATATGTCTATGTGTCTTAATTGTTTAAGTGAATTATGTGCAGCATGCTTAATGAATTTTCTTCTTCTTCCCTGACTGGTACTTAGTCTAAATTGTAAGAATTTCGTGACGTAGTTGTATTTCTATCGTTCACGCTGCATATTTACTTTGGGACTACGGAACGTTATTTCAAGAGATCCCCATGTACTGCATATTTACTTTGGGACTACGGAACGATATTCAAGGAGATCCTCCTGTACTACATATTTACTTTGGGACTACGGAACGGTATTTCGGGAGATCCCCCTGTCTTGCATATTTACTTTGGGACTATGGAACGGTATTTTGGGAGACCCCCCTACACATTTACATTTGGGACTATGAGACGGTATCTCGGGAGATCCCAAGTTGTGATTTCTGTGTACTGAGCTGTTACATTCTATGATTTCATTGTTGTTAAATTTCAGCCTTTATTTTATTTCGGTATTACACTCTATATTGTTTTTATTATATATTTGCCAATAGGGCCCTGACCTGACCTCGTCACTACTCGACCTAGGTTAGGCTTGGCAGTTACTGGGTACCGATTTTAGTGTACTCATGCAACTCTCTGCACATGTTTTTTGTGTGCAGATCCAGGTGCAGCTTATCAGCCGCACTATCAGTGAGCCGGGACAGCTTTGGAGACTTCAAGGTATATCTTCCACGTCCACAGACCTCGGAGTCCCCTTCTACTCTTTCTCATGTCCATTATCTTCTGTATTTTTTTCTTGTTAGACTCTGATGTATAGAGACACTAGATTTTTCTTTCTGTAGTTTGTGATTCACGATGTTCCGGGTTTTGGGATTTCTGTGTATTTTGAACAGTTAGTGGTTTAATTCATGTTTTCATTTCATTAATCTGTAAATGTTAGGCTTACCTAGTCATAGAGACTAGGTGCCGTCACAACGTCATACGGAGGGGAAATTGGGTCGTGACATTTCACCTCTACCTTCTTTAATTAAAATTAATTGCTTCATGATCCGCCCTTGATGCTTATTTGAGTCATCTATGCCTTAACTGAAATTGTTATCTCTTCTATTGCCATATTATCTTTCGCCTAACTGCTTATCTTTATTTGAAGTTATAATTATCTCTTTTGTAATTGTTCATCCTTAATTGAGGCTATGATTATCTTTCTACTGCTTATCCCTAATTAAATTTGTTGTATCTATTTCTTAATTGCCAACCTTAAAAGAAGTTAGATATCCTACATTTTAGTTGACTTGTCCTTATTTGGAATTATTCGCCTTGTGTTTGCTCCCTTGTTGTCGAACTGTACATTGTGGACCGTTGTTACATAATATTTCCTTTCTTGTTGAGCTGTTCTTATTATGACTATCATTCTCTATTGTGGCCACTCCTCGTGAATTAATTCCTCCGTTCCTTCGAGTTCTGGAATTTCTGAGTTGATTTATTTGTCGTACCCTTGTATTAGTGTTATTGTTGTTATTTTACTTGTTGTTCTTGCGTATTTACTTCGGGACTACGAGGCGGTACCTTGGGAGATCCCCCTGTCTTGCATATTTACTTTGGGACTACGAGGCAGTACCTCAGGAGATCCCCCTGTCTTGCATATTTACTTTTGGGACTACGAGGCGGTACCTCGGGAGATCCCCTGTTGAGCATTTACTTTTGGGACTACGAGACGGTATCTCGGGAGTGCCCTTTGTTGACATCTCTTTGTTATGGTGTTGCACGAAGTTTTTGTCGTGCTATTGTTACTATTGATATCTTCACATATGGCGTGACAAGGCGGGATATATATATGTGGGTTGTGGATGTGGCGAGATAAGGTGGGAACATTATTATGCATGTGTGGCGAGACAAGGTGGGCATTTACTTTACTATCACACACGTGGCGAGACATGGTGGGCTATGTGGGGGATTGATTTGTGATGATTTGTGATGGCTTGGGGGCAGAGGCGGACCCAAGATTTAAGCACGACGGGGGCACCACTGTGTGCTAATCACTAGCGATAAAATTCGGCGCGCAACTCTTTGAAAACTTAATGATTATAATGACTTATCATCCACTTATAAAAAAAAGAAGTTTTAAAGAAAAGAAAGCACCGAACAAAGAGAGATTTTTTCGCAAAATGGATGCTATGGGAAGGGAAAATGTTTGATTAAGCATGTTTTGCATTTTAAAATTTCTAGTTTTTTTAAAAAATAAAATAAAGGGCCAGTGATCAAAAGGGCATTCAAAGTTTAAAGAAATCAAGATTAAGGGTATGTTAATAGTAAAAAAATAAAATAAAGAAGAGTCTTAAAGTCTTAGTTTCCACTGCCGATTCAGAGTCAAAGTGATTGATGAAGAAGGTTGTGGCGTAAGGATTTGTATTTTTCTATTTCTGGAGTGATAAGTTGCATATTTGAAGCTTATAATTTTAAGGGATGAATTTGAATTTTCTTTTTTAATTAAGTTGACTATTATGTATTAGAAGTTAGAACTAAACTATAATTGAATTCAAAAGAAAAAGACTAAAGAAAATAATAAAACAATTTGTTATTAAGTATGAAAGTATGTTGTGTTCAATTAACTAAAAAAACTAAAGATGGGATTCGAACCCGGATCATCCAGCAAACAAGGGAATTGAAGCGCCCAACATAACCACTTCTTCCGTCCGCCTTTTAGTGTATGGGGGCACAACTAAAATATTTAAGGGGTCCTATATATATATATATATATATACACAAGGTTTTTTCCGAGACTAACAGAGTTTCATGACCCCTCTGCATGCAACGTAGGTCCGCCTCTGCCTGGGGGCATTCTTGTTGTTGATATTTGTGTAGTAGCACAGTTACTTGTATGAGCTTTATCTTGTGAAAGTTATGGGAAAATATTCTACGTGCTGTCCGTTCTTTTCCTTATGCTCACTAGCTGGTATGAACTATGTTAGAACACTTGCACAAGCATACACGTAGTTAGGCACTCTTATCGGATAAGAGGTTTTCTTGATATTGTTGAGTATAAATGCACACCCTTGCTTACTTGCCTTCTATGTGAGAATGGCTCTATTTGGCACGCAAGTCGTCAGTGCGGTTATGAGGTATAAAGAAGGCACATGATGCCAAGTGTTAGGGTTCAGGTATTGAGACCCGTGAGTTGGAATTTGTCCGAGGTTTGGTACCTCGTGGAGTTTATTGACTCAAACCCAGTGTGAAAGCTGTCGTATTGTTGAGTTGTTACTTGTCCTTTCTTTATCTGTGATTATCGGACTTAGGTCGTGTTTCCTTTCTTTCTTCTATGTCATTATTATGGTGTTCCGCTGATAGTTGTTATTTTCCTTCCTTATTGCAGTTACCGTATTAATTGCCACTTCGCGTAGTCTTTATGTAGATATCATACTCTGTTGTTTCTAACTTATACTTGTTCAGGTCATTTAGTCCAGCAGGTGTCTTGACTATTCCTCGTCACTACTCCACTGAGGTTAGTCTTGATACTTGCTGGGTATCGCCGTGGTGTACTCATACTACAGTTCTACATATTATTTTGTGCAAATCCAGGTATTTCGAAGTCAGTTGATCATTAGCTAGCTGTGCGGACTTGTTGCTGTGGAGACTCAAGGTAAAACTGTTGTTGCATTCACAGGCTTCAGAGTCACCTTCCTATTTTGTATTCACACTGTTTTACCTATTTTCAAACAGTTGTATTTAGAAATTTGTAGCATACTCTGTAGAGCTTATGACTTGTACTACCGGTTTTGAGAATTTTAAATTTTATAGAGATTTCCATTTTTAAAAATTATTAGATGTTATTTAATTATTGTTGTTATTCAGTAAATGTTAGGCTTACCTAGTCCCTAAAACTAGGTGCCGTCACGATACCCAACGGAGGGAAAATTGGGTCGTGACAGAATCTAAGCAAAAAACCATAACAACTTTTAGTACCATGATTGACACTAAAGTGAAGAAATTTAAATAACATGGAGATGCAATTCTGCCAATAATTAAAAGTCCAAGCATCCAAAACTGTAAGTATTTTTTTCCATAAATTATTGTATTATCTTTTACCAACTTTTAACTCAAATTACTAACACTTAAAGGAATAAAAATAAAAATAAAAGAGTAGAAAGAAACCTGGGGATGCAAATCTTCTTCAATATATGATAGAAAGAACTTCCGGAACAAGTTTACAATGACGAAAATCCAAGCTAAATATAGCAGCAATTACAGTTAGAAACCGCAATAAGAACTGAAACCCTCGAGTGAAATCGGAATCCTTACAGTGACCCGAATATTGTCTCGTATATTAGCCTCTATCTAGATTCCATGTATTCTTCCTAAGTTTCCTTTTTTTAAAGATGAAGAAGTGAAATCCTCTCTTAAAAGCTAATGTATTCTCTCAATATTTTCTCTCTTGAGTATTTTTCCACTCTTTTCTTTTCTGTTCCCTCTCCCTTTTTGTTGTCTTCGTCCGTCCCTTTTATAAAGAATAACAGTGGTAGTTATCAAGTCTTGTGCCAAGGAGTTAAAGCGAGGAAGTGGGATTGAGGTTCAAAAAGGAATTGAGACGTGAGGTGTGTGCTGGAGTAGATTGACGTAAAGGGGATGAGAATTAGGAAGTTAGTTACTATTATTTTTTATCTTTTGTGAGAGTAAATCACGTGAATATGGAGGTGTATATGAGAGTCATGGGGTGAGTGGAATCTCTTTTAAATTTTTTTTTGTTTCCTTTTAGAACTAAAATTCAATTAAAATATTTAGACAAAAATATTAATTAACTAACTCTGATTAACAACAAAAAAAGGAATATATATATATATATATATATATATATATATATAAAATTTAATGAACTAAAAAATACCACAGCTTATTCAAATTCTAATTAAAAGAAACCATTTATTTTTGAAAATTTTCTTTTTCTCTTTACACATAGAAATAAAATTTGTAGTGTAAGTATGTGAATAGTTTTGTAGATTTTTTTTAAAATTATTTTTTTTAAAATATAAAATAAAATCTATTGTAGCTCAAAAATTGTCCATGGGGCCCACATCTCGGAATCCGGCAAAACTTACAAAATCCGACAATCCATTCAATTACGAGCCCAACCATACAAGTTTCACTCAAATCCGACTCCGGATCAATACCGAAATCTCAAAAATTCATTTCTATGAGATTTCTAAAATTTTCCCAAATTTCTATCTCAAAACACTAATTAAATGGTGAAAACAATGATGTATTCGTGTATATTGACCAAATCCGAGTTAGAATCACTTACCCAAATATTTTTCCTTGAAAATATATCAAAATCGCCTCTCCTCAAGCTCCGATTCGTCAAAAAGGCAAATGTGATAAAGTCCCCTATTTTTATAACTTATAGATTTGTTAGGGAGCTCGATTTGTTAGGGAGTCCGATTTGTCAGGGAGCTCGATTTGTCAGGGAGCTCGATTTTGTCAGGGTGTCCGATTTTGTTAGGGAGTCCGATTTTGACAGGGAGTGCGATTTTTTCAGGCTGCCCGATTTTGACAGCATTTCCAGCAGAAAAATTGCAGCAGCTAAGTCCCACTTGTGATTTGTTAACCATCTGAAACTCAGCCGAGGCCCTCGGGACCTCAACCCAATATACCAACAAGTCCTAAAACATCATACGAACTTATTTGAAACCTCAAATCACATCAAACAACGCTAAAATCACGAATCATGCTCCAATTCAAGCTTAATGAAACTTAGAATTTCCAATTTCTACATTCGATGTCGAAACCTATCAAATCAAGTCCGATTGACCTCAAATTTTGCACCCAAGTCATAAATGACATAACAGAGCGGTGAAAATTTTTAGAACTGGATTCGAACCCCGATATCAAAAAGTTAACTCCCCGGTCAAACTTCCAAACTTTAAATTCCTATTTTAGCTATTTCAATCCTAATTTCACTACGGACTTCCAACTAAAATTCCGATCACGCTCCTAAGTCCAACATCACCATACGGAGCTGTTGGAATTATCAAAACTCTATTCTGGGGTCATTTGCACATAATTAGACATCCGATCACTATTTGAACTTAAACTTTTAATTTGTTTTAAATCAAAATTCCGTATCTCGGACCAGGGAACTCGGAATTTAATTTCGGGCATATGCCCAAGTCCCAAATCACGATGTAGACCTACCAGAACTGTCAAAACACTGATCCGAGTCCGTTTGCTCAAAATGTTGACCTAAGTCAACTCAGTTGAGTTTTAAAGCTCAAATTCACATTTTAATCCATTTTTCACATAAAAACTTCCCGAAAAATTTTACGGACTGCGCACGCAAGTCGAGGAATGATAAATAGTGCTTTTCGAGGTCTTAGAACTCAAAATTAATTATTAAATTTAAAGATGACATTTTGGGTCATCACTCAAGACCAAGCCTTGGGAAAATCTATCCCAAATATATAAATAAGCAGTAAGTAAGGCAAGTCCATGCCCTAGGAAGTCCATCCCAAATACCGATGATCATCTACGCTCACTGGGGGTGTGTACAGACTCCGGAGGTGCTCCTTCAGCCCAAGCATATTACAAAGCCAATATGGCCTACTGCAGGCGGGCAGTCCTGATCCGTATAATAACAAAGACTATAAGGCCTGTTGCAGGCGGGCAGCCCCGATCCAGAATAATAATAATGTATAAGGTCATTCTGGACTGCTGCAGGCGGGCATCCCCGATTCATTTAATAATAACATATATAAAGCCACAATGGACAATTATTACTGGGTGTGAAATGTATTTTTAGAACAATTAATTCAACAGCATCACGACCCCATGGGTCCTAAAATATCGGCACATAGCCTAAACATGATCTTTATTACTAGCCTCAGCTTAATTCTTCTAACACGTGCCACATGTTCAGATAATAACATGATTCTTTAATTTTTCTACTTCACAGGATTTATTCAAGACACACTTTCTGTGGTACACGTCTACATGTTCGTCACCTATCGTGTGTGTCACCTCCAAACAATTCATATCATACCAAATTCGGGGATTCATACTCTCAGAACCAAGTTTAGAAGTATTACTTACCTCAAACCGTGTGGTTCTTTACTCCGCTATGCCTTTGCCTCGTGAATTGGCCTCCAAATACCTCGAATCTAGCCACAAATAATTCGTTTCAGTCAATAAAAATGATAGGAATTAATTCCATAAGAAAATAAATTTTTTCCATCAAAATCCGAAATTTCACCCAAAACTCGCTCGTGGGGCCCACATCTCGGAACCCGACAAAGGTTACAAAATCTGGAAGCGCATTCAACCACGAGTCTAACCATACTAAGTTTACCAAAATCTGACCCCAACTCGACCCTCAAATCTTCAATTTAAACCAAGAAGGTTTTCAAACTTTTCCAACTTAATTCACCAATTAAATGATAAAAATAACCATGGATTCGGGTAATTTAATCAATATTGAGTTAAGAAAACACTCCCAAATATTGCCTCAATCCGAGCTCCAAATCGTCAAAAACTAAAAATGGGACGAAGTCCCATTTTCTTAGCTTAAACTCACTGCCCAGGCTTTTCTTCTTCGCGAACGCGGTCAGTGCCTCGCGTTCGCGAAGCACAAAATAGTTCCCGTCCAAATTCCTCCTTCGCGAACGCGACATCACCCTCGCGTTCGCGAAGCACAAAATGCCTCTGCCTCAATGCCTTCAACAAAAACGTGTTCAACCAATCGCGAACGCGATACTTCATTTCCCCCTCACTACGCGAACGCGACACCCCCTACGCGAATGCGTAGACCAAATGCATGGGGTCCTCATCTGCTTCCTCTCTTATTCGCTAATGCGTAACACCTCTCGCGTTCGCGATGCACACCCAGTCCACCCTTCGCGAACGCGTTTTTCTCTTCGCGAACGCGAAGAGCAAATACTGCCAGCCTCTTAGTTCCTCTTCGAGAACGCGAGGCTCCACTCGCGAACGCGATGAAGGAAACCAGATGGTGCATTAGAAAAATTCCAGCAGAGTTCCAAGTCTATAATCCAACCCGTTAACCATCCAAAACTTACCCGAGCCGCTCGGGACCTCAACCAATTATACCAACAAGTCTTAAAACATCATATGAACTTAGTCGAACCCTATAATCACCTAAAACAACGCTAAAACCATGAATTACACCCCAATTCAAGCCTAATGAACTTTGAATTTTCTAATTTCTACAAACGACTCCGGGACCTATCAAATCACATCCGATTGAACTTAAATTTTGCACACAAGTCATAAATGACCTAACAGAGGTATTCAAATTTTTAGAATCGGATTCTGACCTCGATATCAAAAAGTCAACCCCCCAGTCTAACTTTCCCAAAATTCAACTTTCGGCATTTCAAGCCTAATTCTGCTACGGGCCTCCAAATAATTTTTCGGACACGTTCCTAAGTCCAAAATCACCATATAGAGCTATTGGAATCATAAAAATTCAAATCCAAGGTCGTTTACACATAAGTCAATATCCGATCAACTATTTCAACTTAAGCTTCCAACATGAAAGTTCATTCTTCCAAGCTAACTCCAAAATACCTTAAAACCAAAATCGATAATTTACACAAGTCAGAATACCTCGTAGGAAGTTATTCAATACTTCAAATAGTTGAAAGGAGCGTAAAGGCTCAAAACAACCGGTCAGGTCGTTACAATCTCCCCCACTTAAACATACGTTCATCCTCGAACGTGCCAGGAGTTGTTTCTAAGCCACCACATTACTATTCCATCTTACCACGCACGTACCCGGGGGTAATCTCACGTCACCCTATTCTATATAGGCCTGACCACACAACATAACTGAAAATTATTAATTTAACCTTAGCCCAAAAACCATGGAGCCAAATTTCTAACATCCAAAATTCTTTTCAATACCCGAATCTCACATCTATACACTATATAAGTATGAACAAGCTGTATCCATCCATAACCATAGTCCCAGATAAAGTCACTTTCTATGCCGACCTTCAATATTATCCTCCCAATATACCGGAATCCAATATGATAGTATCCATTCTAGGTCCAATGACCTTATATTATTAAACAAAACTATCTTATTGACATGCCACACCAATACAACTCAATCCACAACTGCGTAACTTTGTACCCAAAAATGGGAAATGTCTCAAAGTAGAGATTCGTATTGTAAGTTCAACAAGCACCACCACAACTGTAATGCTATAATCTCATTATATATTTTACAATCGATAAAAAGATGTTTAATAACAGTAACCAGCTCTTTTAGAGCTCACATTAACATCACTCGCACGGACAACTCACGTTCCAATAACGTAATCTGCCAGGCATGGTCACAGGCCTCCAATCCAAGCATATCATAGAGGAGCAATCAAATAATTACACATGTACATGATAAATGAAATAAGATTCACATTCTCCTCGACTGGTATAAATAACACACCATAGCGTAAGCATGTGCAAAGTCTGGTGTCACACTTCAAATTAGCAAGTTAACGCAAAAATAGTAACTACCTTATTTATTCAGGGGAATTAACCTCTTTGAAAATTCAAATGTAGCCCAAATAGTTCTCAACAAAGGTACGAACACGTGAAACATTATAACTTTATGCTTAACAGTCAACTCTAGCCATATCATAGCCTAAGCATTCTTTTGAGTATGAGTACTTGCCCTAATGCCCGCACATTGGCTCAAACCTCATATATATGCACATTTATAGCGCGTATCTATCACAAATAATTAACGCAACTAGTGCCTCCACTGAGTAAAAACAAAATACTCACCTCAAACAGGCCGCAACCTGAAATAGTATACTTCTGAGGACTCCCAGCCTCCAAATTCATCAAACACACCGCTATGCTCAAATCTAAATTGTACCTCCCGAACAAGCTGAAGGACATGTACTCCTTTAACACAATCAACACTCAAATAAGTAACCCTATCTTAACACGACCAATCAATTTCATACTTCTTGTGCACTACACCCTTCAAAATAACAACCTACTCATTCCATAATTTTTATACTTTACTCGAGTCATCCCCGATCTCAACCTTTGCAAGTCATAACTAATCAACAAGTATGCCTCGGACCAAAACCAATACCACACCTAATCGTGCAATCAAATCGTAGATAGCAGACTTCCCCACTTAGCCCAAGGCCATATAACAAAACATCTGATATCTCACCATACCCAGTTAATATCTAAATTGACCATGCTTAGCAATAAAAGGCCAACTCAGGTCTAGTCCCCCATTAATTCCCGCACACGACCGATACACCCGGTACACAATTATAATATCGCCCCTCGGCGTAGATACATGAACATGTGAACTAAGGACTCACATGGCATATCCAGAAATGAACAAAATATGATGAAACCAGCGTCAAATAATATAGATGCCTCCCTGTGGCACACTGAGACAATACCTGTGATCACTGCATCTGAAGCAAAAACATCTGGCCTGGCAGGAAAAGCATATAATCATCCCTGACCACCACCTGATCGGCCTCCCCCTCTTGGGAGACCCCTAGCTGACTGAGCTCCACCCTCAGCTGGCGGAGCGGGTGGTGGAGCAACTGGTAGAGAAGTAGTAGCATGACTCCTCTGTTGACTGTACCTCGCGTATGGCGGGGACAATATTTCCTCACATGGCCCAGCTCTCCACACTCATAACACTCCATCTCGAAGAATGGTGGCGAGTCCTGAGGCGGACCTCGAGAACCAGAATAATTACCAAAAGGACCTGGTACATATGATCCTTGAACTGATGGTATACGGAGCGTACTCGGGGCTGGAAGTGCACTGAGAGATGACTGACTCTGAGGAGAACTGTATGAACCATGGTTAGATGATGCACCACTGTGAACTGAACGACTCGTCTGAGCGTGTCTGCAAGAACGAACCATACCGCGGTAAAACTGACCCCCTGAAGGAACACCGCTGTAATCACTTAGACCACGAGGCCTCTTAGCCTCTCTCTCTTCATGTTCCTGGCTATGAACCATCTTTATCTGCCGAGCAATGTCCACAACCTCATCAAAAGTAGCACCAGATACTCTCTTACTAGTCATAAGTAACTGCAACTGATATGTGAGGCCATCAATGAACCTCCTAATCCTTTCCCTATCGGTGGGAACCAACCAGATAGCGTGACGAGCCAACTTAGAAAATCTCATCTCGTACTGTGACACAGACATATCACCCTGGCGAAGCTGCTCAAACTATCTGCGCAGCTCCTCTCTGTGGGACTGAGGCACAAACTTCTCCAAAAAGACCACGGAGAACTGCTCCCAAGTAAGGGGTACTGCATCAATAGACCTATGCCTCTCGTAATTCTCCCACCATCTGAGTGCAGCCCCAGAAAACTGAAAAGTAGTGAATGAGACCCACTGGTCTCTAGAATACCCGCTGTCCAAAGCATCCGTTGACACCTATCCAGAAAATTCTAAGCATCTTCTGACTTAGTACCGCTAAATGGTGGAGGTCGAAGCCTTTCAAATCTCTAAAGTCTCCTCTGCTCATCATCTGCCATAACAGGAACTACTGGGGCCTGAACAACTGTAGCTGGTTAGGCTGGTAGTGCCCCCGGTATCTGGAGTCCCTATACTACCTGGTCTGGAGTACGAGCAATGGGGGTATGAGTACCTCCCCCGGCCTGAGAAGCGGCAGGTGCGGCCTGAGCCAAAACCACCTGAGCAAGACCAGTGCAAGCTGCCAATATCTGGGCCAAAGTCTACTGAACGCCTGGTATCTCAATGGGTATAGCTAGTGCCTGAGTTGATCCTGTCGGCTCAGCTATATTCAGAATCTGCTCCTGAGCTGGAGCAACTGGTGGTACTACAGGTGCTGATCCAACTATGGTACGAGCTACACCTCGACCTCTACCTCGGCCTCTACCACGGCCCCAACCTCTCACGGCCCTAGCTAGTGGCACTGGTGGCTGACCATTCGATACGGTAGTACGTGTCCTCACTATCTGTGAGAGAATAGAATAGCAGAAATTTAGTTTCCAGAATCAACAAATTCACACGACAGAATAAAAGAAAGTGAAATTTTCCTAAGGGTTCGGCAGCCTCTCGAAGATAAGTACAAATATCTCCGTACCGATCCGCAAGACTCTACTAAATTTGCTCATGACTCATGAGACCTAGGTCACCTAAAGCTCTGATACCAACTTGTCACGACCCAAAATCTCACCCGTCGTGATGGCGCCTATTTCAATACTAGGCAAGACAAAAATCTCAATAAAACACCATGTCTTTTTAATTTCAGCGGAAGAAATCTCACAATTTCAAATAAAATACTCCCAAAACCTGGTGTCATTGAGTACATGAGCATCTAATTGAATACAATGTCTGACTGATTAACATCACTGTCTGAAGTATAGAACAGTACGATAACTAAACAGGAAGGGAATCAAGTCTGCGGTCGTCAAGCAGCTACCTTGATACTCTGTAACAGAAATAACTCTGAATTCTAGCAGTCATCGTATCCGAGAACACCTGGATCTGCACACGAGGTACATAGTGTAGTATGAGTACAACTAACTCAATAAGTAGCAAGACTAATATCTGGGCTGAAAGAAATGATGAGCTTCGCAGGTACAGTCCAGTAAAAATAATGGTACAAAAATGTAGGCGTGCTTTCAAGTTCAACAGTTAAACTCGGCACAGATGAAATAGATCAATACTACATAATATGAGGCATATAACATCTTAGTAGAAAGACCTCGTGTAAATACTAGTCATAAATTATCCGGTCAATCGGTACTGTTTATGGACAATCCAGCCCAGGGGTGTTCCAACCTCATGTAAGTACACATCGACTGACAGTCAGTCACTCAGTACCGTATAAGGCCAACCCAGCCCTCGGAATAATTTATCCCTATATATAAATGATACTGACAAGATCCATGTCTAGATAACTCATTACAATACAAATAAGTAAGGCAAGTCCATGCCCTGGGAAAATCTATTCCAAATATATATATATATAAGCAGTAAGTATATAAGTAGTAAGTAAGGCAAGTCCATGCCCTGGGAAGTCCATCCCGAATATCAATGATCATCTACGCTCACTAGGGGTGTGTACAGACTCCGGAGGGGCTCCTTCAGCCCAAGCGTAATACAAAGCCAATATGGCCTACTGTAGGCGGGCAGTCCCAATCCGTATAATAACAAAGCCTATAAGGCCTGCTGCTGACGAGTAGCCCCGAACCATAAAATAGTAAAGCCAATAAGGACTGTTGCAGGCGAGCAGCCCCGATCCAGAACAATAATAATGTATAAAGTCATTCTGGCCTGCTGCAGGCGGGAAACCCCGATCCATTTAATAATAATATATATAAAGCCAAATGGCCTGCTGCATTGCGCAGCTCAATCCCGTAAATATCCTCACAATGGACAATTATTACTGGGTGTGAAATGTATTTTTAGAACAATTAATTCAACAGCATCACGACCCCATGAGTCCTAAAATATCGGCACATAGCCTAAATATGATCTTTATTACTATCCTCATCCTAATTCTTCTAACACGTACCACATGTTCAGATAATAACATGATTCTTTAATTTATTTACTTCACAGGATTTATTCAAGACACACTTTCTGTGGTGCACGTCTACATGTTCGTCACCTATCATGTGTGTCACTTCCAAACAATTCATATCATACCAAATTTGGGAATTCATACCCTCAGAACCAAGTTTGAAAGTGTTACTTACATCAAACCGTGTAATTCTTCACTCCGCTATGCCTTTACCTCGTGAATTAGCCTCCAAACGCCTCGAATTTAGCCAAAAATAATTTGTTTCAGTCAACAAAAATGATAGGAATTAATTCCATAAGAAAATATAAATTTTCCATCAAAATCCGAAATTTTACCCAAAAATCGCCCGTGGGGCCCACGTCTCGGAACCCGACAAAAGTTATGAAATCTGGAAGCCTATTGAATCACGAGTCTAACCATACTAAGTTTACCCAAATCCGACCCCAACTCGACCCTCAAATCTTCAGTTTAAACCAAGAGAGTTTTCAAACATTTCCAACTTAATTCACTAATTAAATGATAAAAACAACCATGGATTCAGGTAATTTAACCAATATTGAGTTAAGAACACTTGCCCCGTTGTTTTCCTTGAAAACCTCCCGAAAATCGCCTCAATCCGAGCTCCAAATCGTCAAAAACTAATTTTCTGAACTTAAACTCATTGCCCAGGCTTTTCTTCTTCGCGAACGCGGTCAGTGCCTCGCGTTCGCGAAGCACAAAATAGTTCCCATCCAAATTCCTCTTTAGCGAACGTGACATCACCCTCGCGTTCGCGAAGCACAAAATGCCTCTGCCTCAATGCCTTCTACGCGAACGCGTTCAACCAATCGCGAACGCGATACTTCGTTTCCCCCTCACTACGCGAACGCGACACCCCCTACGTGAACGCGTAGACCAAATGCCTGGGGTCCTCAGGTTTTTCCTCTCTTCTTCGCGAACGCGTAACACCTCTCACGTTCGCGATGCACACCCAGTCCATCCTTCGCGAACGCATTCTTTTCTTCGCTAACGCAAATAGCAAATACTGCCAACCTCTCAGTTCCTCTCCGTGAACGCGAGGCTCCACTTGCGAATGCAATGAAGGAAACCAGATGGTGCATCAGAAAAATTTCAGTAGAGTTTCAAGTCCATAATCCAACTGGTTAACCATCCAAAACTCACCCCGAGCCCCTTGGGACCTCAACCAATTATACCAACATGTCTTAAAACATCATACGAACTTAGTCGAACCCTCAAATCACCTAAAACAACGCTAAAACCATGAATTACACCCCAATTCAAGCCTAATGAATTTTGAAATTTCTAATTTCTACAAATGACTCTGGGACCCATCAAATCCCGTCCGATTGACCTCAAATTTTGCACACAAGTCATAAATGACCTAACAGAGGTATTCAAATTTTTAGAACCGGATTCCGACCTCGATATCAAAAACTCAACCCCCCGATCAAACTTCCCAAAAATTCAACTTTCGGCATTTCAAGCCTAATTCCACTACGAACCTCCAAATAATTTTTGGAACACGCTCCTAAGTCCAAAATCACCATACAGAGCTATTGGAATCATAAAACTTTAAATCCGAGGTCGTTTACACATAAGTCAATATATGGTCAACTATTTCAACTTAAGCTTCTAACAAGAAAGTTAATTCTTCCAAGCTAACTCCGAAATACCTTAAACCCAAAACCGATAATTTACACAAGTCATAATACCTCATAGGAAGTTATTCAATACTTTAAATAGTTGAAAGGAGCGTAAAGGCTCAAAACGACCAGTCGGGTCGTTACAAAGTTGTTTGAAAGATAATACACAGCTAATATAAGATAAAAGGGGACATCAGAACTATGGACGATGTGTAGTTATACCTCAAGTCTCCTCTAGGTAGCTGAATTCGAGCAAGTCTATGGTACACCGCTGAGACCAACTCCAAAATTTGCACAAGAAGTGCAGAGTGTAGTATGAGTACAACCGACCCGATGTACTCCGTAAGTGTCGAGCCTAACCTCGACGAAATAGTGACGAGGCTTTGACAAGACACGTACGTAAACAACCTGTACAAGAATATACAAATACGAAGCAACAATAACACAATAATTAACAATTATAAATTTGGGAAGGAACATGCGAAGGGGATGATATAATAATTTCAGCAGGAGAAGTGTCACGTAGCAGCTAATAAATTCATCAACAATAAAATGAGCAGCTGATAATATGAAAATGGCACGACATCACCCTTCGTGCTTTAGCTCTCTTTCTTCCCATAAATTGATAAATAAATAATAATAATTGGCACGACATCACCCTTCGTGCTTTAACTCTCTTCTGGCACGACATAACCTTTCGTGCTTTAACTCTCTTTGAAAATGGCATGACATCACCCTTCGTGCTTTTACACTCTTTCTCACCATGGCAAGGATAATATAAATAATATAAATGGCACGACATCACCCTTCGTGCTTTTACACTCTTCCTTACCATGAAAATAATAATATAAATTCGGAAGAGTATTTAAAGGGGGGGAAATATACTTATCAAACAATTCAATACCAAAATACCGACTTCACCTTCCAAAATATTCAACAATAATTAAACTAGCAGTAATCTCATGAAAATGATAAAATAAACAATAATAACTTAAGCAGGAATATCTTAATTAAATAGGCAATTATTCACAATAAAAAAACTCCACCCGCATGCTTTGACTCAACCACAACGCATAAGTACTCGTCACCTCACATATACGTTGTACCCGCACATTAAACCACGTAGCAAATAGACAAATAAGTCCCACTCCCTCAAGTCAAGGTTAACCACGACACTTACCTCGATTTGCAACCAACTCAAGATTCCAATAAACCTTTGCCTCGCGAATTGGTGTCCGAATGTCTCGAATCTAGTCACAAACAACTCAATATACTCAACACGAATTATAGAAATCAATTCTATATGAAAATACAAAATTTTCAAATTAAAATCCAAAATTTCACTCAAAACTTGCCCGTGGGTCCCACATTTCGGAACCCGACAAAAGTTATAAAATATGAACGCTCATTCAACCACGAGTCCAACCATACAAATTTTACCAAATTCCGACAACAACTCGCCCTTCAAATCCCCAAATCTTATTTTCAAATCCCTAGGCCCAAATCATCGAATTTCACCTCAAAAACACGTAATCTAGTTGGAATAATCGATGAAAATTCAATATTATTGACTAACAATGATCACAAGTGACTTACCTCAAGTTTTCCCATGAATTATCGCTCAAACATCTCCTCAACCCGTGTTGGAAATGACCAAAATGACAAAAATCTCGGAACCCCTCAGTTTTTAACACTGTCAGTGTTTCCGCATCTGCGATGCACTTGGCCGCATCTGCGGTCTCGCAGATGCGAGGGTGGAGGTCGCTTCTGCGGTTGGCTCGCTTCTGCCGACTCGCTTCTGCAAAGAAGCATCCGTTTCTGCGGTCCAAGAACCCCTTAGCCCAGGCCGCATCTGCGACCATTGCGTGACGCGCCTTTCGCTTCTGCGAGGCCTGGCTCGCTTCTGCGAGCTCGCACCTGCGGTCAAAAAGTCTGCAGGTGCGATTACACCAGAAGGCCAAAATTTTAGATTTTTCTTAAGTCCAAATTTTGATTTGTTAACCATCCGGAATCCACGTGAGGCCCCCGAGACCTCAACCAAATACACCAACAAGTCCTAAAACATCATACGAAATTAGTTGAAACCTCAAATCACATCAAACAACGCTAAAATCACGAATCATACCCCAATTCAAGCTTAAGGAACTTAACAATTTTCAACTTCTACATTCGATGCCGAAACCTATCAAATCAAGTCTGATTGACCTCAAATTTTGCACACAAGTCATAAATGACATAACGAACCTATGAAATTTTTTTAAACTGGATTCCGACCCCGATATCAATAGAAGTCAATTTGTGGTCAAACTTTGGAATCTATAAGCTTTCAAACTTCCAAATTTCAACAAATGGCGATAACTCAAGCTAGGGACCTCCAAATTTAAATTTCGGGTATACGTCCAAGTCCCAAATCACGATACGGACCTACCGGAATTGTCAAAGCACTGATCTGGGTCTGTTTGCTCAAAATGTTGACCGAATGCAACTCAAATGAGTTTTGAAGAACTATTTCACATTTTAATCAATTCTTCACATAAAAACTTTTCGGAAAATTTACGGACTATGCACGCAAATCTAGGAATCATCACATTCTCCACCTCTAAAACAAATATTCATCCTCGAACAGAATTAGAAAATTACCTGAGGTGGTGAAAAGGTGTGGATATCTACTCTTCATATCCAACTCGGACTCCCATGTAGATGCTTCAACCAGCTGATCTCTCCATTGTACCCGAACTGAAGGATAACTCTTAGAACTTAACTGTCGGACCTGTCGGGCTAGAATACCTACCGGTTTCTCCTCATAAGTCAAATCCTTGTCCAATTGGACTGAGCTGAAATCTAACACATGTGACGGATGACCATAATATTTCTGGATCATAGACACATGGAACACCGGATGAACTGTTGATAAACTAGGTGGTAGTGCAAGCATATAGGCTACTTCACCCACCCTTTCGAGAATTTCAAAGGGCCCGATATACCTAGGGCTCAACTTGACCTTCTTTCCGAACCTCATTACACCCTTCATATGTGAAACTTGGAGCAATACTCTTTCTCCAACCATGAATGCAATATCACGAACTTTACGGTCAGCATAAATCTTTTGCCTAGACTGAGCTGTATGAAGTCGATCTTGAATAACCTTGAACTTTTCCAAGGAATCCTGTACAAAATCGGTACCCAACAACCGAGCCTCTCCCGGTTCAAACTAGCTAACGGGCGAACGACATCGCCTCCCGTATAATGCTTCATATGGAGCCATCTGAATGCTTAACTGGTAGCTGTTATTATAGGCAAACTCTGCAATTGGCAAAAACTATTCCCAAGAACCTCCAAAGTCTATAACACAAGCGCGAAGCATATCTTCCAATATCTGAATAGTGCACTCGGACTGTCGGTCTGTCTATGGATGAAATGTTGTACTCAACTCAACCTGTGTGCCTAACTCACACTATACAGCCCTGCAAAAGTACGAGGTGAATTGCGTACCTCAATTAGAAATGATAGAAACGGGCACACCGTGAAGGCGTACAATCTCGCGGATATAAATCTCCGCTAATCACTCTGAAGAATAGGTAATTGCTACTGGAATGAAATGTGCTGACTTGGTCAATCTGTCCACAATGACTCATACTGCGTCAAACTTTCTCTGAGTCCGTGGGAGCCCAACAACAAAATCCATAGTGATACACTCCCACTTCTACTCAGGAATTTCTAACTTCTGAAGCAAATCACCAGGTCTCTGATGCTCGTACTTGACTTGCTGACAATTTAAACACCGAGCTACATATTCAACTATATCCTTCTTCATTCTCCTAACCTCATAAACTGATTAGCCAAAGTTTGAACATCTTCATCTAACGACCTTTAACCAACCGAAATATACGCAAGGCTGCCCATACTCACCGTCTTTCTACTCAATGTATCGGCCACCACATTGGCCTTTCCGGGGTGATACAAAATGGTGATATCATAGTCTTTCAATAACTCCAAGCATCTTCTCTGCCTCAAATTGAGATCTTTTTGTTTGAACAGATACTGTAGGCTACGATGATCAGTAAATACCTTACACGAGACATCGTAAAGGTAATGCCTCCAAAATTTTCAGCGCATGAACAATGGCTGTCAATTCTAAGTCATGAACATGATAATTCTTCTCGTGAACTTTCAACTGCCGCGATGCATATGCAATCACCCTACCATCTTGCATCAATACTGCACCAAGTCCAACGCGAGATGTATCATAATACAATGTATAAGATCCTAAACCTGTGGGTAATACCAACACTGGTGCCATAGTCAAAGCAGTTTTGAGGTTCTGAAAGCTCAACTCACACTCGTCTGACCATCTGAACGGGGCACCTTTCTGGATCAATTTGGTCAGTGGGGATGCTATGGATGAAAACCCCTCCACAAACTAGCGATAATAACCTACCAAACCCGGGAAACTCCGGATCTCTGTAGTTGAAGTAGGTCTAGGCCTATTCTGAACTGCCTTAATCTTCCTAGGATCCATTTTTATGCCTTCTACCGATATAACATGCCCCAAAAAGGCAACTGAGTCTAACCAAAATTCATATTTCAAAAATTTGGCATATAACTGATTATTTTTCAAAGTTTGAAGTATAATTTGAAGGTGCTACTCATGCTCCTCTCGACTATTGGAGTAAATCAAGATATCGTCAACGAATACAAACACAAAAGAATCCAAATAGGGTTTGAATACCCGATTCATTAAATCCATGAATGTTGCTGGGGCATTTGTTAGCCCAAATGACATCACTGGGAATTAGTAATGCCCAAACCGAGTCCGAAAAGTTGTCTTATGGACATCGGATTCCCTAATCTTCAACTGATGGTAACCATACCTCAAATCAATCTTTGAAAACACCTTGGAACCCTGGAGCTTATCTAATAAGTCATCAATTCTTGGCAGCGGATACTTGTTCTTGATAGTAGCCTTGTTCGACTGCCGATAATCTATACACATCTGCATTGAACAATCTTTCTTCTTTACAAATAACACGGGTGCACCCCAAGGCGAGACGCTAGGTCTAATGAATCCCTGATCAAGCAAGTCTTGTAACTACTCCTTCAATTCCTTCAGCTCCAGCGGGGCCATACGGTATGGTGGAATAGAAATGGGCTGGGTGCCAGAGCTAAATCAATACAGAAGTCAATATCTCTGTCGGGTGGCATCCTTGGTAAGTCTGCAGGAAATACATCTGGAAATTCATGAACGACTGGAACTGAATCCATAGAAGGAACATCCACACTAGAATCACGAATATGGGCCAAATAAGCTTGACAACCCTTCTCGACCATACGTCGAGCCTTCACATAAGAGATAACCCTGCTGGTGGAATAGCCAAGAGCCCCTTTCCACTCTATTCTAGGTAACCCCGATATGGCTAAGGTCACCGTTTTGGTGTGATAATCCAATATAGCATGATAAGGTGACAGCTAATCCATACCTAAGATGACATCAAAATCTACCATGCCAAGAAGTAGAAGATCCACGCTAGTCTCAAGACTCCTAATAGTAACCACACACGAACGATAGATATGATCCACCATAACAGAATCTCCCACTGGTGTGGACACACACACCGAAGCATTCAGAGAATTACGAGGCATAACCAAATATGAAGCAAAGTAGGAGGACACATAGGAATAAGTAGATCCTGGATAAAATAGAATTGAAGCATCTCTATGGAAAACTGGAAAAATACCCGTGATCATAGAATCGGATGACTCGGCCTCAGGCCTAGCTGGAAAAGCATTAAATCGGGGCTGGGCCCCACCACTTTGAACTGCGTTCCTGGGACGACCTCTAACTGGGTGGCCTCCACTTCTAACGGCCTGGCCTCCACCTCTAGCTGCCTGAACCCTGCCCCTAGCTGGATGGGCGGGTGGCGGAACAGCTGGTGCTGGAATCATAGCACGAGAACCCTGTTGTTGCATGCTACACTAAGACCTGGGGTAAAATCTTGCTATGTGCCTCGGATCACCACAAGTATAACCTCGGTTGTTGTGACTGCTGACCCTGGAACTGGCCATGTCGACCTGGATAACAACCCTAATGACTCTGGATTGGAGGTGCACTAATAGGAGCTGGTGGTGCACTGTAAGCTAGCTGGTCGGAATGAGGCATATGAGGGCCGGGACCACCTGAAGCATTGTGGGATGCCTGGAGAGGTGAATGAAAATGCCTGGGAGGATAGCCTCTACCAAAATTACCCCTGCCTTCAGACGAGGCACCACTGAACCCATTGATCTAACGAGGCCTCTTATCAGACCCATGCCCTCTCTCCTATGCAAGAACCATCTCGATCCTCCTAGCAACATTAGCAGCCGCCTGAAAGAGAATCCCACTTCCGGTCTCCTTGGACATATGAAGCCTGATAGGGTGAGTGAGTCCATCAATAAACCTCATCACTCTCTCTCCCTCAGTAGGAAGTAAAAGGAGAGCATGGTGGGCTAGATCCATAAAACAGGTCTCGTACTGAGTAACAGTCATACTACCCTGCTGGAGACACTCAAATTGTCTGCGGTAATGCTCTCTCAATGTGATAGCGAGGAACTTCTCTAGAAATAGTTGTGAGAACTGCTTCCAAGTCAATGCAGGCAACCAAGCCGGTCTGGTCAACATATAATCTATCCACTACCTCTTGGCGGAACCCGTCATCTGAAATACAGAAAAATCAACCCCATTGGTCTCGACTATACCCATATTCCACAACACCTCATGGCAGCGGTCAAGATAATCCTGTGGGTCCTCAGAAAGTGTACCACTAAAGTGAACTGGAAAGAGCTTAGAAACTTGTCCAACCTCAATAAAGCCTTAAAAGACATGGCGGGCCTATCACCGGCCTGTGCCGCAACAACTGGCTAAACTACCCCAATTGGCGGGGCTACTGGAGCCTTATACTGGGGAGCCATCTGCTCCGGAGAGGGAGTAGTGGTAGTCGGTGCTCCTCCCCCAGCATGTGAGACGGCTGGTGCCACCGGAAATGTACCATTCTTGCCCACGCCCTCCATAAGACTCACCAAACGGACTAGAGCGTCCTGAAGCACTGGAGTAGCTATGAATCCTTCCGGGACCTGAACTGGTCCAACAGGTACAGTTTGAGCTGGAACCTACGCTTCCAAATCCAACTGAGGTTCTACAACAGGTGTTGCTGCTCGAGCTCTAGACTGAGCTCTACCTCTGCCTCTACCTCGGCCTCTAGCATGACCTCGGCCTCGGCCTCTTCCCCTAGTCGTAGATGCCACCTGGGGCTCTGGTCCCTGTTCATCGGTAGATGTATTACGTGTTCTCGCCATCTGCGAGATAATAAGAATAGAATGGTTCAATCATTGATGATAAAATAAAATCGCACGACTGAATAAGAAAGAAGTGATATTGTTCCTCTAGAAGATAAGTACAGACGTCTCTGTGCCAATCCTTCAGACTCTACTAAGCTTGCTTATGACTCGTGAGACCTAAGTAACCTAGTATTCTGATACCAATATGTCACAACCCGAAATTCCCACCTTCAGGACCGTGATGGCGCCTAACATTTCACTCGCTAGGCAAGCCAACATTAAAATAATCATAACTAATTTTTTTTAAGCAAATCAAATTAAACGAAAGTTAATTACTAAAATAAAGTGTGGAAGACCATAACAACCAAATCATCCAAATACATCCTCGAATCTGGTGTCACAAGTGCACGAGCTACTAGAATAATACAAATATAGGTCTGAATAAAATTCAAGTTGTTTGAAAGATAATACACAGCTAAGATAAGATAGAAGGGGACTTCAAAACTGCGGACGTTGTGCATTTATACCTCAAGTCTCCTCTGGGTAGCTGAATCCGAGCAAGTCTATGGTACGCCGCTAGGACCAACTCCAAAATCTGCACAAGAAGTGCAGAGTGTAGTATGATTACAACCGACCACATGTACTCCGTAAGTGTCGAGCCTAACCTCGGCGAGGTAGTGATGAGGCTATGACAAGACACGTACATAAACAACCTGTACAAGCATATACAAATACGAAGCAACAATAACACAATAATTAACAATTATAAATTTGGGAAGGAACATGCGAAGGGGATGATATAATAATTTCAGCAAGAGAAGTGTCACGTAGCAGCTAATTAATTCATCAACAATAAAATGAGCAGCTAATGATATGAAAATGGTACGACATCACCCTTCGTGCTTTAGCTCTCTTTCTTCCCATAAATTGATAAATAAATAATAATAATTGGCACGACATCACCCTTCATGCTTTAACTCTCTTCTGGCACGACATCACCTTTCGTGCTTTAACTCTCTTTGAAAATGGCACGACATCACCCTTCGTGCGTTTACACTCTTTCTCACCATGGCAAGGATAATATAAATAATATAAATGGTACGGCATCACCTTTCATGCTTTTACACTCTTCCTTACCATGAAAATAATAATATAAATTCGGAAGAGTATTTAAATGCGGGGATATATACTTATCAATCAATTTAATACCAAAATACCGACTTCACCTTCCAAAATATTCAACAATAATTAAACTAGCAATAATCTCATGAAAATGATCAAATAAACAATAATATCTTGAGCAGGAATATCTTAATTAAATAGGCAATTATTCACAATAAACAAATTCCACCTGCATGCTTTGACTCAACCACAATGCATAAGTACTCGTCACCTCACATATACGTTGTACCCCGCACATTAAATCACATAGCAAATAGACAAATAAGTCCTACTCCCTCAAGTCAACGTTAACCACGACACTTACCTCGATTTGCAACCAACTCAAGATTCCAATAAACCTTTGCCTCGCGAATTGGTGTCTGAATGCCTCGAATCTAGTCACAAACAATTCAATATACTCAACATGAATTATAGAAATCAATTCTATATGAAAATACTAAATTTTCCAATTAAAATTCAAAATTTAACTCAAAAACCGCTCGTGGGGCCCACGTCTCGTAACCCGACAAAAGTTACAAAATATGAATGCTCGTTCAACCACGATTCCAACCATAAAAATTTTACCAAATTCCGACATCAACTCGACCTTCAAATCCCCAAATCTTATTTTCAAATCCCTAGGCCCAAATCCTTGAATTTCACCTCAACAACACGTAATCTAGTCGGAATAATCGATGATAATTCAATATTATTGACTAACAATGATCACAAGTGACTTACCTCAAGTTTTCCCATGAATTCTTGCTCAAAAATCATCTCAACCCGTGTTGGAAATGTCAAAAATGACAAAAATCTTGGAACCCCTCTGTTTTTTAACACTGTCAGTGTTTCTGCATCTACGATGCACTTGGCCGCATCTGCGGTCTCGCAGATGCGAGGGTGGAGGTCGCTTCTATGGTTGGCTCATTTCTGCGGTCCAAAGCCCTCTTAGCGTAGGCCGCATCTGCGTCCATTGCGTCACTTTTGCGACGTACCTTCCGCTTCTGCGAGGCCTGGCTCGCCTCTACGAGCTCGCACCTGCGGTCAAAACATTCGCAGGTGCGATTACACCAGAAGGCCAAAATTTCAGATTTTTTTTAAGTCCAAATTATGATCCGTTAACCATCCGGAATCCACTTGAGGCCCCCGGGGACCTCAACCAAATACACCAACAAGTCCTAAAACATCATACAAACTTAGTCGAAACCTCAAATCACATCAAACAATGCTAAAACCATGAATCATACCCCAATTCAAGCTTAAGGAACTTAAGAATTTTCAACTTCTACATTTGATGTCGAAACCTATCAAATCAAGTCTGATTGACCTCAAGTTTGCAAACAAGTCATAAATTACATAACGGACCTATGGAAATTTTCAGAACTGGATTCCGACATCGAGATCAATAGAAGTCAATTTGTGGTCAAACTTTGGAATCTATAAGCTTTCAAACTTCCAATTTTCAACAAATGGCGATATCTCAATCTAGGAACCTCCAAATTAAATTCCAGGCATACGCCTAAGTCCCAAATCACTATACGGACCTACCGGAACTGTCAAAACACTGATCCGGTTCTGTTTGCTCAAAACGTTGACCGAAGTCAACTCAAATGAGTTTTGAAGCACTATTTCACATTTTAATCAATTTTTCATATAAAAACTTTCTGAAAAATTTACGGACTGCACACGCAAGTCGAGGAAAGATGAATGGTGCTATTTGAGGTTTAAAAATATAGAAATAATTATTAAAGTTAAGGATGACCTATCGGGTTATCACAATAGTATACTGAGATTCTACAAAAATATTGTAAAATATTGGCCAAGATTTTTATTGCTATGAATAACTAGTGGCTAATACGTATGACTTTAATGAATGAATAATATATTGGCTATTATATAAACGGTCAATATAACTATGAATTTCAACGATATAATTAACATAGGTTATATGACTACAACCTTAGTCAATGGACTTATATGGTTGCTATGAATAACTAGTGGCCGATACGTATGACCTTAATGAACGAAATTATATATTGGCTAATATATATAAAACGTCAATTCAATATAACTATGAATCGCAACGATGTAATTAACACAGGTTATATGACTACAACCTTAGTCAATGGACTTATATGATTGCTATGAATAACTAGTGGCCGATATGTATGACCTTAATGAATAGAATTATATATTGGCTATTATATAAATGGTCAATATAACTATGAATCGCAACGATGTAATTAACATAGGTTATATGGCTACAACCTTAGTCAATGGACTTATATGGTTGCTATGAATAACTAGTGCCCGATACGTATGACCTTAATGAATGAAATTATATATGGGCTATTATATAGAAGGTCAATATAACTCTGAATCGCAACGATGTAATTAACATAGGTTATATGACTACAACCTTAGTCAATGGACTTATATGGTTGCTATGAATAACTAGTGGCCGTTACGTATGACCTTAATGAATGAAATTATATATTGGCTATTATATAAACGGTCAATATAACTATGAATCGCAATGATGTAACTAACATAGGTTATATGACTACAACCTTAGTTAGTGGACTTATATGGTAGCTATGAATAACTAGTGGACGATATATATGACCTTAATGAATAGAATTATATATTGGCTATTATATAAACGGTCAATATAACTATGAATCGCAAAGATGTAATTAACATAGGTTATATGACTACAACCTTAGTCAGTAGCTATTGATTATTAAAAAGGGACTAAATATGCAAAATATATAACTTAATTTATTAATATTTCATTATTAAAAATTCTACTTATGATTCAAATTTAGGATGAAAAAATGATGGAATTTGTCACGACCCAAAACCCTAACCTGTCGTGATGGCGCCTATCGATGGTACTAGGCAAGCCAATTTTTCAAAATACTTCAAATGTTTCACAAAATAAACCAAAAGCTTAATATGAAAGAGTTTTCATAAAAACAGGAGTTAAACTCAAAATACAACGCGGAAAAATAGCCCCAAACATCGGGGTGTCACCAAGTCATGAGCATCTAAACAACCAGTCTAAGAAACAATGTCTATAAGAGTATGTGTCTAAATACCAATACAGAAAAGAAAGATAACAAGAAAGGAGAGACAAGGACTGCGAACGCCGGCAACTACCTCGTGAATCTCCGATACTCAACCACGCACGAGATCAACGTCCTCCGTGACCAGATACACCTGGATCTGCACATGCAGTGCATAATGTAGCGTGAGTACAACCAACTTAGTAAGTAACAAAAATAAATAAGGAACTGAGAAGTAGTGATGAGCTATACAATTACCGTTCTTTTCAGAAATGTCATCAATGAAAGTAGACATGATTCAATTCCGGCAATATAAGTTCAGTTAGTTGTACATTTACTAAGTTCAGATAAATCGGATACAATATTTTCCAGACGTTCAGAACAATGACATAATTCAGCTAAGTGCAGCAATCAAGAAAACAAATGCAACCTCTCAGGGTAACAATCACTCAAGGTCTCAATAGCTCAAACACTCGTCTCTCAGCCCTCAATAATCACACTCAATAGGTACTTGCGCTCATTGGGGGTGGACAGATTCCGTAGGGGCTCCTACAGCCCAAGCGCTATAATTCGCACGGACAACTCACGTGCTGCTAGGGGTGGGCGTTCGGCCGGTTCGGTTCGGTTTTAAGAAATTCGGTTCGGTTATTTGATTTTCGGTTTTGTAAAAGTAGTAACCGAAACCGAGCTGAAATAAGTTCGGTTCAGTTCGGTTTTCTAATTTCGATTCGGTTTATTTCGGTTCGGTTTTCGGTTTTAACATTATCATATTGGGCTCTCTCTATGTAATAATTGGATTGACGAATTTGTTGGTTTTGTTTCAAAATTTTGGTAAATTAGACTGAAACCAACAGAAAATTAGTTGGTTTGCTAATAATTTGGTTTTTCGGTTAACGGAACCAAATAAACTAATAACCGAAAATCGAACCGAAACACTAAAATTTTAAAATTTTAAATCGAAACCGACCGAAATAACCGAATAACCGAAACCGAAATAAAAATATTTTCGGTTTGGTCGGTTTTTTTTGTTCGGACCGAAATATGCCCACCCCTACGTGCTGCACGGACAAATCACGTGCTATAGTATCATATCAAGATCTTCACGGACAACTCACATACTACATTATCATATTAGAATCCGCACAGACAACTCACGTGCTATAGTATAAATATCATGATCCGCACGGACAACTCACGAGCTATGGTATCAATACCTCACAAACAGGCCCTCGGCCTCACTCAGTCATCAACCTCTCTAATCTCACGGCCCTCAGTAATAAAGGGGAATCAGCCCAAACAGAATGATATAATGTATCAACAGGGAATAACAGAGACTGAGATATAATATGCAAGTAATACTACGATTGAGTACAAGTAACAATAAGCAGGGAGATTCAACAGGTATCACAACCACTGTGGGTCTCTACAACACCAACACATAGCCTAAGCATGATTTCTAACATGATTTACTGTCAAATTTCTATAACACAGGAAGGCACATAGCTAACGACAAGCTTATTCAACTTTTCAGTTTCACGGAATGGACCAAGTCTCAATTTCCACGGTGCAAGCCCACACGCATGTCACCTAGCATGTGCGTCACCTCCAAACAATCATTTAATACAAAATTCGGGGTTTTATACCCTCACGACTAGATTTAAAATTGTTACTTACCTCAATCCGCGCAAAACTCTACTCCAAAATGCCTTTGCCTCTCGAATCGGTCTCCAAATGTCCCGAATCTAGCCACAAGCAGTACAATACAATCAATATAGGCTAAAGAAATTAATTCCACAAGAAAAATACGAAATTATAGCCAAAATCTTAAATCGGCTCAAACCCGGCACCCGGGCCCACGTCTCGAAATCCGAAAAAATCACAAAACCCGAAAGTCCATTCACTCACGAGTCTAAACATGTCAAATTTATCAAAATCCGACACCATTTGGTCATCCAAATCCCCAAAATTCACTCTACAACTTCCCTAGTCCTAAACCCCCAAATTTCACCTCAAAAACTCACTAATTAGGTGAAAAATCAATGGGAAAATATCATTTTTGAAGATAAATGGACACAAGGAGCTTACCTCAGTAATCAATTCAAAATCCTTCTCAAAATCCTCCAAAATCTGAATTCAAAATAGTGAAAATGGTGAAAAAATCTCGAAGTCCCGTATTTATATGTTCTGCCCAGACCTTTCGCACCTGCGGCCTTATTTCCACACCTATAGATGCGGTCCTGCGCAAAAATACCCACACCTGCGGAACCAACTAAAAACACTGGGCTCACACCTGCGCTCCCGGTCTCGTACCTGCGGAGTCGCTTCTGCGGCCCTTCATCCGTTTTTGCGAAAATGCCCAAACTTTCCCTTTTCGCATCTACGGGCCATCCTCGCATCTGCGGGCTCCCAAATGCGCATCATTTCTCGCATCTGTGCCCCCTTCCCTTCATGGCCTTGCCCGCATCTGCGGCCTCCTCTTCGCCTCAGCGGGTCTGCACTTGCGGTCTCCTCACCGCAGATACGGAACACCAGAACACCAAAAAACTCAGCAATTACCTAAGTCCCAATTTCAACCCGTTAAGCATCTGAAACACACTCGAGACCCCCGGGACCTCAACCAAACATACCAACAAGTCTTATAACCTAATACGAACTTATTCAAACCCTCAAATCACCCCAAACAACATCAAAAATACGGATTACACCCGGATTCAAGCCTAATAAACTTCTAAACTTCCAAATTCCACAAACGACGTCGAAACCTATCAAACCACCTCCGATTGACCTCAAATTTTGCAACCAAGTCATATTCAACATTACAGACCTACTCCAACTTTATAAATTGGAATCCGACCCCGATATCAAAAAGTTCACTTCCGGTCAAATTTGCCAAAAATCCAACCTTCACCAATTCAAGCATAATTTTACTACAGACCTCCAAATCACATTCCGGACGCGCTCCTAAGTCCAAAATCCCCTAATAGGGCTAACAGAACCATCAAAATTCAAATCCGAGGCCGTTTATACATATGTCGACATCCGGTCGACTTTTCCAACTTAAGCTTCCAATTAAGGGACTAAGTTTCTCAATTCACTTCGACATCACTTCGGACCCGAACCAACCAATCTGGTAAATCATATAGCAGTTATAGATCACAATAGAAGCAGAAAATGGGAAAATGGGGCTACAACTCTCGAGACGACCGGCCGAGTCGTCACATAATTAGCATTAAAACACGATTTAACTAGCACTCAAACGATGGAATACAAAGCTATCAAAATTGAACAATAAAAAAACTTAAGAGGGAAAATTAGCTTTCAAAATTTTTGAGGAGGGTTTTTGAAATATTGTTTTGGACTAGGGTTTCCCCATATAGTCTCATATACTCAAACCCTAAAGACCTAAAACACACTCACCTAAAAACCCTAACTATGGACGCCTCTCCCTCTACCAAACGAGCCCTATCTCACTCTTCTACTGATGACAATGAAGAAGAGAATCATCCAACATTTGAAGTGGTTATGACTAATTCATACATCAACTACGACGATCTGATAAATTATTATGTCCTTTAAACTTTATTTCTTTGAATTTTACAATAACTTCTTGAGTTAATCCTAACTGATTTTTTTTAAGTAAAATACTTTTATTTCTTATATCTTAACTCCAGAAAAATATATGCATCAGTAGTGTATATATATTTTTTCTTGTTTCAGTTTCATATTTTCTGAAAAATTAATAGTAATGCTTTTTTTTTTACATAAAATACTTTTGTATTTTACATAAAATACTTTTGTTTTTTATACCTTAACTCCATAAAATATACATGCATTAGTATTGTATATATATTTTTCTTGTTTAAGTTTCATATTTTCCGAAAACTTAATAGTAATGCTTTTTTTTCTTTTTTCAGTTTATGCCAAGAAACATTTACAAGCATCTTCCTCCAACAGTAGAAACAACGCTTCTTCACTATTGTGGCAAAGAATGATTTGTATCTTTGAGTGTTGGTGATCGAAAACGGTTCAAAGTAAGCTGGAAACTTTTTGTTTTAGATAATTATGTTAAGCAAGGTTTTGTCGTCAAATTTGAGTTGGTTGATGTTGCACCACTGTATGTTGTCTTCAAAGTTAAAGTGAAGGGAGAAGGAACTTTTGATAATCCGGTTGAAATTGATTAGTTTCTAGGATGTGTTTATGTTGATTTATCCTTTTATTATCTTTTATTTTCATGTTGATTTAGTTATGATATTTGTGCTTATGATTTTCTGTTGAACTATTGATGTTATCAAATTTCAATCTTCATCACATTGGTCTTCTTTGCTATAACAGTTTTTTATATCATTTCAAAAGACTCTTTTTTTATGTATTCTCACCAGAAGACTTTGGACTAATTTTATACACTACTAAAACATTATTTAATTCAAAATAGGAACAGTAAATAAGAGGCGTAAATGCTCATTGAGAAGTTAAATAGTTGGTATGTGAATAGTTATGTTAGTAAAAAGGATTCAAAAATTGTAGTTATCAATACAATTTTGGTAACCGAAACAATTAATACAATTCAACTAACACCATTAATTTCGACAACAACTCTATTCAGACCAAACCAGATAGTCGCATCAGGAATAGGTTGTTCGATCACTGATAGGATTCTTTAGGCTAACTAAAATAAAGGATTCTTTAGGCTAACTAGAATGTAAATAATTTCAGTGGGTAAATTATTAGTGTAACGACCCAACCGGTCGTTTTGACTGTTAGAACCTCGTTCCCCTAAATAAAACTTTCCGTATGTATTTTTAATAATTTATGACTTGCGGGGATGGTTGGTTCGGGATATGAAAGTGTTCGGGTTGAAATCGGAACACTTGGTTCCTTAAGTTAGCCTTAAAAGGCTAAGTTTGACTTCAGTCAACCTTTTGAGAAAATGACATTGAATCGGGATTTAGTGGTTCCAATAGGTTCGTATGATGATTTCGGACTTACGCGTATGTTCGAATAGGGTTTTGGATAACTCGTAAGCGTTTTGGCGCTTAATAGTAAAAATCAACTATTTGAAGGTTTACAGTTCTTTAAAATTGGTTTGGAATAGGTTTTGGAGTAATCGAGGTCCGTTTGGAATTTCGAGTCTGAGAATAGCTCCGTATAGTGATTTAAGACTTGCACCCAAAATTTCGTGTCATTCCGAATAGTTTAAGTATGTTTTGGCGCATTGGAAGTAAATTAAAGAACTTGAAAATTTTAAGTTTGAATCAATTTTATTTGGGGTATGATTCTTAGATTTGATGTTGTTTTACACGTTCCGTGAGTTCGTGTGAGTATGTTTTATGATTTCAAACCTGTTGGTATGTTCGGGCAGGGCCCCGTGTTAACCGAATGAGGCTTAGATAAATTTTTGGAATTTTGAAGAAGAACTGAAGCCTTCTGTTTCTGGTACGTTCGCACCTGCGCTTAGACTGCCGAAGGTGCGACTCTCGCAGATGCGAGGTCTATGCGCAGAAGCGGAAAAAGGAAAGGGGAGGCCACCGCCACAGATACGGAATTTTGGCGCACCTGCGAACCCACAGGTGCGAGGCAGTACGCGCAGATGCGAGAGGGAGGCATGCGATTGAAACTCGCACCTGCGAGGATTTTCCGCAGGTGTGAAAGCCGCATGTTCGGTACCCCTTCCGCAGGTGCGAAACCACTACTTGGCAGAATGGTTATAAATCGGGGCTCACACATTTTGAGCCCATTTTTCCTCAATTTTCGGGCGATTTCAGAGCTTTTGAGAATGGAGTTCAACTAACAACTTGGAGGTAAGTTAATTCTACACCCCTTGAGTTAAATACATAGATTATAAATAGATTATAACGAGTGAATCTTAGAAATCAAAAGCTTAGATTAAAAACCTAGATTTTTATAAAAATAAGATTTTAAGCACGAAAATAGATATGGAACTAGGTAGAAATTATATATTTGAGTTCTTGAGATTTTGGGTAATGTTTTCATCCAAATATTTCTAGAATCCGGGCACGTGGGTGAATTTTAGGAATTTTACTATTTTGGTTAGGGTAATTTATTCAATTGCCTAAATTAGAATTTTTGAATATGTATTAATTATTTTGTAAAATATTTGGATACCTTCGGATTTTTCGGCACCGAATTCTGCATTTAACGCGATGTGGTAATCGGAAAGTAGACTTCGAGACAAGGTAAGTCTCTTGTGTAATCTTGTCAAGGGAAAATTATCCCATAGGGATTAAATTGAATAATTATTGCTAATTGCGGGGGCTACATACGCACGAGGTGATGAGAGTCCGTGGGTAGAAATTATAAATGCTAAAGTCCGGATAGTTTAGGACTCAAAGCATGAATTACTTGTGTAAATTGTATTATTTTTTTAATTAATATTAATTGATATACATGAATATATTGTGAATTGTTAGATAAATATACTAAAGGATGGAAATCTCATGTGCTTGATTTTCTGTTTAAATTAATTAATTGTTAAAAGAAATTATTCTTCCTCCCGAATTTATCTTATAATAAATATACTCTCCTTCCGGAGGTACATAAGAAAATGTCCTCCTTTCTTGTGGAGCTGGCCGAACGCCTCGGCAGGATAGATGCATCTATGGATCGTGCCGCACGTCCCTCGGCAGTATACACGACACAATGGATCGGGCCGAACGACCTCGGCAGAAATCGTGCTTAATAATAATAATCACACGATACCTTAATAGTTTATTGCAGCTTGTGAAGCTAATTGATAAATTGGAAATCTTTGGAATTTATTGAATTATTATTCCTGCTTGTTAAGGAATTATTGTTATTCCTGTAAATGAGACTAATTGATAAATTTGGGAATTTATTGGAATTGAAGGAATTAATTAATATATTGAGAATTACTGCATTTGAAGGAATTTAATTATTTCTACTGGTCAATAAAATTACTGTTAACTCTATGAATCACGTTGATATAAATATCTCTATTTCATGATTATTTAATATTATTGACCCATAGTGAGTGTCAAAGTCGGCCATCTCGTCTCTACCTGTTCGAGAATAGGCTTGATACTTACTGGGTACACGTTATTTTCGTATTCATACTGCACTTGGTGCACATTTTGTTGTGCAGGTACATATATGTCTAGTGGCCTTGTGGGCGCAGAGGTGTGGTTAATAATTGTGGGGACATATGTGAGCTGCATTTTATTTTACGATCCGCAGCCAACAAAGCCTCATTCAGGGTTATTATATTTTTCCTGTCTAATTTGTATTCTACACAGATGCTGTATTTTATTTTTAATTCCCTAATAAATGCTCATGCACTTATGACACAGGGTTTTGGGAATGGTTGTGAGTTGTTTAGAAGTTTAGTTGCTAAAACTATTTATCATTTACTCTATGAGTTTTATCTTTACAATTTCATTAAAGAAATATTTATTTCAAAAATACTAAAATGGGTAATTAAGTTTATTGATTATGGTTGGCTTGCCTGACAGTGGTGTCCGGCGCCATCATAGCCTTTTTTGGATTTTGGGGCGTGACAACATGGTATCAGAGCCCTGGTTCACTTAGGTCTCACGAGTCATGAGCGAGTCTAGTAGAGTCTTGCTGATAGGTACGGAGACGTCTGTGCTTATCTTCGAGAGGCTATAGGGCTGATAGGAATACTTCCCTTTTGTATTCCTCATCGTGCGATTCGATTCCTTTTAGGCTTATGCCTACATTTCCTTCCTATTCAATCTTATGCGAAGTGAAGCGCTTGTTAGGATCGAGGAAATTTTTAATGGTACTACATATGTAGTGTGGGATGCTTCTCCCTGTGTAATTAATTGGGCTATTGTCGTCGCCTTGCGGAAGGCTACTCTATCATTTCAGTTCAGTATCAATACTACCTAAGGTTTTGAGATTTGGCATTGATTGTTATGACGATTCATGCGTTGTTATTGCATAATGTTTATGTAATGGTAGAATGCCTGTCTATGTGTCAGGGCAGTAAATGACTTGAAAGAAGTTTTTTCTCAGTACATAATTCAGAGGTTCCATGTTTTAATTCCAGCAGAGAAAAGGCAACCGGACTATGAATGTTCAGGTTTGGGGTTGATGGAGTAACGAAGCTTAATATTTTCGAGTGTGGTAGAATTCTCAATTTTGATGTGGTGTCATCGCCTTGTAAAATGCGTTAAGGTTCACCGGTGTTATGGTTTTCTTCAACTCGCCTTCACGACAGGGTGTTAGGAATTTGTATAAGGGAAGTAGTCATTAGAGATCGCGGTGTGCAGTGATTCAGGATTGAAGCAGCATTCCTAGTATTGATGTCTCAAGACGGATGATCGTCAGAAAGGTTTAAAGCTGGTAATGAGCTATTGGTTTAAGTGCTACAGAGACGGATTTTTAGTAAGGCAACAACTGGGCAGCGAAGGATGAGAAAGGACATGTGGAAGGTGTCTTGTGGTGGTTAATTTCGTAGAAGGCCAAGTGTAAGAAAACAGAAGTCGAGTAGTTGCTTAAAGGAGAAGGGTTTGACCAAAGTGGGAGGGTGGCAAAGTAGCATATGGGTTACGTGGTAGGATAACTACATGTCCCGAGGAAAGTTTGAAGTGATTTGGGATTCATGGTGGACGGTGACTAAGTCTACGGGCTTAATTTGGAATATTGGCTGCTATATTGAGGAAGATTTGGTGTGACAGGAGAGAGTTGCTTGATATGAAGACGGATACAACATGACTTTGGATTGGAATGTATTGTCGCACCTTTAGATGATGTCCATGAGGAGTAAACGGGCTAGTGCAGCTGGTGAATGAGCTCGGACTCAGGATGATCTACTGATTTCGTAGTAATTGCACCCAGTGCAGCGACGCTGGAATATGTCAGCATGTAATTTCCACAGGTGGGTTATCTCCCGTGAGCAGGTTAGCGGTTGCGTGATATTGACAAAGCTTCTGCGAAGAATTCTACTGGCTACCCGATAAGAGATTTAATGTGTAAATGTGGCTAGTGATTCGGAGTATTTATTAAAGGTTAATAGAAAGATTTCGAGAAAATTTGGCGAGTTACGTGTGCAAGATCATGTCAACAATGAAGAAAGAATCTCGGTGGATTCCAAATTTGTAATTGTAGCTTCAAGCTAAGTGGGAGAGCCCCACCGTCTATGATTGGATTGTGTAGTGTCAACTTGTGCGGTTTCTGGTTATCGGTGTATTGGTGGGTCATTGCAACTAAGGAAAGAAAACATCAGTGGTAATTTGAGCAAAGTATTTGGGGAATGTGTGACATATTTGGCCTTATTAATTCATATTCAGGTTTTTTGAAGACTTAGAGTTTATGCTTCGTGTAGATGTAATGCACAGGAAAGTGAAATAGTCGGATGTTTCCTTGATAAAGTGTCCATGTGCTAGCAGGGACTTGGAATTGATCATGTTTGGGAACAAGTCAGAGCAAGTGACCCTCAATAACGGTCCTAGTGGATTCAAAAATTTAAAGTTTGGTGTCTAAGGATCTCGAGTCTGTAGTATGGTTGAGTATCGAGCTTTTGCAGTAGATTATGAAATGGGGCTTTGAGTACTCTGTGTTATCTTCAGGTTGCGGTGTAGCAATAGAGAAATGGAAGAAAAAAACTTCGGATTCATAAAAGAAGTATCAGAATGGGTGCACCAATTGAAGACGTGAAAGTGCGCACAAGAAGGGATATGAGATAATTAGTGGGTTTTGAAATAGCGTGGTCTTGGGAAATAAGGTCACTTGGGATGAGTGTGGATTTGAGTTTGTGATGTAATGAATGGAGCTATTATTATTTCTAAGGCAAGTTGAGAGTAAATTGAGAAAAAACGGATCGGCTAACAATGGTTGAATCGGCACGATGGTGGCAATGATCAGTTCATTCAGCGCATTGAATTATGCATGTGATTTGTGGCGGTACGTGCGAGATTTGACGCCCGCCGTAATTGATTTTATTTGGAGGAATTCAAGTATTACGACATGTTATGTGTAGAGGGATCCCAGAAGAGTTATGGTGGTTTAGACCACTACTTGAGGCCGGTATTTTCTGCGGATATGGGAAGTCAGTCAGGTGTTGCAATGGTTCTCTTGAAATAAGTTAAGTAAAAGTTTTCTATATAATGAAGTGTTTACCCTATTAGTGGTTCGGTAGTTATGATGGAATTCTTGTACTCCGACGCATTTGCGTGATTAAGTGCACTAAGTAGCATGGAATTCGAAAGTTGAGGATTCAAAGTTTTAGTTTGGTACTGACAAGGTTGTCATGAGCTAGGATGAGCAGGAAAAGGATTTAGATGTTTAAAGTAACATGGTATTTTTTTTGGCATCATCTAAGGTCAATGTCAGGTGTAAGAGACCTTGTGTATTGATTTTTGGATTCTTGATATGCTTTACAGCATTAGTGTAACCGGTAGCATGGATGTGCAGACTTGTTACCTGGTGCGGAAGGTCGTGGGAGCGTGTCTCACGGAAAGATTGTGTAAGAGTAACATGTAGTCACTTGATTGAGTGAAGATTGAAACCAAGTATAAAGATTGTGGTAATATCGCTGATTCGAGAATTTATGCCTGGAGGGCGCTCGGTTCATTTGGTTGTCGATTGTGGAAGTATTGTTCCAATTATGATGGCTATTCTTGTATGTTATGGGAAAAAAGGTTATTAGCCTAGTACGATGCGATCAGAATCGGCTTGAGATCTGTGGATGGATTTGAATATGAATATGGGCTCTATATCAGGTCGGATGTGTTCATTTCAGCATAACCGCTCCCTATGGAGGGGTATTCAGACGTTGGATGTCGTTTCGTCGTCGGTTATTTCATGTAATACTATATTTTCCCGTGTGAGTTGCGAAACGGCTTGGTAAATTTCTTATGTGTTGAGGTTCCGCATAGCGATGGTGTTATGTGAGCAGGATGGCTCTCGAGATTCAGATCATATATCGTACCTTAGTTGTGCTTAAGTTTTTTAACGTATGGTGTTGTCGGTCCTTCCAAGGATGGTATTATGCACTTAGCGTGCTTGTGTCCGATGTTCAGATATTTTGTAAGTAATGAGCATTCTAGCTCGGTAAGTATTTTCTTATAGATTCTTTTTGTGTGGATCGGGTTGCACACCGCAACAGTGTGATGTTGAGTACAGTTCCCTATATTCTATTTTGTATGTTTTTGTGTCCCATTTTCTGAGGGAGGTTCATGACACCTTTTCAGTTGTTTAATTAGTCACGTGGGTTGAGTAGTCCTTTCCATGGTCTATTTTCCTTATGTATCGCAATCGAGCCCGTAGCTTATTAGCTCATTGTAGCATCATATGAGACTTTTTGTCATGTCTGAGGTGGCTTATTGCCCGAGCAGCTTATACTAAGTGAGACGAGGTTATTGGATCCGGGATCAGTACGATCGGATTATATGAAGTATAATAAAGAGAAAATACCATTATTTGGTCCATAATGAGGCAATGGTTCTTGTCAGAAGGAGAAACTCAATAATTTGTTGACTCAGCAGTTGGTTATGAATTTCTACACATTTCTTCCATTGTGGAAGCAGCTCAAGAGTTGAAACAGGAATTATATGTATCATGAGGTGTGTTGTGCACATCAGATTCGTGGAATTTCGGCTATTGTTATCGGAGGATGATATTATGATCATGTGAATGGTGCGGTGCATGGTCTAAATTCAACCAAGGTATGCAACCATGTATTGGTTCATCGTGTAGTGATTGATATGGTGTTCGTAGGTTGTAAACAGGCATGGTGGAGAATTCTGGATGTTAGAATTGGGCTCTAAGGCTTAATCGCCTAAATAAAGGGGAGAATCTTCAGATTGGCTCGAGCTAAAGTGCTCAATTGGGTGTGGTAGCATGGGTAAGTGCTCGAAGTGTTAAAATGTGATTTTGGACAACTCCGGAACAGTCCTTAGTACGTTCGAGGACGAACGTATATTTAAGTAGGAGAGAATGTAACGACCCAACCGGTCGTTTTGACTATTAGAACCTCGTTCCCCTAAATAAAACTTCTCGTATGTGTTTTTAATGATTTATGACTTACGGGGATGGTTGGTTCGGGATTTGGAAGTGTTCGAGGTTGAAATCGGAACACTTGGTTCCTTAAGTTAGCCTTAAAAGGCCAAGTTTGACTTCAGTCAACATTTTGAGAAAACGACATCGGAATCAGGATTTGGAGGTTCCAATAGGTTCTTGTGATGATTTCGGACTTAGGCGTATGTTCGACTACAATTTTGGATAACCCGGGAGTGTTTTGGCGCTTAATAGTAAAAATCAACTATTTGAAGGTTTAAAGTTCTTTACAAGTGGTTTGGAATAGGTTTTGGAGTAATCGAGGTCCCTTTGGAATTTCGAGTCTGAGAATAGCTCCGTATAGTGATTTAAGACTTGCACGCAAAGCTTCGTGTCATTCCGAGTAGTTTAAGTATGTTTCGGTGCATTGAAAGTAAATTAAAGAACTTGAAAATTTTAAGTTTGAATCAATTTGGTTTGGGGTATGATTCTTAGATTTAATGTTATTTTACACGTTCCGTGAGTTCGAGCGAGTCCGTTTTATGATTTCAAACCTGTTGATATGTTCGGGCGGGGCCCCGGAGGCCCCGAATGTTAACCGGACGAGGCTCGGATCAAGTTTTGGAATTTTAAAGAAGAACTGAAGCCTCCTGTTTCTGGTACGTTCGCACCTGCGCTTGGACAGCCGCAGGTGCGACTCTCACAGATGCGAGGTCTATGCGCAGAAGCGGAAAAAGGGAAGGGGAGGCCACCGCCGAAGATGCGAAATTTTGGCGCACCTGCGAACACACAGGTGCGAGGCAGTGCGCGCAGATGTGAGAGGGGGGCATGCGATCGAAACTCGCACCTGCGAGGATTTTCCGCAGGTGCAAAAGCTGCAGGTGCAGTACCCCTTCCGTAGATGCGAAACCACTGCTTGGCAGAATGGTTAAAAATCGGGGACATTTTGAGCCCATTTTTCTTCCATTTTCGGGTGATTTCAGAGATTTTGAGAAGGGAGTTCAACTAACAACTTGGAGGTAAGTTAATTCTACACCCCTTGAGTTAAATACATAGATTATAAGTAGATTATAACTAGTAAATCTTAGAAATAAAAGGCTTAGATGAAAAACCTAGATTTTTATAAAAATGAGATTTTAACCACGAAAATAGTTATAGAATTGGGTAGAAATTATATATTTGAGTTATTAAGATTTTGGGTAATGGTTTCATCCAAATATTTCCAGAATCCGGGTAAAAGTGACCCTCAATTTTACTATTTTGGTTAGGGTAATTTATTCAATTGAATAAATTAGAATTTTTGAACATGTATTAATTATTTTGTATAATATTTGGATAGCTTCGGATTTTTCAGCACCGACGTGGTAATCGAAAAGTGAACTTCGAGACAAGGTAAGTCTCTTGTCTAATCTTGTGAGGGGAAAATTACCCCATAGGGATTAAATTGAATAATTGTTGTTAATTGCGGGGGCTACGTACGCACGAGGTGACGAGAGTCCGTGCGTAGAAACTATAAATGCTAAAGTCTGGGTGGTTTAGGACTCAAAGCATGAATTACTTGTATAAATTGTATTCTTTTTTTAATTAATATTAATTGATATACATGAATATATTGTGAATTGTTAGATAAATATATTAAAGGATGGAAATCTAATTTGCTTGATTTTCTGTTTAAATTAATTAATTGTTAAAAGAAATTGTTCTTCCTCCCGAATTTATCTTATAATAAATATACTCTCCTTCCGGAGGTACATAAGAAAATGTCCTCCTTTCTTGTGGAGCTGGCCGAACGCCTCGGCAGGATAGATGCATCTATGGATCGTGCCGCACGTCCCTCGGCAGTATACACGACACTCTGGATCGGGCCGAACGACCTCGGCAGAAATCGTGCTTAATAATAATAATCACACGATACCTTAATAGTTTATTGCAGCTTGTGAAGCTAATTGATAAATTGGAAATCTTTGGAATTTATTGAATTATTATTCCTGCTTGTTAATGAATTATTGTTATTCCTGTAAATGAGACTAATTGGTAAATTTGGAAATTTATTGGAATTGAAGGAATTAATTAATATATTGAGAATTACTGCATTTGAAGGAATTTAATTATTTCTACTGGTCAATAAAATTACTGTTAACTCTGTGAATCACGTTGATATAAATATCTCTATTTCATGATTATTTAATATTATTGACCCATAGTGAGTGTCAAAGTCGGCCATCTCGTCTCTACCTTTTCGAGAATATGCTTGATACTTACTGGGTACACGTTATTTTCATATTGATACTGCACTTGCTGCATATTTTGTTATGCAGGTACATATATGTCTAGTGGCCTTGTGGGCGCAGAGGTGTAGTTAATAATTGTGGGAACGTGTGTGAGCTGTATTCTGTATTACGATCCGCAGCCAACAGAGTCTCCTTCAGGGCTATTATATTTTTCCTGTCTAATTTCTATTCTAGAGACGTGCTGTATTTTATTTTTAATTCCCTAGTAAATGCTCATGCACTTGTGACACCGGGTTTTGGGAATGGTTTTGAATTGTTTAGAAATTAGTTGCTAAAAATATTTATCATTTACTCTATGAGTTTTATCTTTACAATTTCATTAAAGTAATTTTTATTTCAAAAATACTAAAATGGTTAATTAAGTTAATTGATTGTGGTTGGCTTGCCTGACAGTGGTGTCCGGCACCATCACGGCCTTTTTTGGATTTTGGGGCGTGACAACTAGGCTAATTAAGATTCTTTTTTTTTCAAATACTGGAAAAATTACTGCTAATCTTGATAGAGATTAAGCCTATTTGGATGGAATATTGGTGTTACTATGTCCCAAGAAAATTCATACGAGATGGTTGTATTGAATATTGGACTGTTTTGACGTGTTTCGGCACGAGTTTTAGAATTAAAATTTTCATAAATTCATTTAGTTCGAACCGAGGTGCGAATTGTAGTTTTGACGTTGTTTGATGTGATTTGAGGCCTCGACTAAGTTCGTATAATATTTTAGGACTTGTTGGTGTATTTGGTTGAGGTCCCGGGGGCCTCAGGTGGATTCCAGATGGTTAACAGATCAAAATTTGGACTTAAGAAAAATTTGAAATTTTGGCCTTCTGGTGCAATTGCACCTGCGGATTTTTGACCGCAGGTGCGAGCTCGCAAAAGCGAGCCTGGCATCGCAGAAGCGGACGAAACAACGCAGAAGCGTGACCGCAAATGCGACCTAGGCTAAGGGGGCACTGGACCGCAGATGCGGACGCTTGTTCGCAGAAGCGGACTCTTATCCGCATAAGCGATTAAGTGCCCAAAGGTGCGAAACCTCAAGACAGATTACAAAATAGAGGGGTTCCAACACTTATGTCTTTTTGAACATTTCCAACACGGGTTGAGGCGATTTTGGAGCGAGAATTCACGGAAAAACATAAGGTAAGCCACTTGTGATTATTGTTGGTCAATAATGTTGAATTATCATCGAGTATTTCAACTAGATTACGTATTTTTGAGGTGAAATTCGAGGATTTGGGCCTAGGGATTTGAAAATAAGATTTGGAGATTTGAAGGCCGAGTTGATGTCGGAATTTGATAAAATTTATATGGTTGGACTCGTAGTTGAATGGGCATTCACATTTTGTAACTTCTGTCGAGTTTCAAGACGTGGGCCCCACTATTATTTTTGAATTGAATTTCGGATTTTAATTGAAAAATTTAGTATTTTCATATAGAATTAGTTTCTATAATTCGTGTTGAGTATATTGAATTGTTTGACTAGATTCGAGGCATTCGAACACCAATTCGCGAGGCAAAGGTTTATTGGAATCTTGAGTTGGTTGCAACGGGAGGTAAGTGTCATGGTTAACCTTGACTTGAGGGAGTAGGACTTGTTTGTCTATTTTCTACATGATTTAATGAGCGGGTACAACGTATATGTGAGGTGACGAGTACTTATACGTTGTGGTCGAGTCAAAGCATGAGGGTGGAATTTGCTTATTTGATCATTTTTCAAGAAATTATTTCTAATTTAATTATTGATGAATATTTTGGAAGGTGAGGTCGGTATTCTGATAATGAATTGATTCATAAGTAAAGATCCCCGCATTTAAATACTCTTTCGAATTTATATTATCTGTAATGACCCAACCGATCATTTTAAGCTCTAGCGCATCGTTCGGCAGTTTGAGGCCTTGAGTAGTTTCACTTCAGGTATTATGACTTGTGCGCGTGGTCAGAATTGAATTTCGGGAAGTTCGGAGTTGATTTGGAAAGAAAACTCTCATTTCGGAAGCTTTAAGTTGGAAGAATTGACTAGGGTTTGATTTTTGAGTAAACGACCTTCGAATCAAGATTGGAAGGTTCCAACAGGTTCGTATGATAAATTTGGACTTGGGTGTATGTCCGAATTGGGTTTTGGATGACCCGGGAGCATTTTAACGCCTGTTGTGGAAAGTGGCATTTAGGAAGGATTTTTATAAATTTGGGTTGAAGTGTATTTTAATGATATCGATGTCTGTTTGGAATTTTGAGCCTGGGAATAGCTCTGTATTGTGATTCTGGTCTTAGGAGCGCGTCCGGATGTGGATTTGGAGGTCCGTAGGTCATTTGGCAAAAGTTGGAATTTGAAGAGTTTTTGAGAAGTTTGGCAGGCAGTGGACTTTTTGATATCGGGTTCGGATTCCGATTTCGAAAGTTGTAATAGGTCTGTAATGTCAAATGCGACTTGTGTGCAAAATTTGAGGTCAATCGAACGTGATTTGATAGTTTCGGCATCGAATGTAGAAGTTTGAAGTTCTAAAGTTCATTAAGTTTGACCTGGGGTACGATTCAGGATTTTGACGTTGTTTGATGTGATTTGAGGCCTCGAGCAAGTTCGTGTCATGTTTTAGGACACATTGGTGTGATTGGACGGGGCCTCGGGTGTGTTTCGGGGAGGTTTAGGATCAAATTTGGATGAAAAGTTGTTGCTGGTTTGCTGGTGCTGGTGTTGTCTTTCGCGAATGTGGGGGAAGGGGCGCGTTCGCGAAGAAGGATTCCTGGGCTGGTGATTTTTGCCTACGTGAGCGCAGTAAGGGTCCTGCAAACGCGTAGGTGGGCCTGGCAGTGCTTTGCGAACGCGGAGGCCCAACCGCGAACGCGAAGAGGAGATGAGGGAGCGGGGGCTGGAGTAGTTGGCCTTCGCGAACGCGGCTGGTGGAACGCTAACACGAAGGGTGGTGATCTCAAATGTTCGTGAACGTGACCTAGATAAAGCGAACGCGAATAGGAAATTGGAGGCATTGTTTCTTTGGCCTTCGCGATCGCGATGGTCTTTCCGCTATCGCGAAGAAGGGCAGACCTGGGCAGTGAAGTTTAAAACTGGAATTTGACCATCTTTCATTTCATTTCCTCCATGGGAGCCGATCTTGGAGCGATTGTGGAGCACTATTTCCAGCATCAATCACAAGGTAAGTGATTCCCACCTATTCCAAGTGAAAAACATGGTATTTGAATGGATTTAAACATGGAAATTAGTAGAAATTTGGGATTTTGAAGAAAAACTTAGAAATTTATATTTTTGGATATTGACCACATATTTGGGCATGGAATTGAGAGTAAATCATATATTTGAGTTTGTAATGTTATGGGTAATGTTTATGTTCGAAAATTTTCGGAATCCGGGCACGTGGGCCTGAGGGATGCTTTATCGACTTTTCGAGCGGAGTTGGGAATTTGTTTAAATTTATTTGTTATGAGTATTAGAGTACATTTTTATTGGTTTGCACATTGTTTGACTAGTTGTGGAGAGGCGGGCATTGGTTTGAGGTGCTAGAGGGGCTTTGGAGCCAGTTATGGAACTTTAGAGCGAGGTAAGTCTCTTGTCTAACTCTGTGAGGGGGAAACTCTCCCCTAGGTGTTGTAATTGACATTTGTTACTGGTTGTGGGGGCTACGTACGCACGAGGTGACGAGAGTCCGTACGTAGCTAGATTCATGTCATTGTCCTGGTAGACTTAGGTTCACACCATGCTATACTTGTATTATATGGGTAATCCTTGCTCGTCTAATTCTTTTATTTCACATTATGACTTGAGACTAGACATGCGTAGAGTGATGGAACTGCTATTGTAGAGTTTTCTCGAGTTTTATGATTTGCCACGGAAAAATGGTGTTCCTCTTACAGATTTCTCACGCGTTATGCGTTGCATCGAATAATTTTCCTTAAAAGTTATAACTCACATGTTCATTCATGAGTGGGGGTCAAGGACCCATTTAAACTTCTTATTCTAATGGGATCGGGTCGTTCGCCTCGGCGGGATTTATGTGCCACACTCTCATGGGAGCGGGCCGTTCGCCACGGTAGTTTAATAGATGTATCTATGGTTTGTGCCGTTCGATTCTCGGTAGTGCACAGTTTAATATTTATGTTGGAACGGGCTGTACGCCTCGGCATTTCTATAAAAAAAATATCCTCATGGAATCGTGCGTAATATTTGGCAAGAAGCCAGAGTATCTATGAGTCTTTCCCTGATTCGAATTATAACGACCTATTTGGTGAGGTCCACTATATATATATATATATATATATATATATATATGTGTGTGTGTGTGTGTGTGTGTGTGTGCGCGCGCGCGTGCTCCGGTTGAGGAGGAATTGCTAATTAAGAGCTTGAGTTTATTGTAAGGAGGAAAATTGTACCACAGATTTACACTTGTTTATTTTATTTATTTACTTTGCCTAATATTTGTTCACCTCCTTACTGTACCTGATATTATTGGACCATTAGTGAGTGTCGATATCTACCCCTCATCACTACTCCTCCGGGGTTAAGCTAGATACTTACTAGGTGCACGTGGATTTACGTACTCATACTACACTTGCTGCACATTTTTGTGCAGGTACTTTTAAGTCCGATGGTCCTTTGGGCACGGAGGCATGGATGATGCGGGGACTTGCCACGAGCTGTATTTTAGGTTATGATCCGCAGCCAGCAGAGTCTCCTCCAGGGTTATTTGTATTTTTCCTGTCTAATTTATATTTCGGACAGATACTGTATTTTATTTTACTTCCTAGTTGATGCTCATGCACTTCTGACACCGGGTTTTGTGGGTACTTATGAGTTGTTCAGTATTGTAATTTGGAAAATATTATCATTTACTCTGTAAATTCTATTTCTGATTATTTAATTGAAGGAAAATTTTGATTTCAAAGTACTAGAATGAATAATCGAGTTAATCAACTATTGTTGTCTTGCCTGGCAGCGGTGTTAGGCGCCATCACGACCATTAATGGATTTTGGGTCGTGACAACATGGTATCAGAGCACTAGGTTCACTTAGGTCTCACGAGTCATGGGCGAGTCTAGTAGAGTCTTGTGGATCGGTACAGAGATGTTTGTACTTATCTTCGAGAGGCTACAGGATGTTAGGAGCACTTTCCTTTCTTGATTCCTCATCGTGCGATTTGATTCCTTTGAGGCTTATGCCTTTATATCATTCATACTCATTCTTATACGATGTCCAACGCTCGTGTCAATTAAGCATCAAGGAGTTGTAGTGGTACTACAAATGTGGGCAGGATGTTTCTCTTATTCAAGCAAGTTATTATCGCCTTCTTGCGGAAGGATGTTCTGTCATTTCGGCTCAGTAGTTGTGTTTTCAATGGTTTTAAGGCTACGCGCAGATTACTATGATGTTCAAACGTTGTTATCGCACCGTGTTGGTGTACTGATAGGGTGTTTGTTTATGTGTTGAGGTAGTGAACGACTTGAAAGGAGGTTTTTCTCAGTGCATGATTCAGAGGTTCTGCATTCTATTTCCAGCGGAGGAAAGGCAATCAGACTATGAATGTTCAGGTTTGGGATAATGGAGTAACGATATTTGGTATTTTCGAGCGTGGTGGAATTCTTAATTGTGATGTGGTATCATCGTCCTTGTTGAACATGTTAAGGTTCGCCGGTGTTATGGTCTTCATCAATTTATCTTCGGGGCAGGGTAGTGTGAAATGGTGCCGGAGGAGCGGTTGTCAGAGATAGCGGAGTGTAGCAATTTCGGAATCAAATGGGTATTTCTAATGTTGATGGCTAGATAAGGATGATCTTCTAGGAGGCTTGGAGTTGGTGGCAATTTATTAGCTCAAGCATTACGGAGATGGATTCGGATTTGAGGCAACAATTAGGTAGCGAAGGACGAGAAAGGTCATTTGGGAGGTGTTTTGCGGTGGGTGAATTGCTATAAGGTCAAGTATGAAAAGCGAAAGTCAAGGAGTTTCTTAAAGGAGAGGGTTTAGCCAAAGTGGGAGAGTGGCAGAGTAACATATGGGTTCCGTGGTAGGATGGCCACATGCCTTGACGAAAGTTTGGAGCCATTTGGAAGTTCATGGCGGGCAGAGACTAGGTCCACTGATTTTATTTGGATGCAACATGACTTCAAGCTTGGAATGCATTGTTGGATTTTTAGCTGACGTCAATGGGGAAGAAGGGATCTCGGTAGGTCTCGGGGTTATATAATTGTAGCTTAAAGCTAAGTGGGGGAGCCCACCGTCTGCTATTGGATCGCGTGGTTGTCTGCTTGGGCGGATTCTGATTATCAGTGTGTTGGTGGGTTATTATGACTAAGGAAAGAAAAATATCAGTGGTAATTTGAGCAAAGAATTTAGGGAATGTGTGCTATATTTGGCCTTATCGATTCATGTTCAGGCTTTGGGAAGACTTAGAGGTTATGCTTCGTGTAGATGTGATGTACAAGGAAAGTTAGTCAGCCGGGTGCTTCTTTGAGAGGGTGTTCATGTGCTAGCAGGGCCTTGGAGTTTGATTATATTCGGTAACAAGTCAGAGTGGGCGACTCTCAACAACGGTCCTAGTGGGTTCAAAATTTAAGTGTGGTGTGGATTTCGAGCCCGTGGTATAGATAAGTATCGAGCTTTTGTAGTGGATTATGAAAAGGGGCTTAGAGTGTTCTATGTTACCATTAGTCTGCGGTGTTGCATTGGAGGAATGGGAGAAAATAACTTCGGATACTTAAAGGAAATATCAGAATGGGTGTACCAGTTGAAGATGCGAATGTGCGCACAAAGAGGGTATGAGATGGTTTGTGGGTTAACGTGGTCTCGTGAAATAGGGTCCTTCTGGATGAGTGCGGATTGGGTTCATTATATCTTGAATGGAGCTATTATTATTATTATTATTATTATTTCTAAGGCAAGTCCGGAGTAAATTAGAAGAAGTCGGATCGGTTAGCAATGGTTGAATTGGCATGATGATGGCAATGATCAGTTCCTTTAGCGTGTTAAGTTTTACAGGTGGTTGTGGCGGTACGTGCGAGGCTTGACGGTCGCCGTAATTGATTTTATTTGGAGGCATTCGAGTATTATGGCTTGTTATGTGTAGATGGATCTCGGAAGAATTATGGTGGTTTAAACAACTACTCGAGGTTTGTATTTTTTTTTCTACGGTTATGGGAATTCAGTCACGTGTTGCAATGGTTCTCCGGAAATGAGTTAAGTGAAAGGTTTCTATATGATGAAGTGTGTACCCTATTAGTGGTTCACGAGTTTTGATGAAATTCTTGTACTCGCGCGTATTGGCATGTTAGGTGCAGTGAGCGGCATGGGAATTGGAAGTTGAGGATCGAGGTTGCAGTTCGGTGTAGACAAGGATGTTACGAGCTTGGATGAGCAGGGAAGGATTCAGATGTTTAGAGTAAGCTGGTATTGTCTGTAGCGTCACCTGAGATCGATGTCCTATGTAAGAGGCTTTGTGTACTGATTTGCGGATTCTCGATTTGCTTTACAGCATTGTATGGCCAGTGGTATGGATGTGCAGACTTTGTTACCTGGTGCAGAAGGCCGTGGGAGCATATCCCTCGGGAAGATTGCATAGGTGTGGCATGCAGTCACTTGATTGATTAAAGATTGAAACCAAGTATGGAAATTATGGTACTATCGCTAAGGTGAGGGTTTAGGCCTGGAAGGCACTCTATTCATTTAGTTGTGAGCTGCGAAAGTTGTTTCGGATTCGATGGTTGTTCTTTTATGTCATGGGAAAAAGGTTATTGTGGATCCTTGATAGGTTATTGGCCTAGTATGGTACGATCAAAATCAGCTTGGGGTCCGTGGATGGATCTAAATGTGAGTGTGTGCTCTATATTGGGTCGGATGCACTCATTTCAGCATAGCATTGTTTACGGGGGAGTCGTCGGGCCTTGGATGTTATTTTTGTCGTCAGCTATTCCATGTGATCTATATTATGCAAGGTGGTTTGTGAGGTGGCTTGAGTATTTTCACATGTGTTGTGATCCCGTGTAGTTTGTGGTGTTATATGAGCGAGATGGCTCTCCAGATGAGAGTCATTTATTGCACCCTAGTTGTGCTTGGGTTTTGTAGCGTATGGCGCTATCCGTCTCCCCAGAGCTATATTTTTGCACTTGGTGTGTTGTGGTTGATATTCAGGTATTTCGTAGGTATGAGCATTTTAGCACGGTAAGTATTTCCTTATAGAGTATTATGTGTGGATCGGGTGGCACGTCACCACGGGTATGTTGTTTGGATCGGGTGGCACGCCGCCACGGGTATCATGGATGGATCGGGTTGCACGCCGCAACGGTATCATGTGTAGATCAGGTTGCACGCCGCACTAGTGTGATATTGAGTACAGTTTCCCATATCTATTATTGTGTGTTTTTCTTCTCATTTCTAGAGGAAGGTTCATAACATCTTTTCGGTTGTTTAAATTAGTTACATGGGTTGAGTAGATCTTTCCAGAGTTTGTTTTCTTATGTATCACATTCAAGTTTGTAGCTTGTTGGCACATTGTGGCATCATATGAGACTTTTGGCAGTACCTGAGGTGGCTTATTGCCTGAGCAGCTTGTACTGGGTGAGACGAGATTATTGGATCTGGGATCAGTGCGATCAGATTTATATGAGTTGTGATTCGACAGGTGGTTATGAGTTTCTACAAATCTCTTCTGTCGTGGTAGTATTGTGAGAGCTGGAACAGGACTTACATGCTTCATGATGTGTGTTGTGGGCATCAGATTCGTAGGATTTCGGCTACTGTTGTCAGGGGATGCCATTATAGTCATGTGAATAATGCGGTGCATGGTGTGAATTCGGTAAGAGTATACAATCATGTATTGGTACATCGTGTAGTGATGGATACGGTGTTCGTATGTTGGAAACAGACCTGGTAGAGAATTTCAGACGTTGGAATTTGGCTCTAAGGCTTATTTTACTAGATAAAAGGGAGGATTTTCAGGTTTTCTCGAGCTAATGTGCTCAACTGGGTTGTGGTAGCACGGGTAGGTGCACGAGGTGTTAAACAATGATTTCGGACAACTCCAGAGCAGTTCTTAGCGCGTTCGAGGATAAATGTATGTTTAGGTGGGAGAGAATGTAATGACCGGTTATCGTTCGGCAGTTTGAGTCCTTGAGTAGTTTCACTTTAGGTATTATGACTTATGTGCGTGGTCAGAATTGAATTTCGGGAAGTTCGGAGTTGATTTGGAAAGAAAACTCTCATTTCGGAAGCTTTAAGTTGGAAGAATTGACTAAGGTTTGATTTTTGAGTAAACGACCTCTGAATCGGGATTGGAAGGTTCCAACAGGTTCGTATGATGATTTTGGACTTGGGCGTATGTCTGGATCGGTTTTTGGATTACTCGGGAGCGTTTCGGCGCCTGTTATGGAAAGTGGCATTTAGGAAGGATTTTCATAAATTTGGGTTGAAGTGTATTTTAATGATATCGATGTCCGTTTGGAATTCTGAGCCTGGGAATAGCTCCGTATTGTGAGTTTGGTCTTAGGAGCGCGTCCGGATGTGGATTTGGAGGTACGTAGGTCATTTCGGGGTCATTTGGCGAAAGTTGGAATTTGAATGGTTTTTGAGAAGTTTGGCCGGTAGTGTACTTTTTTATATCGGGTTCGGCTTCCGATTCTGATTCCGGAAGTTGGAATAGGTCCGTAATGTCAAATTTGACTTGTGTGCAAAATTTGAGTTCAATCAGACGTGATTTGATAGGTTTCTGTATCGAATGTAGAAGTTTGAAGTTGTAAAGTTCATTAAGCTTGAGTTGGGGTACGATTCAGGGTTTTGACGTTGTTTGATATGATTTAAGGCCTCGAGAAGTTTGTGTCATGTGTTGGGATAGGTTTGTGTGATTGGACGGAGCCTCGGGTATGTTTCGGGGAGGATTCAGATCGAATTTGAATGAAAAGTTGTTGCTGGTGGTGGTGTTGTCTTTCGCGAACGCGGGGAAAGGGCGTGTTCACGAAGAAGGATTCCTAGCTGGTGATTTTTGCCCTACAAGAACACGGTGAGGGGCCTGCGAACGCGTAGGTGGGCCTGGCAGTGCTTCGCGACCGCGGAGGCCCAACCGCGAACGCGAAGAGGAGATGATGGAGTGGGGCCTGGAGCAGTTGGCCTTCGCGAACGCGGCTGGTGGAACGTGAACGCGAAGGGTGGTGGTCTCAAATGTTCGCGAACGCGACCAACATGATGCGAACGCGAAGAGGAAATTGGAGGCAGTGTTTCTTTGGCCTTCGCGATCGCGATGGTCTTTCCGTTTAATTGGAGGAAAGTGAAGGCGCTCCTAGGACCCATTTAAAATTCTTATTCTAATGGGATCGGGTCGTTCGCCTCGGCAGGATTTATGTACCACACTCTCATGGGAGCGCGTTGTTCGCCTCGGAAGTTTAATAGATGCATCTATGGTTCGTGCCGTTTGACCCTCGGCGGTGCACAGTTTAATATTTATGTTAAACTGGGCCGTATGCCTCGACATTTCTACAAAAAAAATATCCTCATGGAATCTTGTGTAATATTTGGCAAGAAGCTAGAGTATCTGTGAGTCTTTTCCTGATTCGAATTATAACAACCTATGTGTGTGTGTGCTCCGGTTGAGGAGGAATTGCTAATTAAGAGCTTGAGTTTATTGTAAGGAGGATAATTGTACCACAGATTTACACTTGTTTATTTCATTTATTTACTTTGCCTCATATTTGTTCACCTCTTTACTGTACCTGATATTATTAGACCACTAGTGAGTGTCGATGTCGACCCCTCGTCACTACTCCTCCGGGGTTAGGCTAAATATTTACTGCGTACACGTGGATTTACGTACTCATACTACACTTGCTGCACATTTTTGTGCAGGTACTTTTAAGTATGGTGGTCCTTTGGGCACGGAGGCACGGATGATGTAGCGACTTGCCGCGAGTTGCATTTTAGGTTACGATCCGCAGCTAGCAGAGTCTCCTCCAGGGTTATTTGTATTTTTTCTGTCTAATTTATATTCCGGACAGATGTTGTATTTTATTTTACTTCCTAGTTGATGCTCATGCACTTGTGACACCGGGTTTTGGGGTTACTTATGAGTTGTTTAGTATTGTAATTGGGAAAATATTATCATTTACTCTGTAAATTTTATTTCTGATTATTTAATTGAAGGAAAATTTTAATTTCAAAATACTAGAATGAATAATCGAGTTAATCAATTATTGTTAGCTTGTCTGACAGCGGTGTTAGGCGCCATCACGACCATTAATGGATTTTGGGTCATGACATTATCATTTCAGGGTAAGGAAGAGTGTAAAAGCACGAAGGGTGATGCCGTTCCATTTATACTATATATATTATTATCGTCATGGTGAGGAAGAGTGTAAAAGCACGAAGGGTGATGCCGTTCCATTTTCACATTTATTATTTATTGATTTATAAAGTGAGGAAGGGAGACAAATCACGAAGAGTGATGCTGTGCCATTTAAATTATCCATTCATCACACTGTGGCAAGAAAGAGAGTTAAAGCAAGAAGGGTGATGTCATGCCATTCATATTATTTATTTATCATTTCTTGGTAAGGACAAATGAGAGTAAAAGCACGAAGGGTGGTGTCGTGCCCTTTTATTATTTCAGCTACTTATTTTGTTGTTGGTGAATTATTTGGCAGCTACAGGACACTTCCCTGGCTGAAATTTTTATACCATATCCCTTCACATGTTCCGTCCCAAATTTGTAAAATTTGTTAATTACTGTGTTCAATATTTCTTCGTATATGTATATACTTGCACAGGTTGTTTACCTATGTGTCTTGTCATAGCCTCATCACTACTTCATCGAGGTTAGGCTCGGCACTTACGGAGTACATGGGTCGGTTGTACTCATACTACACTCTGCACTTCTTGTGCAGATTTTGGAGTTGGTCCCAGCGGCGTACCATAGACTTGCTCGGATTCAGCTACCCAGAGGAGACTTGAGGTATAAATTCAAAGCGTTTGCAGTTCTGAAGTCCCCTTCTACTTAATCTTAGTTGTGTATTATCTTTTAAACAGCTTGAATTTTATTCAGACCTTTGTTTGTATTATTCTAGTAGCTCATGCACTTATGATACCAGATTCGGGGATGTATTCGAATGATTCGGTTGTTATGGTCTTTCGCACTTTATTTCAGTAATTGACTTCCGTTTATTTCGATTTGTTTAAAAATGGTTAAGATTATTCTAACGCTGGATTGCCTAGCAAGTGAAATGTTAGGCGTCATCACGGTCCCGAAGGTGGAAATTTCGGGTCGTGACAAGTTGATATCAGAGCTCTAGGTTACATAGGTCTCACGAGTCACGAGAAATCTTAGTAGAGTCTGAAGGATTGGTACGGAGACGTATGTACTTATATTTCAGAGGCTATAAAGTTTAGGAACAATATCACTTCTTTCTTATTCTGTCGTACGATTTTATTCTATCATTAATGATTGAACCATTCTATTCTTGTTCTCTCGCAAATGGAGAGAACACGTACTATATCTACCGAACATGAGCCAGAGCCCCCCGTGGCAACTATGACCAGGGGTAGAGGTCGAGGCCGAGGCCGCGCCAGAGGCCGAGGATGAGGTCGCGCCAGAGGCCGAGGCCGAGGTCGCGCTAGAGGCCGAAGTAAAGGCAGAGGTAGAGATTAGTCTAGAGCTCGAGCAACAACACCAGTTGTAGAACCTTAGGTGGATTTGGAAGAGGAGGTTCTAGCTCAGACTGTACCAGTTGGACCAGTTCAGATCCTAGAAGGATTCATAGCTACTCCAGTGCTTCAGGATGCTCTAGTCCGTTTGGTGAGCCTTATAGAGGGTATGGCCCAAAATGGTACATTTCCAGTAGCACCAGCCGTCTCACAGGCTGGGGGAGGAGCGCAGACTCCCACTACTCCCGCTCCGGAGCAGATGGATCCTCAGTATCAAGCTCTAGCAGCCCCGCCAGTTGGGCTAATTCAGCCGGTGGGTGTGGCACAGGCCGGTGATAGGCTCGCCATGTCTTCTGAGGCTTTATTGAGGTTGGACAAGTTTACTAAGCTCTTTCCAGTTCACTTCAGTGGTGCACCTTTTGAAGACCCACATGATTATCTTGACCGCTTCCATGAGGTGTTACGGAACATGGGTATAGTCGAGACCAATGGGGTAGATTTTGCTGTGTTTCAGATGACGGGTTCCGCCAAGAGGTGGTGGAGAGATTTTATGTTGACCAGACTAGCTGGGTTGCCTACACTGACTTGGGAGCAGTTCTCACGGCTATTTCTAGAGAAGTTCCTCCCTATCACATTGAGAGAGGATTTGCGCAGGCAGTTTGAGTGTCTCTAGCAGGGCAGTATGACTAGCCTGCCATGCTACTATCTTGCTCCCTAATGAGAGGGAGAGAGAGAGGAGATTCATTGAGGGACTCAATTACCTTATCAGGCTTCATATGTCCAAGGAGACCGGGAGTGATATTTCCTTTCAGGCGGCTACAAATGTTGCTAGACGGATAGAGATGGTTCTTGCTTAGGAAAGGGGACAGGTGTCTGATAAGAGACCTCATTAGTTTGGTGGGTTCAGTGGTGCCTCGTCTGGAGGCAGGGGTAATTTTGGTAGAGGCCATCCTCCCAGGCCGTTTGAGTTAGCACTCTAGGCATCTCGTGGTGTTGCAGAGAGTTGTGGTCCTATTGTGTCTCATCCTGACCAGTTAGCTTACAGTGCACCACCAGCTCCTATAGTGCACCTCATATCCAGAGTCATCAAAGTGGTTATCTAGGTTGACATGGCCAATCCTAGGGTTAGCAGTCACAACAGCTGAGGGCTTGTTATACTTGTGGGGACCTTAGGCACGTTGCTAGATTTTGCCCCAGGTCTGAAGGCAGCATGCAGCACCAGGGTTCTCGTGCTATGATTCCAGCACCAGCTATTCTACCACCCACCAGCCAGCTAGGGGCAGGGGTCAGACAGCTAGAGGTGGAGGTTATGTCGTTAGAGGTGGAGGCCAGCCAATCAGAGGCCGTCCCAGAGATGTAGCTCCGAGTGGTGGGGCCTAGCTCTGATTTTATGCTTTTCCAGCTAGGCCTGAGGCCGAGTCATCTGATGCTGTAATCACAGGTATTGTTCCAGTTTTCCATAGATATGCTTCAGTTCTATTTGATCCGGGAACTACTTATTACTATATGTCCTCATATTTTGCTTCATATGTGGTTGTGCATCGTGATTCTCTAAGTGCTTTTGTGTGTGTGTCCACACCGGTGGGAGATTCTGTAGTGGTAGATCATATCTATCGTTCGTGTGTTGTTACTATCGGGAGTCTTGAGACCAGCATGGATCTTCTACTCCTTGATGTGGTAGATTTTGATGGCATCTTAGGTATGGATTGGCCGTCACCTTATCATGCTATATTGTATTGTCTGGCCAAAATGGTGACCTTAGCCATGACGGGGTTGCTTCAATTAGAGTGCAAAAGGATTCCTGGCCATTCTACCAGCAAGGTTATCTCTTATGTGTAGGCTCGACATATGGTCGAGAAGGGATGTGTATCTTATTTGGCTCATATTTGCGATTCTAGTGCGGATGTTCCGTCTATGGATTCAGTTCCAGTTGTTCGTGAGTTTCCAGATATATTTCCTATAGATTTTCTGGGGATGCCACCCGACAGAGATATTAACTTCTATATTGATTTGGCTCCGGGCACTCAGCCCATTTCTATTCCACCATACTGTATGGCCCCGCCGGAGCTAAAGGAATTGAAGGAGCAGTTACAAGACTTGCTTGATCATGGATTCACTAGACCTAGCGTCTCGCCCTGGGGTGCGCCAGCGTTATTTGTAAAGAAGAAAGATGGTTCAACGCGGATGTGTATAGATTATTTAAACAAGGCTACTATCAAGAACAAGTATCTTTTGCCAAGAATTGATGACTTATTCAATCAGCTTCAGGGTGCCAAGGTGTTTTCAAAGATCGATTTGAGGTATGGTTACCATCAGTTGAAGATTAGGGCATTCGATGTCCCTAAGACAGCTTTTCAAAATCGGTATGGGCATTACAAATTCCTAGTGATGTCATTTGGGCTGATAAATTCCTCCGCAGCATTTATGGATTTGATGAACCGGGTATTCAAGCCCTATTTGGATTCTTTTGTGGTTGTATTCATTGATGATATCTTGATTTACTCCAGCAGTCGAGATGAGCATGAGCATCATCTTCGGATTATGCTTCAGACTTTGAAGAATAATCAGTTATATGCCAAATTTTCAAAATGTGAATTTTAGTTAGACTCAGTTGCCTTTTTGGGGCATGTTGTATTGGCAGAAGGCATAAAAGTGGATCCTAAGAAGATTGAGGAAGTTCAGAATTGGCCTAGACCTACTTCAGCTACAGAGATCCATAGTTTCCTGGGTTTGGCAGGTTATTATCACCAGTTTGTGGAGGGGTTTTCATCTATAACATCTCCATTGACCAAATTGACCCAGAAGGGAGCCCCATTTAGATGGTCAGATGAGTGTGAGTTAAGCTTTCAAAAGCTCAAGACTTCTTTGACAACGGCGCCGGTGTTGGTATTGTCCATAGGTTCAGGATCTTATACAGTGTATTGTGATGCATATCGCATTAGGCTTTGTGAAGTATTAATGCAAGATGGTAGAGAAATTGCATATGTGTCACGGCAGTTGAAGGTTCATGAAAAGAATTACCATGTTCATGACTTAGAATTGGCAGCCATTGTTTATAAGCTGAAGATTTGGAGGCACTACCTTTACGGTGTCTCATGTGAGGTATTCACAGATCATCGTAGTCTAAAGTATCTATTCAAACAAAAAGATCTCAATTTGAGGCAGAGAAGATGGTTGGAGCTGTTGAAAGACTATGATATCACCATTTTGTATCATCCTGGAAAGGCCAATGTGGTGGCCGATGCTTTGAGTAAAAAGGCTGTGAGTATGGGCAGCCTAGTGTATATTCTGGTTGGTGAGAGGCCATTAGCTGCAGATGTTTAGACTTTGGCTAATCAGTTCGTGAGGTTAGATGTTTCAGAACTTAGTCGGGTTCTAGCTTGCACAATAACTCAGTCTTCTTTATATGAGCGTATCATAGAGCGACAGTATGATGATCCTCATTTGCGTGTCCTTAAGGACATGGTACGGCACGGTGGTGCCAAGCAGGTTGTTGTGGGAGATGATGAAGTTCTGCGGATGCAGGGTCATATTTGTGTGCATAATGTGGATGGACTTCGTGAACTAATTATTGAAGAGGCCCACAGTTCCCGGTATTCTATTCATCCGGATGCCGCCAAAATGTATCAACATTTGCGGCAACATTATTGGTGGAGGAGAATGAAGAAGGATATAGTTGCATATATGGCTCGGTGTTTAAATTGTCAGCAAGTCAAGTATGAGCATCAGAGACCTGGTGGTCCGCTTCAGAAGTTAGAAATTCCTGAGTGGAAGTGGGAGCGTATCACTATGGATTTTGTAGTTAGGCTTCCACGAACTCAGATAAAGTTTGACGTAGTATGGGCTATTGTGGATAGGTTGATCAAGTCAGCATATTTCATTCTAGTGGTAGTTACCTATTCTTCAGAACGGTTAGTGGAGATTTACATCTGCGAGATTGTCTGCCTTCACGGTGTGCCCATCTCTATTATGTTAGATCGAGGTACGCAGTTCACCTTGCACTTTTGGAGGTTGTACAATGTGAGTTAGGCACACGGGTTGAGTTGAGTACAACATTTCATCCACAGACAGACGGACAATCAGAGCGCACTATTCAGATATTGGAAGATATGCTTCGCGCTTGTGTTATAGACTTTGGAGATTCTTGGGATCAGTTCTTGCCACTTACTGAGTTTGCCTATAATAACAACTACCAGTCGAGCATTCAGATGGCTCCATATGAAGCATTATACGGGAGGCGATGTCGTTCGCCAGTTGGCTGGTTTGAATAGGGAGAGGCTCGGTTGTTGGGTACCGATTTGGTACAGGATGCCTTGGATAATGTCAAGGTTATTCAGGATTGACTTCGCACAGCTCAGTCTAGGCAAAAGAGTTATACCGACCGTAAAGTTCGTGATGTTGCATTCATGGTAGGAGAAAGAGTATTGCTCCGGGTTTCACCTATGAAAGGTGTAATGAAATTCGGAAAGAAGGTCAAGTTGAGCTCTAGGTATATCGGACCCTTTGAAATTCTTAAAAGGGTGGGTGAAGTATCCTACAGGCTTGCACTACCACCTAGTTTATCAACAGTTCATCCGGTGTTCCATATGTCTATGCTCTGAAAATATCATGGTGATCCGTCCTATGTGTTAGATTTCAGCTCAGTCCAATTGGACAAAGATTTGACTTATGAGGAGGAGCCGGTAGCTATTCCAGCCCAGCAGGTCCAACAGTTGAGGTTTAAGAGTTATCTATCAGTTCAAGTACAATGGAGAGGTCAGCCGGTAGAAGCATCTACCTGGGAGTCCGAGTCGGATATGCGGAGTAGATATCCATATCTTTTCACCAGCCCAGGTACAATATTTTCTAATTCCGTTCGAGAATGAATGTTTATTTTTAAGGTAGAGAATGGGATGACCCGAAAGGTCATCGTTAAATTTATTATTTATTTATGTGTTCTGAGACCTCGAATAGCACCATTTAGCATTTTTCGACTTGCATGTGCAGTCCGTATATTTTTCGGAAAGCTTTTATGTGAAAAATTGATAAAAATGAGAATTAGTGCTTTAAAAACTCACTTAAGTTGACTTTGGTCAATATTTTGAGCAAACGGATCTGGATCAGTATTTTGACGGTCCATGTGGGTCCATATCGTAATTTGGGACTTGGCCGTATGCCCGGAATTTAATTTGGAGGTCCCTAACTTGAGTTATCGCCATTTATTGAAAATTAGAAGTTTGAAAGCTTAAAGATTTCAAAGTTTGACCACAAATTGACTTTTATTTATATTGGCCTCGGATTTTGATTTCGAAAGTTGGAATAACTCTGTTATGTCGTTTAGGACTTACATGCAAAACATTAGGTCATTCCGGACTGTTTTGACGTGTTTCGGTGCAAGTTTTAGAATTGAAATTTTCATAAATTCATTAAGTTCGAATTGAGGCACGAATTGTAGTTTTGACGTTGTTTGATGTGATTTTACGCCTCGACTAAGTTCGTATGATGTTTTAAGACTTGTTGATGTATTTGGTTGAGGTCTCGGGAGCCTCGGGTGGATTCCGAATGGTTAACGGATCAAAATTTGGACTTAAGAAAAATCAGGAATTTTGGCCTTCTGGTGCAATCGCACCTACAGATTTTTGACCGCAGAAGAGAGCTTGGCATCGCAGAAGCGGGTTGTCCGCAGAAGTGGACGAAACATCGCAGAAGCGCGACCACAGAAGCAGCAACATGATCGCAGATGCGGCCTGGGCTAAGGGGCACTGGCTCGCATATGCGGACGATTCTTCGCAAAAGCGTGTCCGCAGAAGCGGACTCTTATCCACATAAGCGGTTGCACAGAAGCGATTAAGTGCTCGCAGATGCAAAACCTCTGGACAGATTACAAAACAGATTACGTGTTTTGAGGTGAAATTATTTTGACTAAATTACGTGTTTTGAGGTGAAATTCGAGGATTTGGGCCTAGGGATTTGAAAATAAGATTTGGGAATTTGAAGGCCGAGTTGATGTCGTAATTTGATAAAATTTGTATGGTTGGACTCGTGGTTGAATGGGCATGCACATTTTGTAACTTTTGTCGAGTTTCGAGACGTGGGCACCACTGTTGATTTTTGAATTGAATTTCGGATTTTAATTGGAAAATTTAGTATTTTCATATATAATTAGTTTCTATAATTCATGTTGAGTATATTGAATTGTTTGACTAGATTCGAGGCATTCGAACACCAATTCGCGAGGTAAAGGTTTATTGGAATCTTGAGTTGGTTGCAACGGGAGGTAAGTGTCGTGGTTAACCTTGACTTGAGGGAGTAGAACTTGTTTGTCTATTTGCTACATGATTTAATGTGCGGGTACAATGTATATGTGAGATGACGAGTACTTATGTGTTGTGGTTGAGTCAAAGCAGGCGGGTGGAATTTGTTCATTGTGAATAATTACCTATTTAACTAAGATTTTCCTGCTTAAGTTTATTATTTGCTTATTTGATCATTTTTTCATGAAATTATTGCTAATTTAATTATTGATGAATATTTTGAAAGGTGAGGTTGGTATTCTAGCATTGAATTGATTGATAAGTATAGATCCTTGCATTTAAATACTCTTCCGAATTTATAATATCATTTCCTGGTAAGGAAGAATGTAAAAGTACGAAGGGTGATGCCGTGCCATTTATACTATTTATATTATTATCGTCATAGTGAGGAAGAGTGTAAAAGCACAAAGGGTGATGCCGTGCCATTTTCACATTTATTATTTATTGATTTATAAAGTGAGGAAGAGAGTCAAAGCACGAAGGGTGATGTCGTGCCATTAAAATTATTCATTCATCATATTGTGGCAAGAAAGAGAGTTAAAGCACGAAGGGTGATACAGTGTCATTCATATTATTTATTTATCATTTCTTGGTAAGGAAGAATGAGAGTAAAAGCACGAAGGGTGGTGCCGTGCCATTTTATTATTTCAGCTACCTATTTTGTTGTCGGTGAATTATTTGGCTGCTACATGACACTTCCCTGGCTGAAATTTTTATACCATATCCCTTCATATGTTCCCTCCCAAATTTGTAAAATTTGTTAATTATTGTGTTCAATATTGCTTCATATATGTATATACTTGTACATGTTGTTTACGTATGTGTCTTGTCATAGCCTCGTCACTACTTCGTCGAGGTTAGGCTCGGTACTTACGGAGTACATGGGGTCGGTTGTACTCATACTACACTCTGCACTTCTTGTGCATATTTTGGAGTTGGTCCTAGCGGCGTACCATAGACTTGCTCGGATTCAGCTACCCAAAGAAGACTTGAGGTATAAATGCACAACGTCCGCAGTTCTGAAGTCCCTTTCTACTTTATCTTAGTTGTGTATTATCTTTCAAACAACTTAAATTTTATTCAGACCTTTGTTTATATTATTCTAGTAGCTCGTGCACTTGTGACACCAGATTCGGGGATGTATTGGAATGATTAGGTTGTTATGATCTTCCGCACTTTATTTCAATTATTGACTTCCGTTTAATTTGATTTATTAAAAATGATTAAAATTATTCTAACGTTGGCTTGCCTAGCAAGTGAAATGTTAGGCGATAACACAGTCGCGAAGGTGAAAATTTTGGTTCGTGAAATGGTTGTATTGAAAACCATATCTCAAACCAGATATTCTCACTGGTTGGATCAAGAGTTCATGAATAGAATTTTCGGTAGACGAAATGGACGAAATAGATACATTGATAATTGTAAAGACTTCTTTGAGGAGTGTAAAAGATTCATTATAAATTGGGATTAAAATTAAATTCAGGGGAACACAATTAATAAAACTCAAACCCTAACCCTAACCCTAACACTAAAGAAATTCAAACCCTAAATATAACTCTATAAATACAACTACATTATTAATCCCATCATCCAAATCATGTTACTCTATTTCAAATTCTGCGAATATAACAATGGAAAGAACTCTAATGAAGAAAATCATTGATGAACCTCTTCATGGTTCTCCAGTTAACCACAACATCATGTACCAAGATATAAGAAATCAATTGAAAAAGCTGAAGATAGAGGTGAACTTGCTGCTGCTTAGGATGACGCGTGAAATTGGCGTCAACTACGTAAAAAGACTTTTACTTGATTCATACCCTCTTACATGTTATTATGACATATTGGAGGAACTGCTCGCTGACCAAAATGAAGATATCAATAATCATGTTATCGTTATAAGCTGAGACACCGAAGCCGCCTCTAAGGCATCAAAATATGTCAATCAAAAGATAGAGTTGAGTTATTTTAAGAAGATTGGTATTTTAAGTCTTTTTGTTGTGCATGATATGTTTGTAGCATGGTATACTAAACTTATTTTATGTTAGGTGATTAACTTCCAAGTATTATTTGGAATATGTTAAAAAGTATCAATTAATCAATGAAAATTATGCTTATTTATTTCTTTATCCACTGCTTCCTTTACTTTTGGTTTTATTTTTTGCTACATGTTCAAAAATATTTTTGCTTCCTTTATTCCCTGGTTCCAAATATTATCGAGCCAAAAGCAATACACGCTTTTGATGTATAAATATAGTGAAGTTCTTTTACTTTTTCTCCCTCTCTCTCTTTCTTGAATCATTTAATAGGAACCTTTCCAATATCCCATATTACATTTATAACAAACAAACTAGTACTATTTGTGATTTTCCTTTGAAGATTTTATTGGTATAGGATATTGGATTTTAGCTTATGACAAATACAATGAATAAAAATAGTAGTGCTAATTGAATTAAAAGTTAAGAAATATTTTATTGTATCCCATTTGAAATACAATGCATGTACAACACTGGCGAAATACAAATTACAACAAAATGTACAAAATGCAAAAAAATTCCTTAGAATAATTTGCTTGAAACATGATCAAAATGCTAAAGAAGTCATAAAATTTGAACTTCATAAATAATTAACAAAGTAAACATGACATAATCATGGCCAACTTCATACAACAACAACAACAAACCTAGTAGTTTCCCACTAGTGAGATCTGGAGAGGGTAAGATGTACGCAACCTTACCCCTACCCCTGGAAGGGCAGAGAGGCCAACTTCATACAATACATGATATTCAAAAGGCAAAACAAAGTCTACAACTCTTGCACACCAACTCTTATAGCAAACACTTTTCTAATATAGGAGAAAATAAGAAATAAAATTGACATAATTAGTTTGCAATATTTTCTGATAACTTCATCCCAATAGATATTTCCGCTAACATAGCAGATGAAATAGTACTTGCTGCATTTTTATTTGTTACCACTTCTTCACTTTCTTCAACAGTCGAGCTTGAAGATGGCTCTTCATGTGAACAACTTGTTGTTTGAAATTTATTGAAGGCTTCTAAGGTTTCATCATAACATTGGAAAGTTTGAAAGTAGCTACCTTCGACTCCAATAATCATATTAACACACTCAGACCAACATTTGTATAATCCCAACTTCTTGCCACAAAATACAACAAAACCAATCGATTTGAGAATTTTTTTACCTTCAATTCATGATTTTTCAAATTCGTTGAACGCAGATATGGCCGCATCATGAAATTTGAAAGATTAGAAGATGCTATGCTTAACCCCGATAATCATAGAAGAACATTCACTCCATGAGTAGTATATTCCTAGCCTTTTACCAAAAAATACAACATATATTTTTGAAGCACTATTCTTCTTCGACTGCACCATTGTTAATTCCTTAATCTATTCACTCACACTTAGAAGAACATAAAAGAGTAAGAGATGAAGAAACAATCAAGTATTAGGTTTGTTTAAGTATTAGGATTTTGAAGAGAGATAAAATATACCTTAGGGTTATGTGTTCGGCCATCTAGTGTTGTTTAAATATTAGGGCTTTGAAGATCTTATTATACGAAAGACATACCAATTACACAATCACGTATATGTATATAGATGAATAAATTCGAAATATATACGTGTATACTATAAAAAATGAAAAAATACGTTTATGAAAAAGAGGGTTTGCATGCTTGATATTTTTCATGTATTGGGAAGACAAGCATTCAATGGATGAGAGAGAATCAAGGAGAGAAATTCAAACCCTAACGGGAAAGACAATTTTGGTATAAAGTTAGCGCAGAAACTCTAATTTGGATGTGATTTTATATTAATAATCTCATTTGGGCCATTGTGGCCAAAAAGAGTGGCAGAAAGGAATTTTCCCTTCTCTTTTATTTTACATTCTCAAGCTTAACTTTTCAGATTCTAGACGATTATTTTTGTGTAAGTCTTGAATTATAGTAAATGTAATTGTTTGATTGGCTTCATATTACTAAAGGGAATTGGAATCGGACTTCACACATGTTCATTTCTTTTGGACTCTGTATGTTTTTTGTTATCTAATTTTCTAGCTTGTACTAGATCTAGAGAAAGATCTTGAATTTTAAGAATATATTCATCCCACATTGAATACAATATAAACGTTAATTAACTCAAATTTTCGGTAATTGGGCAGGCCAGTAAAGAGAAGTGCAATAGATTTTCTTGTCCAATGTGAAATTAATTCAAAACTTTAAATGGTGGTCTCCTTAATTTCACCACAAAAAAAGTATCAGTAACTAGATAATACTACATGTTAATGACGCATGGTTTTGAAGGGAAATATGTTTCAGCTTTTTAAGAGAAGTGGAAAAATATGAAGAGTTTTTGGAAGACCAATTTGTCAAAAAGTGGTTCTTTTTCTGGGGATTTAAGAATTTCTTTCTTTATATTATTCTCAACAATCTGAGAGATTTTTTTATTTTATTTTTAAACTTTATTAGGTCTAAGTCTAAACTCTAACGATCTCAATGTACAACATTCAGTCTCTTCATCAAGAAAGACAGAACTAATAGATGACACCCCTTCGGATCGTGAGTACCATATTCCTCATTATAAGATTAATATATGTGAAAAATAATGTCAACTTATTGCTATATGCTTTTGAAGAAGGTTAAACCACTCAATCACCATGTTAAAGCTAAAGCAAAAGTTCTCAGTTATATATTTCTTGAACTACATAAAGAAATTTTCTTGTTAACGTTCTTTCAATACGAGGTAAAAAATGAACTGGCGCAAGAAAAGAAATTGGAGAAGAATAAAAAGCTGGTTCTTTTTGCTCATGTCAGGTGTAACTGATATGACCACACCGTCAGTTTGAAGCATCAATCAGATTTTTTCATTATTTAGACTAAGGGTGTGTTTGATACGAACCAAAATGTTTCCACGAAAAATGTTTTCCTAGAAAATGAGTGAGTTTATAAAAAATATTTTCCATCGGTACACTTAAAATAAATTTTTAACTTTTGTTGAACATACCGACGGATATCCATCGGAATATGAATTTATTCATATTTTAAATTTTTAAAATTTTAAATTACTAAATTAAAATTCTAAATATACCGATAGTATCCGTCGTTAAATTAAATTATTATTTTTAATTTACCGACGGATGTCCGTCGGTATTGATATTATTAATATTATATAATTTTATAATATACCGACGAATATCCGTCGGTACGTAAAATTATTTGACCAAATAATATCAGAAATATACCGATGGATTTTCGATGGGGTCCATCGGTAATTACCGCGGGAGTCCGTCGGTCGATTTTAACGAGGATAGATTTACCTACCAACCATTTACCGACAGACTTCCTTCGGGAAAGCCTTGTTACCGAAGGAAGTCCCTCGGTAATTTGCATCGGTAAACAACTATTTTTTAGTAGTGTGAAAAGAAAATATTCATTTGTTGAAATAAAAAAAAGTACTTTATCTATAACATGAAAAGAAAGTACTATTAATAATATTTGGTGGGGGTGGGGCGGGCTGGGGTTGGGTAGTGTGGGAGGGGGTGGTGAGGAGGAGGAATAGGGTAGAGAAGATTGAAAAAGAGTTTTGAAAAATATTTTCCTTTCTTTTGATAGGGAAAATATTTTTCTCCAATCGAATGAAAATAAGTTCATGAGAAAAATATTTTTCAAAATATTTAACTCAACCAAACATAAAAAATATATATATATATTTTCTTTCATACCAAACACACCCTAAATCTACTCATGTTTTACAAACGCAAGGGACAAAAGGTGCGCAGGGTTATATTCGAAGGATAATATTATACTTACCTCTAAACATAAGGCATTATTTTGGCTAAAAGTTCTAACTTCTTACATGCAGGTTATGATTGTCATTTCTCCTAGTTTCTAAAATTTCACAAATTCTTTCTGTTGTTTGTACTGAAAGCGGAAAAATTCAAATGCGTAACATTCTAAAAGACAAACATCTCCTTGAAACTGCAAAAGAATAATGAAAACTTTCCATTGGTAATGATGATCAATGCCCAGTATACACATTCCACAAGAACGGCAATGGTGTGCCCTGGACAACTTTGGCTTTGAACAATATTGACAAAATGTATAAACTTTTTTTATGTTTGACGGAGCCTACGTTGCTCGTACTCTTTAAAAATGTGTCAGATCTTCCAAAAACAACGTATATTTGGAGGATTCGATATGGGGCGGTAATATTTTAAAGAGTCCGTGCAACATTCACGGAGCACCAGCAGATCGAAATGCAGCAGCGCTAAACGCAGACAGGGTAGATATGGACAATGCTACAGCAATTATAGAGTGAGCACAACAGTATATTATTTTATAATATACGGATGTCCGTCGGTACGTAAAATTATTTGACCAAATAGTGTCAGAAATATACCGATGAATTTCCGATGGGGTCCATCGGTAATTACCGTGGGAGTCCGTCGGTCGATTTTACCGAGGAAAGATTTACCTACCAACCATTTACCGACGAGGGAAGTCCCTCGGTAATTTGCATCGGTAAACAACTGTTTTTTAGTAGTGTGAAAAGAAAAATACTCATTTGTTGAAATAAAAAAATAGTACTATATCTATAACATGAAAAGAAAGTACTATTAATAATATTTCGTGGGGGTGGGGCGGGCTGGGGTTGGGTAGTGGGGGAGGGGGTGGTGAGGAGGAGGAATAGGGTAGAGAAGGTTGAAAAAGAGTTTTGAAAAATGTTTTCATAAGTTTATGAGAAAAATATTTTTCAAAATATTTAAGTCAACCAAACATGAAAAAAATACCAAACACACCCTAAATCTACTCATGTTTTACAAACGCAAGGGACAAAAGGTGCGCAAGGTTATATTCGAAGGATATTATTATACTTACCCCTAAACATAAGGCATTATTTTGGCTAAAAGTTCTAACTTCTTACACGCAGGTTATGATTGTCATTTCTCCTAGTTTCTAAAATTTCACAAATTCTTTCTGTTGTTTGTACCGAAAGCGGATAAATTCAAATGCGTAACATTCTAAAAAACAAACATCTCCTTGAAACTGCAAAAGAATAATGAAAATTTTCCATTGGCAATGATGATCGATGCCCAGTATACACATTCCGCAATGGTGTGCCCTAGACAACTTTGGCTTTGAACAATATTGACAAAATGTATAATTCTCAAGGCCACCTTTTTATGTTTGACGGAGCCTACGTTGTTGCTCGTACTCTTTAAAAACATGTCAGATCTTTCAAAAGTAATGTATATTTGGAGGATTCGATACGGAGGCGGCAATATTTTAGAGAGTCCGTGCAACATTCACGGAGCACCAGCAGATCGAAATGCAGCAAGGCTAGACGCAGACAGGGTAGATATGGACAATGCTACCGCAATTAAAGAGTGAGCACAACAGCAGAAGTAACTGACAGAAAATACTATGGGGTAAAATGCCCAAACACCACCACCTGCACTACCCCAAAAACAAAAAGAATCATAACAGAAAGCTAAGTAAACTTAAGAGTATTAAATCCAGTAACACAATTGAGAGTAAAGCTACAACAAAGTATTAATGTATTTTAAATGCAACAAGGTACAAGAAGATATAATTAATATATAAATAGAAATGGATCAAAAATATCAAAATCTCTAATTAGCAGAATAATTCCATATTATGCTTTAAGAAGCAAGATTTAGATGCGTTCAATCATCAGACCGAGAAAAAGTAGAGGGCAATGCTGACGGGAACAAAGAGTATACCGAATCTAAGGGAGAGACACGATACAAACAACAAACACCTATACAGAGGTGTATAAAGCCGCTGCAGCAGAAAATTTTCGTACATGGTTACTATTTTATCACATGTATTACATGTGTATCGCTATGAGATATTAAAAATCCCGCCGTTCACATTACTACGTGGTGCCTTCGTGTCAGCAGTAGTCTGGCACTAAAGATTTGGAGAAGGATAAAATCCTTTAACTTTATAAATTACAATCTAAACATGATTACATGAAATAAATTCTTGATCTCATATTTTGAGCTTCCTTCAGAGTTCAGATAGTTGGCATGTGAGCTTTAAGTGATGAAGGCAAAAAAAAACTCTAGTCGTAACGATCCGACCGGTCGTTTCGAGAGTATTAGCCTTTAACCCCTATTTATTGCTCCATCTACTTCATTACTTGCCGGGAGGATTTATTTTTAATTTCGGAGTGAAATGGGTCACATAGTCCCTAAATGGAAGTTTAAGTCGTAGGAATCGACCGTAGTTCGAACTATGTGAAGACGACTCCGGAATGCAGTTTTGATGGTTCCAATAGCTCCGTAGGATGATTTTTATCTAAGGAACGTGTTCGGGTGTTGAATTGGAGGTCCGTAGGTCATTTTAGCGTCAATTGGCAAAAGTTGGAAAATTTGATGATTTTTGAAAAGAATTCCCGGGAGTGGACATTTTGATATCGGGGTCGAATTTCGATTTCGGAAGTTGGAGTAGGTCTGTAATGTCAATTATGACTTGTTTGCAAAATTTGAGATCAATCGGACTTGATTTGATAGTCGGATGTAGAAGTTTGAAGTTTTAAAGATCATTAGGCATGAATCGATGTGCAATTCGTATATTTAGCATTATTTGATGTGATCTAAAGGCTCAACTAGGTCCGTATGATGTTTTAGGACTTGTTGGTAAGTTTGGTTGAGGTCCCAGGGGCTTCGAGTGGATTCCAGATGGTTAACAGATCAAATTTGGACTTGGGAGAATGGTTGAAGGCACCAGCTCTGGTGTAATCGCACCTGCACAAGATTGACCGCAGCAGCAAGCATTTGGGTGCAGAAGCGGTCTGGAGCAGTGTGGGCAGAGGTCGTAGATGCGAGGGAAGTTCTGTATCTGCGAGATCGCAGATGCGAAGGAGGCAGCGCAGAAGCGGAAAGGACCTGGCATGAGGGCCTCCGCAGAAGCGGCCTTCGTCTCGCAGAAGCGAGTCCGCAGAAGCGAGTCCGCAGAAGCGGATTTAGGACCGCAGGAGCGGAAGGTCCGCAGGTGCGGAAAAGGAGACCGCATGAGCGAGTGAACCGCAGATGCAGGTATGTTGTCGCTTCTGCGACGCCGCATATGCGGCTAAGTGTCCGTAGAAGCGGAAGTTCTAGACAGAACACTTAGATATAAGGGTTCGCGATTTTGCCTCATTTTAAACATTTTGAGCTCGGGTTTTGGAAATTCTTGAGAGCATTTACGAGAGATATTTTTAGGTAAGTCTATTGTACTCATTTTTTTTCAATAACCTTGTTTCCCCATTGATTTTCCCACCTAGATTGTGTGTGTTTAAGGTGAAATTTGGGAGATTGAGGCTAGGAATTTAGAGAGTTTAAATTGGGGATTTGAGTGGCGATTTGGTGTCGGATTTTGGTAATTTTGGTATGGAAGAACTCGATATCGAATGGGTGTTCGTATTTTGTGACTTTTACCCAATCCGAAATGTGGGCTCGGGTCAATTTTTTGATTCTTTGCTAAAGTCGTAAATTTATTGATTAAATTAGTTTCTTATAGTTGTATTCATGTTATGTAATTTCTTCTGACTAGATTTGGGCCATTCAGAGTCGAAAAATCGAGGGAAAGGCATCCTTATCGATTAATTGAGCGAGATTTGAGGTAAGTGACTTGTCTAACCTTGTGTGAGGGAAATCCCCTTAGGTTTTGGTGTTATTGTAACAATTTGTGTTATGTGAGCGACGTGTACACGAGGTGACGAGTGCATACACGGGCTAATTGTTAAAAATTCGGTTCTTGCTGAGTTGTCTTCTTTTAAATTTCTTAACTGATAGCCTAGTATCGCATCTATACGTGCCTTAACTCTTACTTGCAATTTGTGCAACATGCTTAGTTGAATTACTTGCTTCCCTTGATTTGAATTAAATCTTTAACTGTAAGATTTCTTGCTTTAAATTTGTCGTTCCTTCGGTTATCTGCTGCATATTTACTTTGGGACTACGAGGCGATTCATCGGAAGATCCCCTTGTACTACATATTTACTTTGGGACTACGAGGCGTTTCCTCGGGAGATCCCCGTATACAACATATTTACTTTGGGACTATGAGGAGTTTACTCGGGAGATCCCATGTACTGCATATTTACTTTAGGTCTACGAGGCGTTTACTCGGGAGATCCCCTTGTACTGCATATTTACTTTTGGACTACGAGGCGCTTACTATGGAGATCCCCCCTATCTTACATATTTACATTTGGGACTACGAGCCGGTACCTCGGGAGTGCCCCTGTTGTTTACCTCTAATTACTGGACTGTTATTTTTCTGAAACTTCTTGTTGTTTAAATTCTCAGTCATTTCAAAATATTATTATATCTTGTGCGTGGATTTTCTTTTAAACCAATAGGGCCCTGACCTGACCTCGTCAATACTCTACCGAGGATAGACTTGGCACTTTTTGGGTACCGTTGTAGCGTACTCATACTACACTCTGCACATCTTTTTGTGCAGATCCAAGTTCTTCCTACCATGCCAGATTCTAGTGAGTCGGACTGTACGTGGAGACTTCAAGGTATATCTACCAGTGTCCACAGACCTCGGAGTCCCCCTCTATCCTTATTATGTTGTTTCCCTTATTCTCTTTAGACTTTGATGTATAGAGACACTTACTACTTTCTTTTAGAAGCTTGTGACTTATTTCTACCGGGTATTGGGAGTTGTAATTATGAATTTGCAGTTTTTATCTATATATCATGTGTTGAGATTGGAGTTCAGTTTATTATTCATTTATTTCGCAAATTGTTAGGCTTACCTAGACTTAGAGACTAGGAGCCATCAAGACATCCTATGGATAGAAATTGGGGTCGTGACAAGTTAGTATCACAGCACTAGGTTCATAGGTGTTATGAGTCACAAGTAGATTTTGTAGAGTCTCGCGGATCGGTACGAAGGCGTCTCTACTTATCTTCGGGAGACTATGGAACTGTTAGGAAAAGCTTCACTTCTTTGATTCCTTATCGTGCGAGATTTTGGTTCCGGATTCTAAAATTCTATCTTTCTATTCTCTCACAGATGGTGAGGACACATACAACTGGATCAGATGACCAGACACTCGCGCCCCCTACTAGAGCCGCGAGAGGCCGAGGACGTCCATGTGGTGCAGCCATAGCACCCGTATGAGCTGATACAGAGGAGAGACCAATAGCTCCAGTTGGAGTGCAGGCACCTGAGACGCCTGTTACTGCACCAGCCTTCCAGGAGACTCTAGCCCAGTTTCTGAGCATGTTCAGCACCTTGGCTCAGGCAGGATTGATACCACTTGCTCCTACTATATCTTAGGTCGGGGGAGGAGCACAGACTCCTGTTACCGGTACCCCAGAGCAGCGAGTCCAGGTTGACCAGGTTTCAGAGATCGTATCGATACAGCTGGAAGCCCAGTTCAACCCAAGGTTAGGGCAACAGCTTCTGAAGCGGAGCAGCTCAGGCTCGAGAGGTACAAAAAGTACCACCCTCCTACTTTCAGTTGCTTGACTTCATAGGATGCCCAGGGTTTTCTTGAGGAGTACCACCGTATCCTCCGTACTTTGGGTGTTGCGGAGACTAGTGGGGTTTCTTTTGCTATGTTCCAGCTTAGAGGAGCGGCCCTATCAGTGGTGGCATGCATACGAGTTGGATAGTCCGGCTGAAGCAGCTTCACTCTCTTGGACTCAATTCTCAGATATGTTCTTGAGGGAGTATGTTCCCTAGAGTCTCAGAGATGCATGGCGCGCATAGTTTGAGCAGTTGCGCCAGGGTTCTATCACCATATCAGAGTATACGGTCCGATTCAGTGATTTGGCTAGGCATGCACCAGCCTTGGTTGCTACTGTTCGAGAGTGGGTTCGTCGGTTTATTGAGGGGCTCAACCCCAATATCATATTAAGCATGGCCCGAGAGTAGGAGATGGATATTGCGTACTAGCAGGTAGTAGGGATAGCTAGGAGGTTGGAGGGTATGTTGACTCGGGATATAGAGGATAGAGAGTCCAAGAAGTCTCGAGTGTCTGGCACTTACAGTGGTACTCGTGCCCCGACAACAGCTTGTTAGGGCAGCGGTTATATGGGTTACCATGTTCATTCAGCACTTCCAGCCGCTAGCGGTGCTCCGGCCACTACTAGGCCCCAGGATCCTTATTACGTACCGCCAATGTCTAGTGTGCCTCATGTACGGGGTGCTTCCAATGGTCGGTCCAGTCGATTAGGCCCGAGCCAGTCGCAGCAGCCACATCCTCCGAGAGCTTGTTTTGAGTGTTGCGACACTCATCATGTGGTGAGGTATTACCCTATATTTAGGAGGGGTACGCCTCCACAGATTTCTCAGTCATCGCGTACTCCACCAGGTCCTCAGGCTATGGTTACAGCACCAGCTACCTCCCCACATGCACATCCAGTTAGAGGTGGAGGTCGGACAGGTAGAGGTCGCCCTAGAGGGGGAGGTCAGGCCAGATATTATGCCCCTTCTGCTAGGATAGAGATAGTTGCATCAAATTCTATTATCACAAGTATTGTTCCGGCCTGTCATAGAGATGCATCAGTCTTATTTGATCCAAACTCCACTTATTCCTATGTGTCATCTTATTTTGCCTCGTATTTGGGTGTATCACGTGATTCTCTAAGTTCACCTGTTTATGTATCTACACCCGTGGGTGATTCCATTGTTGTTGACCATGTGTATCGGTCGTGTTTGATTGTTCTTAGTGGTTTTGAGACCAGAGCCGATTTATTATTGCTCAGTATAGTGGATTTCGATGTTATTTTGGGCATGGACTTGTTGTCGCCCCATCACGCTATCCTTGATTGTCATTCCAAGATGGTGACATTGGCTATGCCAGGTCTACCGTGGCTGGAGTGGATAGGTACCTTAGATCGTGTTCCTAGTAGGGTTGTATCATTTATTAAAACTCAGGGATGGTTGTGAAGGGGTGTGATGCGTATCTGGCCTATGTGAGGGATGTTAGTGTTGATACTCCTACCGTCGAGTCTATTCCGATAGTGAGGGACTATTCGGATGTATTCCCGGTGGATCTTTTGGGCATGCCACAAGACAGGGATACTGAATTTGGCATTGATTTGTTACTGGGCACTCAACCCATTTCTATTCCACCTTATAGGATGGCCACAGAAGAGTAGAAAGAATTAAAGGAACAGTTGCAGAAGTTGCTCGATAAGGGCTTCATTCGGCCCAGTGTGTCTCCTTGGGGTGCTACTGTCTTATTTGTGAAGAAGAAGGATGGTTATATGTGAATGTGTATTGATTATCGCCAGTTGAACAAGGTTACAGTGAGTATTTCGCCCTGTTTTCTCCATTTCTGCTTATTTATGTGTCGTTCAGCTATGTTGAGTTGTATCGAGTTGGTAGGTTTGGGTTCGGAGTAGTTTTGGAGTGAAATGAACACTTAGTCTCTTAGTTAGAAAGCTAAGTTAGAAAAGTCAACCAGAATTTGACTTATGAGTAAACGAAGTCGGATTTGGATTTTTATGACTCAGTTAGCTTTGTTGGGTGATTTTAGACTTAAAAGTGTGTACGGAATGTAAATTGGAGGTCCGTGGTAGAATTAGGCTTGGATTGGCAAAAGTTAGAAATTTGGCAATTTTGGTCGGTAGTGAAAAATTAGGTATCAGGGTCGGAATGGAATTCCGGAAGTTGGAGTAGGCTCGTAGTGTCATTTTTGACGTCTGTGCAAAATTTGAGGTCATTCGGACGTGGTTTGATAGGTTTCGGCGTCGTTGGCAAATTTTGGAAGTTTAGTTCTTTGTCTTGAATCCGAGGTTGATTTGGTATTTTTGTGTTGTTTATGGTGTTCCGGAGGTTCAACTAGTTCATGTAGTGATATATGACTTGTTGGAATTATTGGTTGAAGTCTCTAGGGGCTTGAGATGAATTCGGATGGCTAACGTGAAGTTTGGAAGTTGGAAAATGCAGTTGAAGCTGCTGCTACTGTTATTTCCGCACCTGCTGAAGGAGGAGTCGCGGATGCAAGGTTGCTGGTGCGCAAGGGGAGTCTGTAGGAGAGGACAGTGAAGTCTACTGGTGTGGCTGCACCTGTGGATGGGGAGCCGTAGGTGGGATGATCGCATGTGCGTGGGAGGCTCATAGATGCGAAGATGGAGGCATGGGGCTTAGTCGCAGATCGGAAGAGAGTATCGCACCTGCGAGCCCGCAGGTGCGAAGCGTGGTCGGTTAAGTGGAATTCGCAGGTGCGCACCTAGGACCTTAGATGCGGCTGCGCAGGTGCGAAGAAGAGGGTCGCAGGTGCGGAACCTCTGGGGAAGAACATATATAAGTTGCACTTCGTGAAATTTTGCCCTTTTTCCACCATTGTTGAACGGTTTTGAGCTTTGGGGCAGTTTTTTTCAAGGGAGAATCACGAGATATCAGTAAGGTAATTCGCTTGGGTTTACTTACACGCGTTTATGATGTTTTTCAACTGATTAGCCATGAAATTAGTAAGAGTTTAGGGTGAAATTGAAGGAGTTAGGGTTTGAGTTTTGGAGAGTTTTAAGTGAGGATTTGACGGGACCAAACGGAGTCCGATTTTGACGAACTTTATATGGTTAGACTCGGGTGAGGATGAGGTTTATTACTCTGCCATTTTTGACTGGTTTCGAGATGTGGGCCCGGGGGCCGGAGTTTGGCCGATTTCGGACTTTTGGCCTATTTATATAGTTTTTATTGTGGAATTCGATTCTTAAGCCTATGTTGATAGTAGTATTCTGATTTCAGTTAGATTCAAAGCTTTTGGAGACCAAGTCCAGAGACGAGGGCATCCCGGAGTAGGATTTTACGTTGTTAAGGTAAGTAACAGTTTTAACTCTGGCTTTAAGGGTATAAACCCGGAGATTTGACATCACGTGATTGTTTGGAAGTGATACCCACGCTATGTGACGGGCGTGTGGGTGTGCACCGCGAATGAGACTCGGTCCATCCCGTGAGGAGTAATGGCCATTATCTGTGATTATTTGTTTATTTGTTGTTGAACTTGTTTGCCTTCATGTTAGAGATCATGCTTAGGCTTTATTCATGATCACATTATTTGCACTCAGTCATAGATATTATTGTACATGTTTACCTCAGTCGCTATTATTTTGTTGATATGTTGTGATACTTGATATGGGTTGTGTTTCCCTTGATGGTGAGGCTAGAGAGGTACATGACTTAGTGAGGCTGAGGGCCTATTGTGAGGTATTTGATTGAGTCACTTGAGTTATCCGTGCAACACGTGAGTTGTCCGTGCGGATCCAGGTAATGATACCATAGCGCGTGAGTTGTCCGCATAGTATGTGAGTTTACCGTGCGGATCCAGGGATTGATATTATGGCACGTGAGTTGTCCATGCTTAGCTCTTGGGCTTTGGGAGCCCCTCCGGAGTCTGTACACACCCCCCAGTGAGCGCAGGTACCTATTGAGTATTGAGTGTTGAGTGCCGAAAGTCGAGAGCCGAGAGTCGAGTGCTGAGTGTTGGAGTGACATTGCTGCGAGGTTTCATTGCTTTTGTTGTTGCTGCACTTTACATGTTAATTTCTTTGTAGCATTTATTGAGTTGATGGAATTTACCTGTTTATTTCTGTTTATTTTAAATTATGATAAAGAAATAATTGAATTGTTTTACTTAGCTCGTCACTACTACTCAGTTCCTTAGTTATTTCTGTTACTACTGAGTCGATTGTACTCACACTATACCCTGCACTTTATGTGCAGATCCAGGTGAGTTAGAGAGTAGCGATCGTTGAGTTCAGGCCGACTATCGTTGGAAACTGCAACGTAGCTTCTAGTGTCCGTAGGACCTTGTTACTCCTTTTATCATTTCATCTTTTGGACTGTATTGACAGTTAGACAGTTTTATTTCTTAGTTCATAGATTTAGACGCTCATGACTTAGTGACACCCCGATGTTTGGGGCTCGTTTCCGTATTTTCTATAATTATATTTAGAGTCGATTTAGTTTATGAAAAATTCAAATGTTGGAAATGTTTTATTAAATTCTCATAATCGATTTAGTAGTAATATTTTGGGAAATAGGCTTGCCTTGTAACACGATAGGCGCCATCACGACCATGGTTAGATTTTGGGTCATGACAAGTTGGTATCAGAGCCTAGGTTACATGGGTCTCACGAGTCATGAGCGGGTTTAGTAGAGTCTTGCAGATCGGTGCGGAGACGTCTGTACTTATCTTCGAGAGGCTGCAGAACCCTTAGGAAATTTCACATTCTTGGATTCTTATCGTGCGGTATTGATTCAAATTGAAGTGTAACTCTTTGAATTCCTTCCACGCATTCGTATGCGCACATGAGCGCTCAGTATCAGTTGTGCCTCGATGGCTTGTGATTCCCGGGATGAGGTGCGAGATGTGATTTCTGTGTCTTGATGTTAGGACAGTCTGGAGGACTTGAGGCCGGGATTTGACTATAGCTTGAGGATTGTGGTGTTATGGCGGGGCGAAGTATCAATTTGAAGGCAATTCAAAAGGGACTCAGATAGATAGGACATCTTGGTAGTAGGTTGGATCGGCATGGTAATGGGTATGATTAGTTCTTTGGGTGTGTATGAGGTATTGAGTTCTATAGGTGTTTTATGGCAATGTCCTTGGGTTTTTGGTGGCCTGCGTAGCATGGTTGAGTTAGAGGGATTCAGTCCTGACGGATTGTTTTTGAGCCATTGGGGTTCGGAGAGAGTTCTTGATGGTTTCTACCACGGTTAGAGATGTGTATTTTCTACTGGCGTGAGGAGCATGTGATTTCATCTTGGGTTATGGCTACGACTGGAGACAACTTGTTCAGACTTATACAGTGTGTAGGTTGCAGGATTCAAGTCTTATAAAAATTTATTCCAAGGCTGGTGGGTTTGGTTGAATTGAGAAATTTAACTTATGTTGTGTTATCAGACCTACATTGGATAGGGGTGGCATGGGATCACCCCAGGGTATGTTCAAGGTACGGTTATGCGGTGGTTTGATGGTTTTGAGAACAACTCTTGGCCCGTTCGAGGATGAACGTTTGTTTAAGAGGGGGGGATGTAATGATCCGATCAGTCGTTTCGAGAGTTGTAGCCCCGTTTTGTCACGGCCCGAACCTAGGAGCGAGACCAGCACCCGGTGCCTCAATTAACCTGGCATACCAAATTGCGACTAAGGCACTCGAACATATAATGTCATACTTTGGCCATGGGGCCACCTTGCAAGACAATTTGCGAAGCAAAATATAAAACTGAATAGAAGCTAACTAAACATCAATATAAAGCTAGGCCGACAAGGCCGTCACAGCTACTACAGCTGACAAACCACCAAATTATACATACCAGGCCTACAAACCCAACATACTGCACTAACCAACAGGATATGTCTACAAGCCTCTACTGATAGATGTATTGTGATCAGAACAGGGCCTCGACCTACCCATAACATATATACAGATATACATAAGATGTACACAAAACTCTAGACCTGGCAACTCCGAAAGACGTGGAGCTTACCGATCAGGCTGAACTCGGGAAACACCTACCGAGGAGGTCTACCCGTCTGTCTGTCTAAACTTGCACGCATGAAATGCAGCTCCCCCAGAAAAGGGATGTCAGTACGAAATAATGTACCGAGTATGTAAGGCAATAAAATAACTGAAAGCTGAAACTGAACTGATAATATGATAACTGAAATTAACTGAGAGTCAAAGATGATCTGGAGATATACTTACCTGCTGATACTGACTCAACTCTCTCAATATAGTAAGTAAAATAAATGTCCGGCCCTATAGGGCTCAGAACGTGTAACTACTCCGCCGTAGTATGCTCACTCATAGGCGCTCGGCCATATTAGGCTCTGTATCTTGGCCATTCTGGGCTCGCTCATAGGCACTCGGCCACAGTAGGCTTGGTATATAACTTACCATCTGATCAGAGGTCGCCCAATAGGGGCCTGCCCACCGATTATAGCTCGATGGTGGTGCAAATACTATAATACTTTATATATATAGACCCTCTGCTCTCTTGACTGAATAAATACAAAACTAAACTGAATATGAAGTCTCGATAAGGAATAATATTTTAACTTATGAGACTAGAATAATGTGAATAAATTCATGAATACAAACTTCTCTTTATGTCTCATTATTAACACATGTAGCTACGAGATCATGCCAAAATAAAGGAAGAGCTTAGCCTTAACATACCTTATCACAATCTATCCAATCACCAAGTTGAACTCACCTCTTCTCACCTTAATCTACAAGAATGATAATAATACTATTGTTAAGTTACGAAAGGTACAACTATCGCACAATGAACGACAAGCTTATTTTGTATTAAAACGGGGAGCATCTCCCCTATAATCCTTACTTCCTCCAAATTCAAGATAAAACCAACAATACAAGAACAGAATAATAAAAACATATATACATCATTTTCCAGCCCTATATACGCCATCAAATACTACAAAACAGCCCAACACACCCCAATCTCTTCATACACAAAACGACCATCAAAGTAGTGTCAAACGAACCGGAAATGTTATGACGAATGACCAGCCCACCACCCTACATTTATATGGTGTTTCTACACCCCTTTACTCCTCCAAAACTCCACAAAATAGTAGTAAAACACGCAGCCCAACAGCAACACAAAATAGTCCGCTACAAGTGAATAACTCGAACTCACGGCTTCCGATCACCGTCCCGTGAGTTCTTACAAGTATAGAACGACTTACCATGAATTTGCAGTAGAAAAAATGGATGAAATAGAGCAGTAAAATCACCTTATTTGTTGGATAACTCAGCTCCTATCTTGGTTCTTCAAACTCTAGGTTTTACCTCCAATTAGAACTTGAAAGGGAGAGAAAATCTATTAGGGTTTGTGGGAAAGTTTTGGGAGGATTTTTGCAGAGTTTATATCTGGTTATTATGCTCTATTTTAAGTCTAATATATGAATAAAATAGGCCTTTAAAATGCCTCTTTGTACGACCCTAAATGTCCCATTTTTAAGCTCTCATTTAAGCAAGTAGGTGACACACCTACTTGTCACCTAGCAGCTTGCGCAGTATCGCAAAAATGCCCATATCTCACTACTCCAATGTCGTATTGACAAACGGTTTAATGCTTTGGAAAATAGACTCATAGATATTTAATTTTATGGGTGGAACATCCCATAACGCTAAGTATATTGGGAGAAAATTGCAGTTACATTTGACCCAAATTTTCAGTAAAACTTATGAATGTAACTTGTGATGACTTTCATCGACTTTTATTCCACAACTCGCTTGAATTTAAAACATAACACACGGATGTCATACGACTAATATAAATTATAACATAATCTCCTTATCATGTTAAGCACCCTAGTCTCACCCCAAAGGTACATGTTATAACATTCCCAACTTGTCGACTTTCGACGAAACATTGTTTTCTTCAATTGCTTTAGCTTCTGAACCGTCCAGCCCTCTTTGTACTTATTGTTCATGATGTTAAATATTTGTAACCTAATAGGTATCATGATTAACTTACTTTATATACTTTTAAATATTATCTCATTTTTGGTCCTACATTAGTTTGCTTACGACGCATTTTTACGTACGAAAATATAGGGTGTAGCACGTTTTCCCCATTTTCTACTTATTTATGTGTCGTTTAACTATATTGAGTTGTATCGAGTTGGTAGGTTTAGGTTCAGAGTAGTTTTGGAGTGAAATGAACACTTAGTCTCTTAGTTAGAAAGTTAAGTTAGAAAAGTCAACCGGAAGTTGACTTATGAGTAAATAAAGTCGGATTTGGATTTTTATGATTCGGTTAGCTTCGTTGGGTGATTTTAGACTTAGAAGTGTGTACGGAATATAAATTGGAGGTTCGTGGTACAATTAGGCTTGAATAGGCTAAAGTTAAAAATTTGGCGATTTTGGTCGATAGTGAAAAATTAGGTATTGGGGTCGGAATGGAATTCCAGAAGTTGGAGAAGGCTCGTAGTGTCATTTGTGATGTGCGTGCAAAATTTAAGGTCATTCGGACGTGGTTTGATAGGTTTCGGCTTCGTTGGCAAATTTTGGAAGTTTAGAAGTTCTTAGTCTTGAATCCGAGGTTGATTTGGTGTTTTGGTGTTGTTTTGGGTGTTCTGGAGGTTCGACTAGTTCATGTAGTGATATATGACTTGTTGGAATTATTAGTTGAAGTCCCGAGGGGCTCAGGATGAATTCGGATGCCTAACGGGGAGTTTGGAAGTTGGAAAATGCAGTTGAAGTTGCTGCTACTGCTATTTCCACACCTGATAAAGGAGGAGTCGCGGGTGCAAGGTAGCTGGTGCGCAAGGGGAGTCTGCAGGAGCGGACAGTGAAGGGCTACTGGTGTGGCCGCACCTGTGGATGCGGAGCCGCAGGTGCGATGATCGCAGGTGCGTGGGAGGCTCACGGATGCGAAGATGGAGGCCTAGGTCTTAGTCGCAGATGCGAAGAGAGTATCGCACCTGCGAGCCCGCAGGTGCGAGGGATCTACCGCAGGTGCGAAGCATGGTCGGTTAAGTGGAATGCGCAGGTGCGCACCTGGGACTGCAGATGCGGCTGCGCAGGTGCGAAGAAGAGGGTCGCAGGTGCGGAACCAATGGGGCAGAACCTATATAATTTGCACTTCGTGAACTTTTGCCCTTTTTCTACCATTGTTGAACAGGTTTGAGCTTTGGGGCAGTGTTTTTAAGGGAGAATCACGAGACATCAGTAAGGTAAGTCGCTTGGGTTTACTTACACATGTTTATGATGTTTGTCAACTGATTAGCCATGAAATTAGTAGGAGTTTAGGGTGAAATTGAGGGAGTTAGGGTTTGAGTTTTGGAGAGTTTTAAGTGAGGATTTGAGGGACAAAACGGAGTATGATTTTGACAAATTGTTTATGGTTAGACTCGGGTGAGGACGAGGTTTATTATTCTGCTATTTTTGATTGGTTTCGAGATGTGGGCCCGGGAGGCCGGGTTTTGGCCGATTTCGGACTTTTGGCTTTATTGTGGAATTCGATTCTTTAGCCTATGTTGATAGTAGTATTCTGATTTCGGTTAGATTCAGAGCTTTTGGAAACCTAGTCCATAGACGAGGGCATCCCAGAGTAGGATTTTACATTGTTAAGGTAAGTCACAGTTTTAACTTTGGCTTAAACCCGGAGATTTAACATCATGTGATTGTTTGGAAGTGATACACACGCTAGGTGACGGGCATGTGGGTGTGCACTGCGATTGAGACTTGGTCCGTCCCGTGAGGCGTAATGGCCATTATCTGTGATTATGTGTTTATTTGTTGTTGAACTTGTTTGCCTTCATATTAGAGATCACGCTTAGGTTTTATTCATGCTCACATTATTTGCACTCAGTCATAGATATTATTATACATGTTTACCTCAGTCCCTATTATTTTGCTGATATGTTGTGATACTTGACGTGGGTTGTGTTTCCCTTATTTGTTAATGATGGTGAGGCTAGATACGCACATGACTGAGTGAGGCCGAGGCTATTTGTCCGTGCAGCAAGTGAGTTGTCCGTGTGGATCCAGGTAATGATACTATAGTGCGTGAGTTGTCCGCGTAGCACGTGAGTTGACTGTGCGGATTCACGGATTGATATTATGGCAGGTGAGTTGTCTGTGCTTAGCACTTGGGCTTTGGGTGCCCCTCCGGAGTCTGTACACACCCCCAGTGAGCGTAGGTACCTATTAAGTGTTGAGTGTTGAGTGTTGAGTGCCAGTGTCGAGAGCCGAGTGTTGAGTGATGGAGTGATATTGCTGTGACGTTTATTGAGTTGTTGGAATGTACCTGTTTATTTCTATTTATTTTAAATTGTGATAAAGAAATAATTGGACTGTTTTACTTAGCTCGTCACTACTACTCAGTTCCTTAGTTATTTCTGTTACTACTGAGTCGGTTGTACTCATACTACACCCTGCACTTTATGTGCAGATCCAGGTGAGTTAGAGCGCAGCGATCGTTGAGTTCAGGCCGGCTATCGTTGGAGACTGCAAGGTAGCTGCTAGCATCTGCATGACCTTGTTACTCCTTTTATCATATCTTCTTTTGCACTATATTGACAGTACGACAATTTTATTTCTTAGTTCATAGATTTAGACGCTCATGACTAAGTGACACCCCGATGTTTGGGGCCCGTTTCTGTATTTTCTATAATTATATTTAGAGTCGATTTAGTTTATGAAAAATTCAAATGTTGGAAATGTTTTATTAAATTCTTATAATCGATTTAGTAGTAATATTTTGGGAAATAAGCTTGCCTTGTAACACGATAGGTGTCATCACGACCACAGTTAGATTTTGGGTCGTGACATGATTATGGCTAGTAGTGCAAATGATTTGAGAGGATGTGATAAAGAAAATGAAATGAGACTCGACTCAATTGTTTAAAAAGGACTTCGAAAATAGAATTGCCTTAAATTATTTGTACTCAATTCATGCCCATAAGTGGCTGCTTTAGCTAATGCTTTGCTTTATAAATATATCTAGGGTGATTTGAGTTCTATATACTCATGTGTTGAAATTGTACATTGTCATTTCTGGGGAAGAGTATTGCAAGAATAAATGGCGTATTGATTGTTTATAATTTTGATATGTATTTCAATTGCTGGTTGGTATGCCTCATTCTTTAGGAAGAAACCATTTATGCTTGAAGTTTCCATTTCAAATGGATTTGAAGTATATGATTTCTGAAATATTCTATATGTTGATATTTGATGGTGATCTTTGAAATTGAAAGGGGTGAAATTGTGGAATATGAAATACAGCCATTGTGCCATGAAAGAAGAATCTTGTATATGATCAAGAGAGCCAATGAAATAATAATGTTGTAAGTGGTTGAAAGTACGGATTACGTGATATAGGGTGTGAAAGGTTATGAGATGTACGTATTTGTACTTTTGTTTCTAATGTGTTATAAGCCCCTACGTTCTTGCGAGTAAAGGCTATGATGTTCCTAAATGTTCTAAATGCTCTTAATGGTCTATGATCACCCATGGCAAGTACAAGTAAGTGATAGTATGATCACAAAATGTGATCGTTGCCTAAATGAGAATTTCGAAGTGTTGTATGTCCCAATGGTTTCAACTATAATTGTATGCTTCTGAAATAATATATGTAAATGACTTTGATTGTTAAGTCCCCAAGATTCATGAACCTAAATAATGACCTCAAGAGGTCAAGGGAGTGAATAATAAGATGGAAGGGAGATGTCCATTGATAAATGACGATGAACCTTAAGAAAAGGAATTGGGCACATGTACCATTGAAATAGACTTATTGATTTATCATGCATGCGCTAATGTAATGAGTTGTGTTTCTCCATGATGAGAATGAATATGAACATGAAATATTCCAATGATATGAGTAATTACGACGTTAAATGTAATGACAAACTATGTTGCTTTGAGTTTATATATGGTATTGTGATTGGGATTACACCTCCACCTGCGTATATTGGGGTGAGGCGGTAGGACCACTTTTTGTAGGGATTGTGGTATTGTAGAATACACCTCCACCCGCATATATTGGGGTGAGACGACACGCCCGCTTTGTGTAGGGATTGTGATATTGTGATACACCTCCACCTGCGTATATTGGGGTGAGGCGGTATGACCGCTTTGTGCAGGGATTGTTCTATTGTGATATACCTCCACCTGCGTATATTGGGGTAAGGCGGTAGGACCGCTTTGTGTAGGGATTGTGGTATTGTGATACACCTCCACCTGCGTATACTGGGGTGAGGCTATTTTAATAGCCATTCGAAGTCATTAATGATACTACATCAATTGTCCAATGTTACCATGTTACTATTCATCGTCTTCCATAATCAACACTTGCAAAATATATAATTCAGGTGATTATTTAATTGACCACTTCCAACTTTTGCTAACAAATAATTCCATAGGTTCATTGTATTCATCAATTTCATTGCCAAGATTATTATTCATCTTATCTCTCATTTTCTCAAAAGTACTATTCATGTCATGAACTAGAGTTTTATAATCCAATATTTCAACCATTAAAACTTGTAACAAATACTTCTAAATACTCATAATAAACGAGTTTGAAGCATTAGAATTACCTCTAGTAGATCAATCTTGAAAAATTACAACTTTGGAAATTTTTATGTTCTTGAGGATTTGATGATGAAATCTAGTTTATGAATGCAAGAATGATAATAGAACTCGTGTATATTGAGTAAGAATCAAACCACAATATCATTAACAACGTACCTTAGTTGGTTGGACTTGATTTGAGCTTAAAATCGCCTCTTGACCTCAAGAACCCTAACCCCTAAAGCGCAAAATACTCCCTCTCCTCGACTATGTACTTATAGGCCCAAATTTATGGGTTTCGGAAGCTACCCCGGACGCTTCGCGTCCCCAATTCACTCCTCCTCCAAGCTCGGATGCGGACTCGGACGCTATGGCAGTACTTCACTGCCAGCCTTTGGTAATTTGATCATAACGTCTTGTAGGAATGTCCAAATGACGAAGAGTTTGAAGCATTGGAAACTAGACTCGAAGATAATTTATTTGATAGGTTGTCCACCACATAACTCCTTATATATCTAGACTAGATATGCTCGTCCAAAGTTAGGTCTTGTACGTACTCATTTGGAATTTTAGCCTATCATGAAGTTTCTAACTTGACTTGTCCCAAAGGCTCTCCTTAGGCCCTATATCACTTCAAATACAACTCGTACACTTGTTATTATATCTAATTAACATCCATCATATTAATAGTTCTCGTCTACACACAAAATAATATAATTAGCACACATCAACTTTCTCAATAGCGCTTAAGGCACTTCAAAACAATTTTGGGGTGCTACATTCGCAGTGGTGGACCCAAGATTTTGTACAAGCGTATTCAATCGTAAAAGTCCATAACTAATATAAGCGGCATAATGCACGAAAAGCAAGTTGTTTTATCTTTATTGCTCACAATGTGATCTCATAATAAAATTCTCTTAAAGTCGGTTATCTATATTTTAAACAAATTTTTGCTTATTTTATTTAAAAAATCTAACTTTAGCAAATTTTTTAAACTTAAACAAAAAAATATTCATGACCATTTTTAGAATTTATTTACTCTAAGAAATTTGATATAATATAAAATCTTTTTAGCATTTATAAGTAACAAGTTATTATTTGCAAAAGAAGACAATAAGAAAAGAGTTATTATATATATATATATATATATATATATATATATATATATATATATATATATATATATATATATATATACACACACACAATTCCAACATAAACTAAATTAAATTAAACTAACAAATGACAAATAATTTCAAACAAATATACTTACAAGTCTTAGCAAATTTTATGAAAGTGAGAACTAAAATTATCTTCTGGAGTAAAATAAACTTAGCACCACGTGGGTCCGCCCTTGATAATTCGTGGTAAAATTTATTGGAAATATAAGTTTTATTTCTGTAAGTTTTTAGGAAAATTTGAAAACTTATTGCACTCATCCAAAAACACAATCTCTTCAAACACAATAAACTATTTCTCCCATTTGGTTAAAAAATTGAAACTTTTTAGAGATCTCTGTGGAAATATATGGATACTTTATACCATGATGCACTAATAACCAGGTCATATGATGCATTGGAAATAACTTCCATCTATTGCTTTTTGTTTTTTCCCCATAAATACATGTCCTATGTGATGACCCTCCATATCATCATGCCACATAGGTATCATTTGGCATATATTAATTCCATGCGAAAGCTTACATAGGAAGAAGGCTAATATTTGTCAGAAGATTCTAGAGAAGTATGAACATTTCCTTTGGAAGATCCTAGATCTCTATGGATTTTCTAGGAAAGTCCTTGGAATCTTCTAGACTTGTAGAGAATTTTAGAAAAAGTCATTCTCTTGTAAATATTAAGGACTTGTGTAACAGTTAATATTAAACACTAGCCCCTAGGAGACTAGTATATAAAGGAGGCCATCCATTTTGTAATTCACCAAGCAAACAATTCAAGTTCTCTCTAATACAAAGCTTCCTTTAACAATTCTCTTGTGTTCTTTCTACCATTCTCTTAGCGATCTTAAGTGTGGTAAGGCTGACTTACCATAGAAAGAACGTGAGAAAGTTGTGCAAGATCGTGAGCGAGTTGTCAAGTGTCGCACGTGTACTTAGTTAACAACTAAGGACGTGACAACGTGGTATCAGAGCGAAGGCTTCAACTAAGGGAATGGCGAACGATGGAGAAATTAACGCTGCCAACACCCAAGCCTACGTCATCCAAGATGCTGCTCGCAAGAGTGGCCATAACAAAAAGAGGAATGCCACCAACAAAATCCAGGAGGTGCCACCTGAGGTTGTGTCAAACGAAGGGCTTACATCCCAAGAACTATCTGTCACTGAGGCAAGCGAGGATGAAGTGGAGGTCCTGCCCGAGGACGTATCGCTCTGTAAAGAGTGGATGATGAAGATGAACGCAGGGATGAACGCCATGGAGTTCTTTGGCCAACGCTTGGGGAAGGTGGAAGGCACCCTTAGCATTCTTGAGGGGCACACTCTTGAAGAGATTGAGAGAATCCAAAATGACTTGGAAGGACGTACACAGACCGAGATGGAACTAAGGCAAGCCATCACTGCCTTAAAGTGAAGACTCATGGAGGCTTTGAGTACTATCGATGCTATGAAGGCAAAGATAGAGTCACTCGAGGATCATGTTAGTGATGGCGTGACCGAGGCAGCTAGCAATGTTGTGGTGACGAGGGAGGCCAAGATCGAGGCTTCCAAACCCCCGATGTTCAAAGGTTTTTGTGATGCACAAGAAGTGGAAAACTTCCTTTGGCACTTAGAGAACTACTTCAGGAACGGCAAAGTGAGCGACGATGAGGCCATGATCAACACTGCAGTGTTGTACCTCTCAGAGACTACCAAGCTATGGTGGAGAAGGAAGATGGCTGGCGTGGATAAAGGTCTATGTACTATTAACACGTGGGATCAGTTCAAAGACGAGTTCAAGCGACAGTTCTTTCCAAAGAATGTATTGTACGAGGCAAAGTGCAAGCATAGGGAGTGGAAGCAAACAGAGAGCATACGTATCTATGTCAAGGAGTTCACTACCCTTATGCTTCAAATCCCCAACTTGACCAATGATGACTTGTTGTTCCACTTCATGGACGGGTTACAAAATTCCGCTAAGCAGGAGTTGCAATGCCGATAAGTCACAAATATAGACCAAGCCATAGTATAGGTCGAATCATTGATTGATTTCAGGCATGACAAGCACGACAAAGGCAAGGAAAAGAAACAAAGTTTAACAATGTCAAAGGTGGGGGAGATCGTGGCAAAGGCAAGGAGATACAACAATAATACTACAAGAAGAAGGCGCAGGTCGAGAAGAAGGGATGTTACATATGCGGAGGGCCGCACAACTTCAGGAATTGTCCCGACCTAAAGAGCCTTAGCCCATGGTCCGTGAACGGAAAGAGCAGCTGCAAGGAGAGAGTTCGTAAATGGCACAATTGGGTATGAACGGATGATGCGGTGCTGTCATGAAGCAATCTATCCAACCTACCGAGAATGGCAATCAGTACATGGATCTCACCATCAACAACAAGTTTGCTCGTGCAATGGTGGATACTGGAGCAACTCATAATTTCGTGACTGAGGCTGCCGCAAAGAGACTAGAATTGAAGCTTGCTCCAACCAACTCTCGCATCAAGACCGTGAATGTCGAGGTACAAATGCTCGTGGGGTAGCTAATAGAGTTGGTGTCAAATTGGGATCTTGGAAAGGTATAACAAACTTGACTAGTAACCGCTATGGATATCTTTGACATCATATTAGGGCAAGAGTTCTTTAGACCTTGTCATACTTTGATCGACATGGAGCGAGAAGGATCTTGCATGGTACCTATAGTGACTATGCCACACAGACAGAGCCAAGCATAACTTTCAGCTATGCAAGTTGTCAAGGGGATCAAGAAGGGTGAGTCGACGTTTGTGGCAACCATCGCAAGTCTGGAGGAAGACAAGAATTTCAAGAGACAATGTCGTGTTGCATATAGAAGTTGCTTGAAGAAAATAAAGATGCCATGCCCGAGGAGTTGCCTAAGCACTTCCCGCCTAGGCGAAAGGTGGATCACAATATTGAGTTGGAGCCAGGGGATAAGACACCCGTATTTTCCCCATATCATATGGAACCACCCGAGTTGGAGGAGCTCAGGAATAAATTGAAAGCGCTGTTAGATGCTGGTCACATTCGCCCATCAAAGTCACCTTTCGGCGCACCGGTATTGTTCCATAAGAAGAAGGATGGATTGTTGTGCTTATGCATAGACTATCGAGCAGTTAATAAGGTCACAGTGAAGAATAAGTACCTGATCCCGCTCTTTGCTGACTTGTTTGATAGACTTGGGCATGCCAAGTACTTTACCAAGATGAATCTTCACAAGGGCTACTACCAGGTTCGCATTGTAGAAGGGGATGAGCCGAAGACAACATGTGTGACGATATATGGAGCCTTTGAGTGGTTGGTGATGCCATTTGTCTTAACCAATGTACCGGCAACATTGTACACCCTTATGAATGAGATGTTTCATCCCTACCTTGATCAATTCGTGGTAGTCTACCTAGACAACATAGTCATCTACAACAACACCTTGAAGGATCATATAGAGCAGTTAATGAAGGTTTTCCAAGTCTTACGGGAGAACGAGCTATACATCAAGAGAGAGAAATGCGAGTTTGCACAATCAAAGGTGCACTTATTAGGCCATGTTATTAGAAATGACAAGTTACGCATGGACGAGGCTAAGGTACGTGCTATCCAGGAGTGGGAGGTACCTATAAAGGTAACTGGGTTAAGATACTTACTTGTCCTTGTTAACTACTATCTTTGGTTCATCAGTGGCTACTCAGCAAAAGTCTCACCATTGACTGAGTTGCTAAAGAAGAACAAGCCATGGGTTTGGACGAAGCATTGTCAAAAGGCGTTTGAAGGCCTTAAGGCAGCTGTAACAGAGGAGCCAGTCTTGGCGCTACATGACATTGCCAAGACATTTGAGGTGCACACATATGCCTCAGACTTTGCCATTGGGGATACCCTAATCCAGGATAAGCATCCCATAGCGTTTGAGAGTTGTAAGTTAAATGAGACGGAGCGGTGTTACACAGTGCAAGAGAAGGAAATGACTACCATTGTGCATTGCCTTCGTACATGGCGACATTATATGCTTGGGTTGAGGTTTGTGGTCAAGACTGACAATATGGTTACTAGCTACTTTTAGACGCAGAAGAAGATCACACCAAAACAGGCTAGGTGGCAGAATTTATTGATCGAGTTTGATTATGTGCTAAAGTACAACCTGGGAAAAGGTAATGTTGTAGCTGATGCCTTGAGCCGGAAAGCCGAGCTTGATGCCATCACTTTAGCAAGTTGGACATTCATGAGGCTATAAAAGAAGGCATGCAGCATGATCCAGTAGCCAAACAGCTTATCGAGTTAGCCAACCAGGGCAAGATGAGACGTTTTTGGGTAGAAGACAACATATTGCTTACCACGACTCGGCAGGTCTACATGCCTAAGTTTGGAGACATCAGACGGTGGATCATAAGGGAGAGTCATGAAACAATGTGGGCTGGCCATCCAGGACAACGTCGCACTAGGGCCTTGGTTGAGTCAATCTACTATTGGCCACGCATGCAAGATGACATAGAATGTTATGTGCATACTTGTCTTTGTCTGTCAGCAGGACAAGGTTGAGCAACAACAACTCGGAGGACTTTTGGAACCGCTACCAGTCATAGAGCGTCCATGGGAGAGCGTGACTATGGACTTTATCACTTGTCTATCAAAGTCCGATGGTTATGGTACTATTATGGTGGTCGTAGATAGATTTTTTAAATATGCCACCTTCATGCCCGCCTCACCAGGAAGCCGCCAAGCTATTATTTAAGAACGTGGTGAAGTATTGGGGCTTACCAAGGCATATTATCAGTGATCGAGACCCCCACTTTACTGGGAACATTTGGAGAGAGTTATTCGACATACTTGGCACGAAACTATACTTTTCCACTAGTGTCCACCCACAGACGGTTGGACAGACGGAATGGGTCAACGCCTTACTGGAATGCTACTTGAGGCATTATATAAGCGCACATCAAAAAAATTGGTCAAGGCTCCTGGACATCGCCCAATTCTCTTATAACTTGCAGCGGAGTGAGTCCACGGGGCGAACACCATTTGAGTTATTCACAGGCCAACAACCACAAACTCCACATTCATTACCAGTTTTGTTTGAGGGAAAGAGTTTGGGGGCTTATCATATGACCAAAGGATGGGAGGAGCGGTTTGACACTGCTAAGTCCTACTTGGATAAGGCAGCTAAGAAGATGAAGAAGTTTACGGACCGTACGCAGCGTCCCATGGACTATATTAGTCATGAAGAAGTTTAACCCAAGACAGTTCAAAGCACTACGGGGCATGCATCAAAATGATTCACAAGTATGAGGGGCCATTTAAGATCGTCTCCAGGGTAGGCAAGATCTCATACAATCTTGACATGCCATCGTATCTTAATATCTATCCTGTCTTCCATGCCAACAAGCTTAAGCCAAATAATGAAGAAAAGGATGATCCAAGTAGGAGCCAATCAAGTTGAGCGCCTATTACTATCACCGCCTCATATGACCGGGAGAATGAGGCTATTATTGATTACCAGGCACGCGAAAACAAGGGCAAAAAGCCACCGCTATATTCCTCGTCCATTGGAAAGGATAATCACTAGAGGAGGCCACGTGGGAACGATATGAAGACTTATGGCAATTTAAAGATAAGATCCGAGAATTTATGTAGCATCATTGCGACGCGGTCGTTGCAATATTGGGTGGGGAGGACTGTGATGACCCGCCATGTTATCTTGCCACATAGGCACCATTTGGCATTTATTAATGCCATGTGAAAGTTTACATAGCAAGAAGATTAGCATTTGTGAGAAGATTCTAGAGAAGTATGGACATTTCCTTTGGAAGATCCTAGATCTCTATGGATTTTCTAGGATAGTCCTTGGAATCTTCTAGGCTTGTAAGGAATTCTAGAGAAAGCAGTTTTCTTGTAAATATTAAGGACAACAGTTAATATTTACACACTAGCCCTTAGGAGACTAGTATATAAAGGGGGCCATCCATTTGTAATTCACCAAACAAACAATTCAAGTTCTCTCTAATACAAAGCTTCCTTTAACAATTCTCTTGTGTTCTTTCTACCATTCTCTTAGCGATCTTGAGTGTGGTAAGGCTGACTTGCCATAGAATGAACGTGAGCAAGTTGTGCAAGATCGTGAGCGAGTTGTCAAGTACCGCACGTGTACTTAGTTAACAACTAAGAGCGTGACACCTAGGAGACTTTAAACTATTAAACTTAACAAATGCCCACTTCAGCTCGAGCGTTCGGGCTCTCCCTATTTGGCCAATGGAATAGAAAGCAAGACAAAAATTCGTTGGTCCACAAAATCTTTAAATCTATAAATCAAACATTGACTATTCTTTTATACATGAAAAGCTGTACAATTAATCTTTTGAGCAAAAGCAATTTTAAACAAAAACATAATTTATCCAACAAAAATAATATTTTAAGAAACCCTAGGGTTCATTCATCTTATGTCTTTGAAGTGAAAACATAGAAAAGATTTAATTACATTAGCATCATGCTGCCAATAAAAAAACGCAATCTTGTGTACAAAGCATCTCGTATTCACGTAAAGTCAAGGTAAGGACTGCACCCCAAGGGGTATGATGTCATCATGCCCCAAACCTGGGGAAGCATAGCTGGCACCCGGTGCCATACTCGGCCCGAGCGTACTACTCTGTAACTGTGAACCCTGGAGAGGTAACGAGGGGCGGATCCACCCCTTTAATAACGGGTGGTATGGCACCCGCTAAGATGATAAAATTTGTATATAGATATGTTGAAATTTTCTTAAGCTAGGTTAAATATTTTATCATTTCACCCGGAGTCGTAAACTAGACAAAGGCGCCATGACTAGTAGACTTTTTTGAAAGCTTTTCACGTGTGTAAAATTCAAGTTGGAATTTATCTTGAACCTTGTCCGACTTTCCCTTTTCTTTGTGCTTTTTATTTTCTTGTCCCGGTCATTTTCCTTTTCGGCTGCCTCCCAATTTCTTTTTGTCGTTTATTATTTTTTATATTTTTCTCTATTCTATTATTTTATATATGGTCTCTAGCAAAAACACTCAAAAATGATACTCTAAAACTTAAAAATTATATAAAATAAGCATTCCTCTTAATCTTAAATTTATGAGTTTTCTTCTTTCAAATCCGAAAAACTTGTGTCTTAATGGGAATTTTGGATTGAGATAATTTTTCTTTTTCATCTTTTTTTTTTATTATATCATAAAAAGTTGTGTTATTATATGGCTCTTAAATATAATTTAAATTTCTTTAATATTAAATCATGTTGAAAATATTGCTTAGAAAATATGAGATTTATGATTTTGATTTTTGGTAACTTGTAGTTTATTTAATTTTATACATATGGGGCATAATTTACCTATTGAAGATATTTTTTAAAAATTTTCTTATTCGGATCGATGTAAAACTCTTATTGAAGATGTTATCTTACTTGTGTAAATTTATTTTTAGTATACAAAAAAAGATGTAATTTTCTAGTGAAAATATTGATTTTACTTGTGTTGTTATAATAAATGTGTTATTCCTTATTTAAAATACTAATTACGGTTATTTTTTTATATCTGAGATGTAATTTTTATATTTACAAATAAAAAATACCTATTAGTTGACCCGAATAACTCAAAAAAAGAATAATAAATGGCCATAACAAATTCTGTATTAGTCATTACAAGGTATACATTAAAGGAAATTATGGCGTCTGCCACTTTCAAATCCTAGATCCACCTCAGGAGGTAACCCTCAACTTAGGCCGACGATGCCTACTTACAAGCAAGCAATATCAATCAAGGCAACAAGACCATACACTGAAATTATCTGAAGATAAAATCTAACTCTCCTGAAGGGTAAACACACCCAAACATATATATATATAACTATGCAGGCCGGCGAGGCCACCATAAATGTCTACAACAAGCAATACCAAAATGAACATGTACACAGGGCTAACAAGGCCACAATATTGACATACAAAATATATAGGACGTATCTACAAGCCTCTAGAGATAACAGAACTATATCATGGTCAGAATAGGGTCCCGACCTACCCATCAAGTTTGTATATACAAAATGGACTCCAAAGTCTAGACCTAGTAACTCCAAGGAAGTGGAGTTTACCAATCAAGTTGATTTCAGGCTTTGTCTATTAGGAAGGTCTATACAACTCTCTATTAGAAGTTGCAGGCATGAAATGCAGCACCCCCGTAAAAGGAACGTCCGTACGAAAAAATATGCCGATTATGTAAGCCAATAGAATAGCTAAAAGCTGAAACTGAACTGAAGTACATAGTAAACTTGAAGCCAAAGAATGCTCTGAGATACACTCACTTGTCCCGACTCAACACAATACAATATAGTAATATCATAGTTAGTCGACCACATATAGGGCTCAATGTATCTCTCACTGACCAAGTGTCCATGCAACAGTAAACTCTCGCTGCTCGTAAGGCTAGACAAATGTAAACTCTCACTAACCATAAGGTCGGGCAATAGTAACTCTCACTGACTGTATGGTGAGGCAATATGAACTCTCACTGATTATAAGGCCATGCAATAGTATATCTCACTGACCAAGTATCCAGGTGATAAATCTGAATTTTAACCACTTATTAGTACCTTTCTGCTTTAGTTCTTAGTCCAAAAGTAGTGATTTTTGTTTCTGAATCTACTGAAAATGTGTGAATTGCAGATGTGTTGGAGAATGTGAGCTCAACGAAGAAATCTAAATCAAATAGGACATGTTCCATCTCAAATAGTCAAGAGGAGAAATGCAAAGAATGGCGCGGTCCGCAGAATTCCATCTATGATCGCAAATGTAGATGCGGCCCAGAGAAAATGAAGTGCGACCACAGATTAAACCCTGAAGCTTCAGAGGATCTTAGCAGCAGCACGGTCCACACACCAAAATGTGCGGTCGCATTTGAAGCTCGCACTGACAAGATTGAGATATCAGAGAAGATGCCAAAGAATAAGTCTGAAGCCTCCTTAAAATGCGTTCCACAACCAAATTGCGCGGGAAGCTGAAGTGCGGTCACCAGAAGATTATGTGCGGCCGCAGAATCCCTCCAACTAACAAGCACTGCAAGAACAACAAACTGAAGCGCGGACCGTAGATGAAATTATGTGGCTGCAGAACTTCCGAAGGGCATTTTTGTCAGCAAATTTCAGAGCACTATAAATAGATGAGAAATACTTTTTAGGGCAACTTTTGTATTGTAGTAGCTGCTAGCAGTTAGACTTAGTTATTTTGGGCAATTTGTGACACAATTAGAGAAGACCCATTAATTTTACTCTTTAATTCTAGTTTCATGTCTTCAATTACTTCTTCTTTTTATTTTTCTATGTGTATGATTATGAGTAGCTAGATTTTATCTAGGGTTGTGATCCAACTCTAGTGTGTAAAACTTTATGGGTTTTAATATTAATACTTGTTAGTGATTGGGTGTATGTTATTTAGCCTTGTTTATACTTTTATCTAGAATTAATGGTTTCAAACATTGATTCATGCCTATTTGACTTAGTTCTTACTTGAGAAAGAAGAACTTAGTCTAGGAAAGCTAACAAGAAATTGAACTAGTTGACTTTTTGATTAGTTTGATTAAAGAATTTGAACTAGAGATAGGGATAATCCAACTTGGACTCATATTCAATTGTTTAGATTGCTACCCATTTGGTCTTGAGAAAGTCAATTTGGGCATAATCACTCTTTGGCCGAGAGGTATTGAGGGGGTACTTGAGCATTGAGAGTGGTAACACACCTCGATCTAACAAACAAGCATAAATTTAATCTACCCATTAGGTTTACACCTAGGTTAAGGTTACAACCCTAGGCTTTCCCTTTATTTGATAAAAACAGCAAAAATATTTCAATCATTATTTGCTTATTAGTTAGTTAAATCTCCTAAAAGTTATTTTAGATAACAATTACCCCCTTTTGTTTGAAAGCTAAATTTAGTTATTTCGAGTTCTTTTCTTGAGTGTTTACCTTTGCACCAACCTAAACTCCATGTGGATTCGACCCCGACTCATGATGGGATTTATAATTGAAACGACGGTTTCATACTCTTTAATTGGGTGTAAATTGGACGTGATTAATTTTTGGCGTTGCCAGGGAGTTTTACGGTGTTAGATATATAATTGAGTTTGTTTCTTGAAATATATTCTTTTACTTTCGTGATTCTAATTTGTTTAAGTGATTGCAGGTTTCAAATGGCGAACAACAAACTTAGAAGCTTTCCATTGGGAGAGGTGGATGGCGAAGAGGAGTAACTTGATGAAATGCCTCAAGCTCCACACCAAAACCATCGGTTCCGTGGGCAACAAGATAATGTACCGCCACCCCCTCCCCCCCACCACCACTACATCCACAAGAGGCGCAACATCAGATTTTGCCCAATGAAGGTTATACAAGTGCCATAGTCTCCCCTCACATTAGGGCAAAAAACTGTCAAATTACCAATATGATGCTTACTTTGCTCAAGAAACGAAGTTATTTTACCGTGGCTCCGAGTCAAAATGCTTACAAGCATTTGAAAGGTTTTATGGATACGTATTGGGGGAGCAAACAAATAAATATTTCGAAAGATGCTTTGCAGTTAAGGATTTCCCCTTCTCATTAAGGGGTAAAGCTTCAGATTTGTTGGAACGCTTGCCTAATCATTGTATCCATACTTGGGATTAATTGGCGGCGAAGTTTATTTCAAAGTTTTTCTCTCTCGGGCACATGGCTGTTCTACGCAATAAAATATTGGCTTTCAAATAAGAGCCCAATGAACTTTTGCATGAGCTTTGGGAGCGATATAGGACAATGGTGAAGGAGTTCCCACACAATGATATGACCGATAACATGATCCAAAATACTTTCTACTATGGTATTAATACTACGAATAAATGTGTGGTCAATTAATTGGCCGGGGAAAATTTTATGACAACACCTTATGCGGAGGCATGTGAGATTCTTGATGAGATGGAGAAAACTTCTTCGGCTTGGCAATCCTGAGCTAATATTCCCCAAGGTGATTCCACATGATACATCTACATAAATAGTTACAAGACCATGGGCAAGCTATGCCGAATTGACCACAACCATGACTCAACTTGCTAAGGTCCAACTTCATCAAACCCAAGTTCCTAAGAAAATTCATATTATGGAGGGAGTGAATGTCTTGGCCAACAAGAATAGGACTAAACGTCCAAAATATCAATCCCGAGTGGAGAATTATGCATAAGATGATGGTAGATATGACCAAGATGACTCTTATCAAGAGCAAGAAGAAGAGGTACAATTTGTGAACAATTACCAAGGGCAACAGGAGTAATTTTCAAGACTCCACTCAAAATCAATGGCGTTCTCAAAATAACCAAGGCAATTGGGTTTCTAACAATCAAGGAAATTGGCATAACAATAACCAAAGGAATTGAGGAGGCAATAATTAAGGAAATTGGGGAAACAATAACAATCATGAAAATCGAGCTTCGGGTTTTCAACGGGTCCCAATGTACCAACAACCGAGTAACCCACCTCATTATCCTTCCCATAGTTCAAGTTCTTCAAATAATAAAATGATATGTATTTAGAATATGTTCAAGCAAATAATGGAAAAGAATGTAGATTCGGATGCCCAACTTGCCTCGCATACCACATCAATCTGTAATATTGAAGTTCAAATAGATCAAATCTCTCAATCTCTTAATACTCATCCTAAGGGTGCATTACCAAGTGACATGGTAGTAAACCCAAAGAGTGATAATAATATGGGGTATGCTATGGTGGTTATCACAAGAAGAATAAGAGGTGGGAATGCACCCACCTCAAATGAAAGGCAATTTGTGGATGATGACTAAGTGATCCAAGAGGAAGAAATCCCACGCAATGATGTTCAAGTAAATGATGAGGTTCATATTGATATTGATAATAGTGTGGAAGAGACCTAAGAAGAGGTGAACCTCGTCTAGGGAACACATTATTGACATATCGGAATCGATAATATAAAAGGCTAAGGCACCCTTGCCAAATCATCCACCTCCTTATCCTCAAAGGCTTACTAAGAAAAATGGTGAGAATCAATTCAAGAAGTTTATTCAAATGATGAAAGGTAGCTCTATCAACGTGTCATTGGTAGAAGCTTTGGAACAAATTCCCTGTTATGCTAAGTTTATGAAAGATCTTGTGGACAAGAAGAGGTCAATGAATTTTAAAAATATAAAGGTCACTCATCAAGTGAGTGCAATATTTCACTCCATGGCTCCTGAGTTGGAGGATCCCAGTGCTTTTACAATCCCTTGTACTATTAGAAGTGTCGACTTTGCTAAAGCTCTTTGTGATCTTGGGGCGAGTATCAATTTGATGCCTTATTCGGTTTTTAAAACTTTGGGGATTGAAAAATCAAGACCCACATCCATGAGGTTGCAAATGGTCGATCACACTATGAAGAGGCCGCTGGGAGTGATTGAAGATGTTTTGGTCCGAGTTGATACATATCCTTCTGGCGGACTTTATGATTCTAGATTGTGAGGTTGACTATGAAGTGCCTATCATTCTTGGAAGGTATTTCCTTGATATGGGTAAGGCCCTTTGTGATGTGGAAGCCGGAAAACTCACTTTCCGGGTTGGTGGCGAACAAGTGGTATTTCATGTGTGCAAGTCTATGTGTCAATCAAATAGCAATGAACTGTGTTCTTTTGTAGACTTGGTGACCGATGTCATTATTGATGATACTAGTGCTACAATCAATGTTGGTGAGATACTGGAGGTCGTTTTGCTCAACTTTGATGATGATGAGATGGATGGTTTATTGGGAATTGTGAATTCATTGCAAAGAATAGAATCTTACAACTATGCACCCTGTAAGTTGTCTTTGGATTTTGATAATTGGAAGACTCCTCCTACAAAGCCTTCTATTGAAGAGCCACCAACATTGGAGTTAAAACCATTGCCACCTCACCTTCGGTATGTATTTCTTGGCCCTTGTTCGACTTTACCGGTTATTCTTTTCTCTTGTTTGTCTAATATACAGGTTGATTCCACATTGTCAATGTTGCAAAAGAGGAAGAAAGCTATTGGGTGGACTTTGGCGGATATTCGAGGTATAAGCCCCGCATTTTGCATGCATAAAATTAAATTGGAGGATGGTGCCAAACCATCCATTGAACATCAAAGGAGATTAAATGAAGCTAAGCAAGAGGTAGTCAAAAAGTAGATTATCAAGTGGTTGGATGTCGGGGGTGCCTACCCCATTTCCGATAGTTCATGGACTTCTCTGGTCCATTGTGTCCTAAAGAAAGGGGGCATGACGGTTGTTACCAATGATAAGAAGGAGTTTATTCCTACAAGAATGGTCGCCGGTTGGAAAGTTTGTATGGATTATCATAAGCTAAACAAAGTCACAAGGAAGGATCACTTCCCTCTCCCTTTCATGGACCAAATGCTTGATATATTGGCCGGTCGAGCATTCTATTGCTTTCTTGGTGGTTATTCGTGCTACAACCAAATTCTTAGTTCCAAGATTTAGAATTTAAGTTGAAAAGGTTGACCGGATGTTAACTTATGTGTAACGACCCCAGAGAAATTTTGCTAAGGAAATTAAGGTTTGGTGGTGCCGAGGTAGATCAATTAGTATAAAGATTATAGAAATTTCTCGCGGCGAGCTTGCTCGCCGTGGCTCGGACCTTTTGTGTTGAACAATGCACCAATGTGTAAAGGAAAATTTTGTCTAAAAAAGGTCATTTCTGCGACCACTATGCGGTCGCAGAATCACTCTGCGGACCGCATAATGGTCGCAAAGTGGATCAGGAGAGGGGCAAGATTGGAGGAAAATCTACGGTGCACTATGCGATCGTAGACCTGATTTGCGGTGCATTATGCGACCGCAGAACAAGTATGCGGGCTGCATAATGACCGCAGACCGGGTCAGTAACGCCCAGCTTTGGAAGCCAAATTATGCGGTCGGTATGCGGACCGCATACCTGTTATGTGATTGCATAACTGCGTCGGAGCTTCCATTCCTTCTAATTTTTTACCTGACCCAATATCGATTTATAGCCCTTGAAGCTCATTTTTTAGCCAAAATCTGATATTTTAGAGAGAGGTGAGAGAATTTTAGAGAGAGAAAGTGAAGACTTAGTCATTTATCCATCAATTCTTGTTCAAGGTTTGAAGATTTCACAAGAATCTTGCTAGGGCTTCAAAGAGGTAAGAATTTATTTTCCTAATTCTTCAATTTCGGGTTTGGAGTAAAGATGGGTGATTAATAGTATGATTCTTGGGTGTTAGAGTATTATGTATACATACCAATAAGGTTGTGGAAGAATTGTTAAGTTCAAATGGGTAAGGATTGGGTTGAAAATGGTAGAAATCTTTATAGATTTTAATTGAAGATTTGAGGATCGAGTCGATGTCGGATTTTGGTGAAATTTATATGGTTGGACTCGTGGTTGGATGGGCATTCGTATTCTATAACTTTTGTCGGGTTCCGAATTGTGGGCCCGACAAGCGATTTTTGAGTTAATTTCGGATTTTATTGAAAAAAATAGTATTTTCTTATGAAATTAATTACAATAATTTGTATTGACTGAATCAAATTAATTGTGGCTAGATACGAGGCTTTTGGAGACCAATTCTCGTGGCAAGGGCATAGCGAAATAAATAATTACACGGGTTGAGGTAAGTAACAATTATAAATCTAGTCCTGGGGGTATGAAACTCCAGATTTTGGTATACATACCAATTATTTTGGAGGTGGCGCACATGTTAGGTGACGGGCGTGTGGGCATGCACCGAGGGAATTGTGATTTGGTCCGTCCCGGAAAACTATAAAGTTAAATAATTTATTGTTAGCTATATGATCTCTATGTGTTGAAGAAACTTGACTATAAATCATGTTAGAAATCATGCTTAGGCTATGTTATAGTACTGTTGAGACCCGTAGAGGTCGCGTACTTATTGAATTATTTGCTAATTGCTTTCTTGTACTCAGCCATGATTTTTCTTGCGTATTATACCTCAGTATTTCTGGATATTTGTTGATATACTATGTTATCTTTGTTTGGGATGATCTTTGTGATTCCTGATAGCCCGAGAGACTTGAGAGGTTGAGGACTGAGTAAGGCCGAGGGCCTGTCAGTGAGGTAAGGATATTATGACACGTGAGTTGTCCATGCAGGATATTATAGCACGTGAGTTGTCCGTGCAGCACGTGAGTTACCCGTGCAGATTATGGCACTTGGGCTGTTTGAGCCCCTCCGGAGTCTGTACACACTCCCAGTGAGCGCGAGTACCCATTATGTGTGAGTGGTGAGGGCTGAGCGCCGAGTGGTTGAGCTGTTGTGATGAGCTGAGTGACTGTTGCCTGAGAGGCTGTACTTGCTTTGCATTTGTTGTTGCACTTGGTTGTTATCTGTCATTGTTGTGAAATATCTCAAAGAATTTATAACTGAATTACTTGAAATTGAATTGTATAAAATTGATTTGACTTAAACTGCCGGATTTAAAAGCATGTCTATTCTTTGCTGGAACTACTGAAAATGAACTATGACTGTGTAGCTCGTCATTATCTTCAGATCCTTAGTTATTTTTGTTACTTGCTGAGTTGGTTGTACTCATACTACACCCTGCACTTCGTGTGCAGATTCAGGTGTTCCTGAACATAGCGGGTGTTGATCATTTCGCACAGTTGAGTTTTAGGAGATTTTGATGTAGCTGATGTGTTCCGCAGACCTTGTCTCTCCTTCTCTAAACGTTACATTTTTAAATTTAAAGGAAATCGTGGGTTATTGATGTTGTCGGCTTGCCTAGTATTGAGATATGCGCCATCACGACAGGTTAGAATTTTGGGTCGTGACAATATGTAACAATAAGGATCCAAATGGGAATAGAAAACTAAGGTATTTTTATGTTAATTGCAATGTGAATGCGCCTTATAAACCGCATTCACCAAATGCGCCTTATAAACCGCATTCACCAAATTTGACCTACAAATCACATTCGCGAATGCTACTTATAAATCGCACTCGTTAAATGCAACTTATAAATCGTATTCAAACACGAGTTATCGTTAAAGCGTCCATCAGTAAATAATAAAACACGGTCCTGTTAAGTCAGCCTCAACTTATCTCCAAGTAGTAGAGAATTTTGACTTTTAGGAGAGATAAAAGAATAATGGAAAAAACAGCAAAAGTGTGAGCATTCAATGAACGTCTCAATACCATCTTAATCCTGATGCCTTCAGCATGATGTCTCAAATTCTTGAAGATGGAAGATTGACAAACAACAAGAATATATTTGTCATCATGACATCTACATAGGAAAGAGGGTTTTTGTTAAAAAAAAATAATTTTATCGGAGAATTATAAATGAAGAGATAAAATTTGATAAGAAACTTTATACGTAACAATAAGGATCCAAATGGGAATTTAAAACTAAGGTATTTTCTATGTAAATCGCAATGGGAATGTGTCTTATAAACCACATTCACCAAATGCGACTTACAAATCATATTCTTTATATGCGACTTACATATCGCATTCACCAAAAGCGACTTACAAATTGTATTTGCCGAATGCGACCTATCACATTCGTCAAATACAATTTATAAATCGTATTCAAACACGACTTACCATTTAAAACACCCTCTAGTTAATAATAAAACCTGGTCCTGTTCAGCCAGCCTCAACTCATCTCCAAGTAGTAGCAGATTTTAACTTTTAGGAGAGATAAAAGAAAAATAGGAAAAGAAGAAAAAGTGCGAGCACTTAATGAATGTCTCAATACCATCTCAATCCTGATGTCTTCAGCATGTGTCTCAAATTCTTGAAGATGGAATATCGACAAACAACAAGAATATATTTGTCATCATGACATCTACATAGGAAAGAACTATTTTTTAAAAAAAATTAATTTTTATCGGAGCATTATAGATGAAGAGATAAACTTTTGATAAGAAAATTTATATGTAACAATAAGGATACAAATGGGAATAGAAAATTAAGGTATTTTTATGTAAATCACAATGGGAATGCGCCTTATAAACCGCATTCACCAAATGTGACTTACAAACCGTATTCTTCATATGCGACTTGCAAGGTGTTCACAGATCACCGGAGTCTCCAGCATCAATTAAAAAAAAACGATTTGAACTTGAAGCAATGGAGGTAGTTGGAGCTATTGAAAGACTATGATATCACCATTTTTTATCACCCGGGGAAGGACAATATGGTGGCCGACGCCTTGAGTAGGAAGGCAGAGAGCATGGAAAGCCTTGCTTTTATTCCAGTTGGGGAGAGGCTATTAGCTATGAATATTCAGGTTTTGGCCAACAGATTCGTGAGATTGGATATTTCGGAGCCCAGTAGAGTCATTGCTTGTGTTGTATCGTCCTTGTTGGAGCTCATCAAGGCGCGTCAGTATGATGATCTCCAATTATTTGTCCTAAGGGACACGGTGTAGCACGACGATACCAAGGAGGTGACTATTGATGATGATGGTGTGTTGTGGCTTCAGGTCCGGATTTGTGTGCCCAATGTGAATAGGTTGCGAGAGCTGATTATTGAAAAGGCCCATAGTTTATGGTATTTCACTCATCCAGGTGCCGCGAAGATGTATCATGATTTGAGGCAACGTTATTGGTGGAGAAGGATATTGTTGAGCATGTTTCACGGTGTTTGAACTGTCAGTAGGTGAAGTATGAGCATCACAGATCGGGTGATTTGTTTCAGAAGTTAGATATACCGGAGTGGAAGTGGGAGCGTAGCACTATGAATTTTGTAGTTGTGTTGCCATGGACCTTGAGGAGAATTGATGTTGTGTGGGTCATTGTGCACAAACTGACTAAGTCTGCATACGTCATTCCAGTCATGACTTCCTACGCTTCAGAGCAGGTGACTCAAATTTAACTTAGAGATTATTTTCCTGCATGGTGTTCCCGTGTCTATTAACTCGGATTGGAGCACTCAGTTTACATCGCATTTTTGGAAGGTCGTGCAGTGTGAGTTGCGCACACAGGTTGAGCTGAGTACGGTATTTTATCCCCAGACAGACGGCCAATTCGAATGTACTATTCAGATCTTGGAGGACATGTTGCGAGTCTATGACATTGATTTTGGGGGTCAGTGAGATAAGTTTCTACCGTTTGCAGAGTTCGCCTATAATAACAGCTACCAGTCGAGTATCCAAATGGCTCCTTATGAGACCCTATATGTGAGGCGATGCCCTTCTCCGGTTGGTTGGTTTGAGCATAGAGAGGCTAGGTTATTGGGCACTGATTTAGTTTGTGATGCATTGGAGAAGGTGAAATTGATTTAAGAGTGGCTTCGTACAACGCAGTCTAGGCAAAAGAATTTGCTGATAGGAAGGCTCGTGATGTGGCATTCATGGTGGATGCGAGGGTTCTAGTTAGAGTTTCACTCATGAATGGTGTAATGAGGTTCGGGAAGAATGTCAAGTTGAGCCCTCGGTATATTGGTCCATTTAAGGTTTTGTATTGAGTTGGTGAAGTGGCTTCCAAACTAGCTTTGCCACCTATTTGGTTAGGAGTTCATCCACTGTTTAATGTTTCCATACTTCAGAAATATCATGAAGATCAGTCACATGTGCTGGATTTCAATTCAGTGTACTTAGATGAGAATATGGCTTTTGAAGAAGAGCCGGTGAACAGTTTAGATAGGGAGGTTTAGAAGTTGAGGTCTAAAGATACTTCATCAGTGAAGGTTAGTGGAGAGTTCAACCGTCGAGGAGGTGACTTGGGAGACCGACGTTATAGGAAAGTACATATCACTCACGAAAGGATATGGTTTTGACTTTTATATAAGCATATTATCAGGTGTTTATTATTGTATGGAGTAATTTTATTGTTAACTCATAAAACTAATTCTAAAGCGAAACTTTACATAGTTTGTTCGATTGTGGTGGAAATTAAATGGTCTCGCTCGAAACAATGCACGAAACTATAATTGCAAAAAATAATTGTAATTTGCATATTCGATCGGCCTTTGTCCAATAGCAACGTTTTATCAAAGTTTCTAATAGCACAACGCTATTTGGAGTTGAGAGAGCACCTAGCTAGTAAGGAATCAAATTAAAAATATCCACATTTCAATGAGCAATCGTCAAATAATGATAACGTTTATTTTTTGATATAGTACTATATAGCACTAGAAGTTATATATATGAGGTTCAATTCTATTCCTCTTACACATTTGTTTTTTATTTAACTTATAAATATAAATAAAATTAAAGTTAAGATGACTAGTGTTCCTCTAATAAAAGTAAACATTATAATTTCAGCTATTATCTTATAATTATAGTATAAACGGAAAAGGTCCTAAAATATCCTTTTACTATTAAAAATTTATTTAAAATTACCTTATGTTATACTATTGGCTCAAAAAATAAATTTCAATCGTTTTACTATTGAAACACATGTATCCCTAACTTGACGGACTGGACACGTGGCATCCATCCAAAGTTGCTGGTCCATGCGGTCTTAAATTAGATATGACCCGCCCCATTACCCGCTACCCGACCCATAAAGTTTGACCCTCTCCTCCTTTCCATCTAACTCTCCTACTAACCAAAATAGTTGTCTCCGCCGCAACCATCTTTTTTTTAATAGCAAAGGACTTCATCAATAAACAGTCACAAACTAATAACAGAGATAAAAAAATCTAGTTCCAACATATGACAATCAAGGTCTAAACTAAACAAGGAGTTCAAAATTAGTAAAGGGACAACAACGGTCTAAACTAAACAATGAGCTCAAAATTAGTAAAGGGACAACAACGATGGTGAAGCCCAAACTTAGAAGCTAGGAGAGCTTCTCAAATTAGCAACCAGCAGCATAAATCATTATAGTAGTGGCCTCATACAAAAATAATACTACATTCGTTTCAATTTATGTGAACATATTTTTTTTTGGTCCGTTTAAAAAAAAATGACTCCTTTCTAAATTTGAAAATAATTTTGCTTTAACTTACAATTTTATCCTTAATGAGAAACTTTTATAACCACACAAATACTCTGGGCCCCTTTTGGAATTGTTTATGACCACAAATTTCAAAAGTCTTCATTTTTTCTTAAATTTCATACCAAGTTAAACATGTTCACATAAATTGAAATAGAGGACAAAGATAATATCATTTTCATATAAATGGAAAGTGGCCGAAAAACATAAGAGGCGCCATAGCTTAGTCTTTCCGGTCGATCGATTTCGGATTTAGATCTATCTCAAGGATCTGAACAACTATTGTTACCACAATAATGGGTTTTAGATATGTTAAAAGTTTGATCTCTTGATCTTCATTCTTTAATTATGGTAGATTCTTCGAAATTCACCCCAAAAAATCACGAATCTCAATTGAGTTTCAACAATTTCAGCTTAAGAGCCCGTTTGAATTAGCTTTTTGTAAATAGCTGATAAACGTGTAGTGTTGAAAAGTATTTTTAAGTGCTGAAATTGATTTTTAAAATAAATATTTACGCGTTTGGGTAGAAGTACTGAAACTGATAATAAGCAGTTGATGTGTTTGATTAAAAAGTACTGATAAGCTATTCTTTTGTTAAAATGATTAAAATACCTTTGAATATTTTTCAAAAGATTATAAATTAAAAATTTATTTGTAAACAAAAGAATTAATAACAAATATGGAATGAAGATAAAGTCAAGAAATTTATTTTGAGAAAAGTATTTTGTGAATTAGAAAATATTATTAAGGATAAACTAGTAAAAGTGTTGGTCAAACTAAAAGTACTTATAAGCTGAAAAGTCATAAGTTGGGGGTGACCAACTTTTGACTTACGGTTGATTTTAGCTTATAAGCAGTTTGAGTGTTTAACAAACGCGTAGATAAGCGAAAAGATGCTTATAAGTCAATTTGACCAGCTTATAAGCTTAGCCAAACACTCTCTAACAAAGGCATGAAATTTAGATTTCTGAATAATATTCAAGTTCAAATTTCAAAAATTAGTAAACCCGAAGAAGCACCAAGCTTCATTAATAATGATGCTTTTCCCTTTTTACCTATAAAATTTCTCCTAAAAGTTTCTCCTTAAAAAGTAATTGATGGAGAAATAGAAAAAAAAATGGAGGAGAAGGTGTAGCAGTGAAGAAAATTTAGAAACTGGGTTTTGGGGGAAAGGAGAAGAAGAAGACAAGAGTATAGGTTTGCGGTGGGGAGGGGGGAAGGGGAAAGAAAAATGGTGCGATAGGGTGGGTCAGGCAACAGATAGTGGGGCGGGTTGCTAAGACCGGATGTTCTTGGATGGGTGTCACATGTTCGATCCGTCAAGTTAGGTGTACATATGTTTTAATAGTAATACGGTAAAAGTTTTTCTGAATAAATAGTATAGCGGATGATAATTTTAAATAATTTTTAATAGTAAAAGGATATTTCAGAACTTTTTTCTTTGTATAAAACACTCTAAAAATTTTACCACAATAAAAGAATACTTTCGAACAATGCTTGAAATTATTATGGAGTTAGAAGAAGGCCTCATTGTAAGTGACTGGGATGATTTTGAGGCAAGCAATAGATTACTGACCTTCTAGTGGCTTCCCTTCTTCTGAACCTTCCTCTGTTCCTCACTATCAGTCGTTGGATCTAATTATACTAAACACCAGACAAATCCAAAATTTATCTATCGACTCCCTTCCTAATTTCACTCCCCTCCATTGCTAGGGACTTGCAATTTTAACTAACAAATGACCTTATTTATAAGCATTGACACCAAAAAAATTCCTCATATCAGAACGACCCTAAGAACTTCTGCGGAAAACAAAATCTCAAAGGCCTCTCTGCTCTCTCATCTTCGCCTACAAAATCTCATCTTCGGATATTCCGGAAGAGCATCGTTTTAGGACCGAAAAAATCAGGTGTCATGCGAAAACTAGTAAAGAAAACCTTGAACGACGATAAATCAGACAACAAAAGAGAAATATACCAAAAGAGATTCAAACATTTAACGTGATTCGACAATTGACCTACGTCCACGGGTGGAGATGAGCAATCCACTATAATAAAAGAGAGTACAAAATATTGAGAAAACAACCTCACAAAGAGGCAAACACAAGTGACACACTAACACTTGTCCCGTAAAGCTCTCCCCCTAAACACGACTCTCAAACCCCATATGGCTACATTGTGGATGTTGTTGAATGAGAAGGAAAGATTCTCAATTTATAGAAGTCCAAATATTTTTCCTATAAGAAAAAGGACTAGCCAAATATGGAAAAATTATAATTTTTTTCTACAAAAAGGAAAACTCAATTATGGTAAATATATTGTCCTTTCCTTCAAGAAATAGAAAAACTAAATACGGAAAAAAAATCAGGACAACCCCTAATAATTCTCCCCCTTGGTCTGAATTTTCTGACAAAATAAATTTGACCCATCTTCTTCACATAACCTTCAACATGTCGTATCTTCAAATCTCCACCGCAAAGTTTGTCTCAACGTGAGTAGTACTCCGGTCAAAGTTCTTAGACAAAATCATGATTACGATCAAATAGGTTGCGGCTAGAACTAAACCCACAAAGATGAGTCTGTCTTTGTGAGAAGGAACGGAAGAAAATATGTTATTGATATTAGATGATAAATATAATACAAGAGGTCCCTATTTATAGCTATACACTACAAGGAGATATTACTCCTTTTCCAATGTGGGACAAGACTACACTATACATATCTGTAAACTAACACTCCCCCTCAAACCGGTGCATACACATCATATGTACCGAGCTTGTTACACATGTAACTAATACGAGAGCCAGTAAGAGACTTAGTGAAAATATCTGCTAGTTGATCATTTGACTTTACAAATTTTGTAACAATATCTCCTGAAAGTATTTTTTCTCTTACAAAGTGACAGTCGATCTCAATATGTTTAGTCCTCTCATGGAACACCGGATTTGACGCAATATGAAGAGTAGCTTGGTTATCACACACCAATTCCATCTTGCTAATTTCTCCGAACTTTAACTGCTTGACCCAAACTAACTCACACGTTGAAATAGCCATGGCCCGATATTCGGCTTCGGCGCTAGATCGAGCAATTACATTCTGTTTATTGCTCTTCCACGAGACCAAATTACCTCCTACTAGAACACAATATTCAGACGTAGAACGTCTATCAGAAGGTGATCCTGCCCAATCAGCATCTGTGTACCCAACAATATGCTTGTGGCATCGATCCTCGAATAGTAATCCTTTGCCTGGAGCTGACTTTATATACCGAAGAATGCGAACAATTGCATCCCAGTGACTATCACAGGGAGAATCCATAAACTGACTTATAACACTCACCGGAAAAGAAATGTCAGGTCTAGTCACTATGAGGTAATTCAATTTGCCAACCAACCTCCTATATCTCGTAGGGTCTCTAAGAGGCTCCCCCTGTCCAAGCAGAAACTTAGCATTCGGATCCATAGGAGAGTCAATAGGTCTGCAACCCATTATTCCAGTCTCCTCAAGAATGTCTAAGGCATACTTTCGCTGTGAAATAACAATACCTGAGCTAGACTGAGCGACCTCAGTACCTAGAAAATACTTTAATCTACCCAGATCCTTAGTCTGGAAGTGTTGAAAGAGATGCTGCTTCAGATTAGTAATATCGTCCTGATCATTACCAGTAATAACAATATCATCAACATAAATCACTAGATAAATACACATATTAGGAGCAGAATGCCGATAAAACACAGAGTAATTAGCCTCATTACGAGTCATGCCGAACTCCTGAATAATTATGCTGAACTTACCAAACCAAGCTCGAGGGAACTATTTCAAACCATATAGTGACAGGCGCAATCTGTACACACAACCATTAAAATCCCCCTGAACAACAAAACCAGGTGGTTGCTCCATATAAACTTCTTCCTCAAGATCACCATAGAGAAAAATATTCTTAATGTCTAACTGATAAAGAGACCAATGACGTACAGCTGCCATGGACAAAAAGAGACGAATAGGTGCTACTTTAGCCACGGAAGAGAAAGTATCACTATAATCAAACCCAAAAATCTGAGTATATCCTTTTGCAACAAGACGAGCCTTAAGCCGATCAACGTGGCCATCCGGGTCGACTTTGACTGCATAAACCCAACGACAATCAACAGTAGACTTACTTGCAGGAAGAGGAACAAGATCCCAAGTACCACTCACATGTAAAGCAGACATCTCGTCAATCATAGCATGTCGCCATCCTGGATGAGATAGTGCCTCACCTGTAGACTTAGGGATAGAAACAGTGGACAAAGAAGATATAAAAGCGTAATGAGGTGACGACAAACGATGATAACTTAAACCGGCATAGTGGGGAGTAGGATTAAGTATGGATAGTACACTTTTGCGGAGTGCAATTGGTTGACTAAGAGGAGACAAGTCCGCAGTTGGTGCAGAATCTGATGTGGGGCGTGAATCACCTGGGCCTGATGCTGGATGTGGACGACGATGATAAGTCAAGAGTGGTGGAGCTGCAGAAGGTTGAACTAGATTATGTGGAGGAACTGGAGCTATAGGTGGTAGAGCTACAACTGGAGCTATAGGTGGTGGAGCTACAACTGGAGCTGTAGGTGGTGGAGCTGGAGTGACTGAATCTCCAAAAGATGAAACTGGTAGTACCTCAGAAATATCTAAGTGATGACCTGAACCTGTGAAGTATGATTGGGTTTCAAAGAAGGTAACATCAGCGGACATAAGGTACCGCTGGAGGTCAGGAGAGTAGCATCGATACCCCTTTTGTGTTCTCGAGAAACCCAAAAATACGCACTTAAGAGCACGAGGAGCTAACTTATCTGTTCCTGGAGTAAGGTTATGGATAAAACAAATGCTTCCAAAGATACGGGGTGGAAGAGAAAACAAAGGTAAGTGGGGAAACATAACAGAGAATGGAACTTAGTTCTGGATAGATGAAGATGGCATACGATTAATAAGATAGAGAGATGTAAGAACTGCATCCCCCCAAAAATACAACGGAGCATGAGATTGTATGAGTAGGGTACGAGCAGTTTTAATAAGATGTCTATTCTTTCTTTCAGCTACCCCATTTTGTTGAGATGTGTACGGACAAGATGTTTGATGAATAATCCCATGAGATTTCATAAACTGCTGAAATGGGGAAGACAAATACTCTCGAGCATTATCACTACGAAATGTGCGAATAGAAACCCCAAATTGATTTTGAATTTCAGTGTGGAAGGTCTGAAAAATATAAAACAGCTCAGATCGATTTTTTATCAAAAATATCCAAGTGCACCTGGAATAATCATCAATGAAACTGACAAAGTAGTGGAATCCAAGGTGGAACTGACCCGACTAGGACCCCAAACATCTGAATGGACTAAAGTAAAAGGTGACTCTGCTCGATTATCAAGATGCCGAGGGAAATGGGAGCGAGTATGCTTACCGAGCTGACATGACTCACACTCTAGAGCTGACAAGTGAGATAAACCAGATACCATTTTCTGAAGTTTTGACAAACTGGGATGTCCCAACCGTTTATGTAATAAATCTGGTGAATCAGTAACAGGAAAAGTTGTAGAAGGAAGACAAGATGTGAGTCCATGTGATTTAGCAAGGATAAGGTAATAAAGTCCGTTTGATTCACCCTGGGTACCAATGATCCGCCCCGTACTACGTTCCTATATAAAAACTTGGTCATCAAGAAATAAAACAGCGCATTTAAGTGATTTGGCTAAACGACTAACAGCTATGAGATTAAAAGGACTATTGGGAATATAAAGGACTGAATCTAAAGGTAAGGAAGGAAGTGGGATTGCTTGACCTATTGCAGTTGCCATGGTTTGAGACCTATTGGCCATTGTGACTTTTGGAAGAGATTGAGAATATGAAATAGTAGTGAAAAGAGATTTGTTACCAGAATATGATCTGATGCACCTGAATCGATGACCCAAGACTCAGAGGATGAAGATTGGGAGAAACAAGTCACGCTATTACCTGTTTGAACAACAAAAGCTATCCTAGAAGATGTCTGCTTACATGATTTGTACTAAAGGAACTCAATATAATATGTTAAAGAATCCATCTGACTATTCAAAGCACTGGTTCCCATGTCGCTACAATTTGTAGTAGTAGGGTTAACTTGAAATAGTGGAAATAAGTAACTCCTGTGAGAAAACTGAAGAAATAGGATGGATAGACTCGGAATTCCCTTGCGAGCAAGCTATTCTGAAGAAATATTTTCAAAACAATGCCCAAAAAGGTCACTGTTCACGCCAGAAAATATAAAAGTGGTCGAAATTTGATTTGAATTAGATGGGTAGGCTCAGAATTTTGAGGAGAGCAGACTGTCCTGAAGAAGCTTCGCAAAAAAATGGCCGGAAAGTGGCCAGAACCCTCGCTGAAAAAGTTATTGTTACCAGCGCGTGGAGGAGCGTGGAGGCTTTTCTGCCAGATTAATTTTCAAGGATTGGTCGTCGAAGGATAATCTACCTCGTGGTGGTGTTGGTTTTAGCACAACACTGACAGAAAGTGACTTTCACTTAGACAAGCCTTAGGTCACCAGAAACAAATGCACGATGACTAAGTTCTTTCTTCTTGGTTAATGCTGGAATGACGCACAACAATCGTTTCTTACTAATGCTCTGATACCATGTGAGAAGGCACGGGAGAAAATATGTTATTGATATTGGATGATAAATACAATACAAGAGGTCCCTATTTATAGCTATACACTATAAGGAGATATTACTCCTCTTTCAATGCGGGACAAGATTACACTATACATATCTGTAAACTAATAGTCTTGAACCTTGCTCTAATACCACATTTATAACGAGGAAGTGGCAAACTTGAAAATAAAGAAGATAAAGAACACCAAATTTTAACATAGAAAACCCTTCAAATCGAAGATATAAATCACGGGATCACAAAGATAAAAAAAGCTCCACCAAAAAAATAAGAGGGTGGTTACAAAATTTCTCTAAATTGGTTATACAACAAGTACCAAACACGGAGCAACAATAGCAACAATAAATCAATTGAAGAAGGAGGAGAAGTAACAAAGCTGGAGCTACTGTTCGGGGATCGAAATCAGATTCTAAGGGTCTCAAAATCCGATCTCCACCATTCCAATCAAATACCAATATGTTACAAACACTAATTCCAAATAACAACCTGATCCAACGGTTAACGAATCGGAAAATGTAATTTGAAGTTGGCTGGTCGGAATAAAAATCCGTAGCAAAACAAATACTTTTCTTCTCTCTTCTCTTTTCTCTCTTGATGAAAGCTCTCTCAAAAATCACTTTTATGTTCTTAAGTATTCAAAGACTTGTACCAATGAGCATAGAACAACTCTCCAAGGTTGTGCTATTTATAGATAATGAGTGGTGCTTTTTCTTAAAGCCAAAACCAACTCTAAATAGGAATAAAAAACCGAATCATATTCTAATAGGAATGGAAACCAAAAGAGAATAGGATTAGGCCATGGGGCTTTGGTTGGACAACATGGCCATGTGACCAACAAACTCCCCCTCCAACCAAGGGGCCAAATGTGTCTTCAATTGGAGGAACTATAGACAGGCTTCATGCCTGCCAATGTTTTGCAAAACGCATGCTTATCTGCAACCACCGCTTTTGTCAGCATATTAGAAGGATTTTCATCAGTATGTATCTTCTCAACCTCAAATAATTTCTCTTCCACGGCCATTCTTATCTAATAATACTTTCTATTTATATGTTTGGTCTTAGATTGAAAAATGGAGTGCTTGGTGAGACAGATGGCACTCTGATTATCACAAAAGAAGATGTACCTTGGCTGCTCAAAGCCAATATCATTAATAAACTCCTTCATCCATAATAGTTCTTTGGCGCCTTCAGTGATAGCAATATATTCGGCTTCTGTGGTGGATAGAATTATACACTTTTGTAGTCTAGATTGCCAAGAAACAGCTCCCCCTGCAAAAGTGATCAAATAACCGGAAGTGGATCTTGAATTATCAAGATTTCCTCCTAAATCAGAGTTTGTGTAACAAACAAGTTTAGGCTTTCCACTGCCAAAGCACAACTTCAAATCTGCAGTACCTTTTAGATACCTTAATATTCATTTACTGCATCCCAATGTTCCTTTCCAAGATTAGAAAGGAATCTACTAACAGTACCAATGGCATGTACAATATCTAGTCTAGTACAAACCATAACATACATCAAGCTACCAACGACAGAAGAGTAAGGAATACGAGACATCTCCTTTTTCTCTTCATCAGTAGATGGACTCTGACTAATACTCAATTTGAAGTGTTTAGAAAGAGGAGTACTAACCACTTTTGCATCTGTCATATTGAACCTCTTGAGTACCTTCTCAATGTATTGCTTTTGGGACAAAAATAACTCCTTTCTATCTCTGTGTCGGTGGATTTGAATGCCCAATTTTTTTTTTGTTGGCCCCAAGTCCTTCATCGCAAATGATTTGCTCAACTGTTTCTTAAGGACTGTAATTCTGGATTTATTCTTGCCAACAATAAGTATATCATCCACATAAAGCAATAAGATAATAAAATCATCATCAAAGAACTTCTGGAAGAATACAGAGTGGTATGAAGAAGTTTTCTTGTACCCTTAGTTTCTATGATAGATTCAAACTTCAAATACCATTGCCTTAGAGCTTGTTTCAATCCATATAGGCTCTTTTTCAATTTGCAGATATAGTTTTATTTTCCCTTAATTACAAAAATATCAGGATGCTCCATATAAATCTCCTCATGTAAATCACCATGAAGGAAAGCAGTCTTTACATACATCTGCTCAACCTCTAAATCTAGACTCGTGGCTAAGCCTAGAACCATACGAATAGAAGATATCTTTACAACAGGGGAGAAAATTTCATCAAAGTCAACTCCCTTCTTCTGGACAAAACCTTTAACAACTAACCTCGCCTTGTACCTGGGCGCGGAGGTATGGTTATCTTCCTTTACTCTGAATACCCATTTGTTTGATAAAGCTTTCTTACCTTTCGGCAATTTCACTAGCTCATATGTGCCATTCTCATGGAGTTACTTCATCTCATTTTCCATGGCTTGTATCTACTGATCTTTGTGAGTATCTTACATGAATTCATCATAGCTCTCAGGTTCTCCCATGTCAGTCAAAAGTACATACTCATCAAGAGGATAGCGCATGGATTTTTGCTTCTCCCTTGTAGATCTTTTAATTGAGGTTTTTGGAGAATTCGAAGTAGTTACCTAAGCAGGAATTGGTTGTTGATCAACCACAACTTCATCAACTTGAGCATCCATAACATCTATACCATGATGATCATTTTGATATTGATCACTATCTTTACTATTGTCTTGGGTTCCTTCATGTGCAATAAGTGCCTTAGAAATAGAAACTCGATCAATATTAACTAAGCTCTCATTACTCTGAGAATCTATCTTCTCAAATTTGTCAATATCTTCAATAGTCTGGTCTTCAAAGAATATTGCATCACGACTTCTAATAAGTTTATTATCAACTGTATCATAAAACCGATACCCGAAATCATCTTGACCATAACCAATAAATATGCACTGCTTAGTTTTGACATCCAGTTTTGATCTCTCATCTTTAGGAACATGCACACAAGCTTTACACCCAAAAACTCTTAGGTGATCATAAGAAACATCTTTGGAAAACAAAACTCTATCTGGGACATCACCATCCAAAGCAACAACATGAGACAAATTGATAACATAGGCAACAGTGTTAAGTGCTTCCGCCCAAAATGTATTTGGAAGTTTAGCTTCTGAAAGGAAACATCTAACTCTCTTAACTAAATTTCTATTTATCCTCTATGCCAAACCATTCAATTGAGGCGTCTTGGGCGGAGTTTTCTGATGACGAATTTCTTGTTCCTTGCAATAGTTATCAAAGGGACCACAATATTCACCACCATTGTCAGTGCGAATATATTTTAATTTCTTCCCTGTTTGTCTCTCATCTAAGGCCTGAAATTTCTTAAACACGCCAAGTGCTTGATCTTTAGATTTCAAAGGATACACCCAGAGCTTACGAGAATGATCATCAATGAAGGTCACAAAGTAAAGTGCACCACCTTTTGACTGTACTTTAAAAGGACCACACAAATCAGAGTGTACTAGCTCCAATAAATCGAGCTTTCTTGGAGGAGGATGGCTATGAAAGGAAACTCTTTTCTGTTTGCCAGCTAAACAATGGATACACCTTTTTAGCTTTTTTTGTTTCACTCCAGAAAGCAAACTTTTCTTAGCCAAACACGTAACCCCCCTCTCGCTCATATGACTCAATCTTCTGTGCCACAATTCTGATAAAGTATCACTTTCCACCATATTTATGGAGTTATTAAGAATAGAGCCCTATGTCACATATAAATAAGAAGACTTGACTCCTCGAGCCACTACTAACGATCCCTTGGTGAGCTTCCATTGGCCATTAAAGAGGGCATTATGGTAACCTTCATTGTCAAATCTTCATGCGGAGATTAAATTGAAAGGAAAGTCTGGAGCATGCTTGACATCTTGAAGAACTAACGTTGAACCATTATTAGTTTTCAAACAAACTGTGCCAACATCAAACAAACTCAATTTGCTATGGCTTATTACGTCATTAATTATTCCAAGCTTCGCATGTGGGAGGTATGAATTATAAACTATCCTATTTTATGAGACGGTATTTGGAGAAAGAGTAACTTCTAAAATTTATAATTTGAAACAAATTGAAAATATTTATATGATTAAAAAGCATCTTAATATGAGTAAAATAAAAAATTTAAAGTTAAATTTTCCATGACTTATTTAGTAGTTAATTATTCCAAGCTTCTTATATGGGAGGTACTAACTAGGATCATCTTAGACCACGTGTTAGATTGTTCCCATTAGACGTTAGTTCTTCTAATCCCTCTGTCCTATTCCATTTGAAACTTAACATTCAAATTTTACCATTAATAATATGATTTGTTTGAATTCATTTTGATATAAAATTTATTTTTTTACTAGGACAGACAAAATAAAAAGACATAAAGCTTTTACAATGAACAACTCATTTAATTAGTAATGATACTAAAGTCGATTTGGCAATTCCCATATATTTAATTTGTGTGTCAAAACAAATTCTTAGTTTTTAAACATTTTCACATGAAATAAGACTGTCACGATCCAAAATCCAACTAGTCGTGATGGAACCTAACCCAACCCGCTAGGTAAGCTAACTTTCAACTATTCAATTCCAATAACAATTATTAAAGAAATTTAAGTAAATAATTATCTTAACCTTATACATTCCTCAAGAACTGGTAGTACAAATCATGAGCTTCTAAGAATAGAATATACAAAGCGAAAATGAAATAATACATAGTCTGTTTGAATAATACGTAGACAGAGCTTTTATAAATCTAAGGCTACCCAGAACAAAAGGCAACTACAACAGGAACGCAGGTACATCTTCAAGTCCCGCAACCATTGAGCACAGCAACAACAACAGCCAATATTTGCACGCAATGTGCAGAAGTGTAGTATCAGTACAACCGAACCCATGTACTGAGTAAGTAACAAACTTAGCCGTAGGTTGAATGTAGTGACGAGCTTCCACCAAGGTCGGGTCCAAAACTAATAGTCCACAACAATCCATTACAACATAAAGCAAATAATACCAGAAGTAACTCAGGGATAAAATACTCAGCCAAATAATGATTTCAAAAATTATAGTTCTTCCTTTCAAATACCTCAATGAAAACCCAAATCGTTTGCTGGAGTTGCCAAAAATATGAATAGTTTGAAAACAATAAATTTCTCCCAAAATCTTGTCAATAATAAATAAGATGTTTCATTTTCCTTCCGGACAACCCGTGTAAAAACAAATGCATCACTATGCCCATCTGTAAATAATGTGTGAAAAATCATGAATGTTGTGATGCAGTACAGCATGAGGAAATACATCTCTATGCATGTATGTCATGTGTGCATGCCAATGCAATGCAACTCATTGATAAAATCATAAACAGCCCCTCGGGCAGAACATCACTCATATACAGGCCCTTGGGCAAAACCTCACAGTCACTCGTGCCACTCGGGCATACCTCGCAATCACTCTTGCCACTCGGGCATACCTCACAATCACTCTTGCCACTCGGGCATACCTCACAATACCTCTTGCCACTCGGGCATACCTCCCAATCACTCATACCTCCCAGTCACTCAGCACTCGACACTCGGCACTCGCACTCAGTAGGTACCTGCGCTCACTGGGGGGTGTACAGACTCCGGAGGGGCTCCTATAGCCCAAGCGCTATAATCTGCACGGACAACTCACGTGCTATAATAATAAAGTATGCTACAGGCGGGCAGCCCCGATCCACACGCATCCTCACAAATCAGGCCCTCGGCCTAACTCAGGCATAAATATGCTGCAGGCGGACAACCCCGATCCACACTCATCCTCACAAATCAGGCTCTCGGCCGATATCAAATATGCTGCGCGCGTGCAGCCCGATCCCATAAATATGTAACATGCTGCGGCGTGCAGCCCGAACCCATAAATATGCAAGATAAATCAGGCCGTCGGCCTCACTCAGTCATAAACCTCTCAACCCACTCGGGCATCTCAGTAAAATAGGGCATTCGGCCCAAAACATTTGTATGCATCAAAATAGAGTCATAAAACTGAGTTATGATATGCAATGAAATGAATATGACTGAGTATGAATTTTCAATTTAACACAATAATTCACAGCAATACGACCTCTGAGGGTCCCAATAATACTGGCACATGGCCTCAACATGATTTCTAATATGCTTTTCAGCTCAATTTCTTTAACACATAAAACCGCATGGAATATGTCAAGATTATTTAACTATAAAATTCCACATAAACAATTACGTCACAATTTCTATAATGCACGCCCACACGCCCGTCACCTAGCATGTGCGTCACCTATCAACAATTCACAAAATACATATATTTAGGGTTCATACCCTCAACACCAAGATTAGAAGAGTTACTTAACTCGAACAAGCCAAATCCATTATCGAGCAAGTTAAGCAATGCTCCAGAAATATCATTATGCGTGTATCAACTCCCGAACGACTCGAATATACCACAATTAATTTGATTCAGCCCACAAATTTTATAGGAATTAATTCCATATCAAAATACTAATATTTTCACAAAATTCGAAATTACGCCCCAAAAATCACCCGTGGGACCCACATCTCGGAATCCGATAAAACTCACAAAATCTGAACCCCCATTCAATCACGACTCCAACCATACCAAAATTACTCAAATCCGACCACAACTCGGCCTTCAAATCCTCAATTTAAACTAAGAGAGTTTTCAAACTTTTCCAACTTAATTAACCAATTATATGATAAAAACAACCATGAATTCGGGTAATTTAACCAATATTGAGTTAAGAACACTTACCCCGTTGTTTCCTCTAAAAATCTCCCAAAAATCGCCTCAATTCGAGCTCCAAATCGTGGAAAATGGGACGAAGTCCCATTTTCTGAACTTAAACTTTCTGTCCAGACCTCTCTTCTTCGCGAATGCGACAGGTCCTTCGCGTTAAACTTTCTGAACTTAAACTTTGCTCTTCGCGAACGCGAGATACTGCTCGCAAACGCGACGCTTAACGGAGCCCTTCTTCGCGAACGCGAGCTCTCCTTCGCGAACCCGAAGGCAAAAAGTCCATGCCCACTGTGTTTCCCTTCGCGAACGCGATACCCCATACGCGAACGCGATGCACAACCCAGCTTCTCTTCGCGAACGTGAAGATTAAATCCTGCCTACCATAAATTCCTCTTCGCGAACGTGAAGATTAAATCCTGCCTACCATAAATTCCTCTTCGCGAACGCGAGGGCCCACTCGCGAACGCGAAAGAGAAAATTCGAAAAATGCAGCAACAGATATCAGCAATCTCACCAAGGCCAAAAATGATCCATTAACCATCCAAAACTCACCCGAGCCCCTCGGGACCTCAACCAAATATACCAACAAGTCCCAAAACATCATACAGACTTAGTCGAACCCTCAAATCACCTCAAACAACGCTAAAACCATGAATTATATCCCAATTCAAGCCTAATGAACTTTGAAATTTCTAGTTTCTACAACTTGCGCCGAAACACATCAAATCACGTCTGATTGACCTCAAATTTTGCACACAAGTCATAAACAACATAACGGAGCTACTCCAATTTCCAGAATCGGTTTCTGACCTCGATATCAAAAAGTCAACTTCCCGGTCAAACTTCCCAAAAATTCAACTTTCGGCGTTTCAAGCCCAATTCCACTACGGACCTCAAAATAATTTTCCGGACACGCTCCTAAGTCCAAAATCACCAAACGGAGCTATTTGAATCATCAGAATTAAATTCCGAGGTCGTTTACACATAAGTCAACATCCGGTCACTATTTTAACTTAAGCTTTAAACCTTGGAACTAAGTGTTCCAATTTATTCCCAAACCTCACCGGACCCGAACCAATTACCCCAACAATTCACACAACAACTGTAAAGTATAATTTGAGCAGTAAAGGGGGAAGCGGGGTTCTCAAAACGACCGGCCGGGTCGTTATATTCTCCCCCACTTAGACATACGTTCATCCTCGAACGTGCCAAGAGTTGGTTCCAAGCCATCAAATCACTATTCCATCTTACCACACACGTACCCGGGGGTGAACCCACGTCACCCTATCCCACATAGACTTGACTACACAATGCAACTAAAAATCATTAATTTAATCTTAGCCCATAAACCTTGGAGTTTTGATTTCCAACCTTTAAAATTTCTTTCAAGACACAAATCTTACATTTACACACTGTATAAGTACGAATAAGCTGCATCGAGATATAACTATAACCACAGATATAATCACCCAGCATATTACACAACTCGCATGCTCGTAGCACCATTCCTGATCGCAGTGACTACTCCAAAACCAAATGCATACTAGTATTAAACTCATATTGAACCAAACCTCATCCCAAAACCTTCGTACACTGTTGATAATAAAAGAAACATGCAGAATCTCGTAACCCTTATCAGACTAACAAGTCATGGAGGTCTCTTGCCCCAACCAGAACCATAATCACTTTCTGAGCCGACTCTCAATATTATACTCTCGAATATACTGAAATCAAACTTGATAGTACCCATTCCATCTCCAATGACCTTATATTACTAAACATAACTGTTCCATAGATATACCGCACCAATATAACTCGGAGCCACAACTCGTGCCATCCGTGCACTAATACGCAACAATACAAATGTACCCAGTCATGGGAAGTGACTAAAATGAGAAAACTGCCCTGCCAGATTAACAAGTACTTCCACAACGAAATGCTGAAAATACATCATACACCGTAGATTCATCACTCGATTCTAACACGAGGTTCATATTATATACTCCGAGCCACCCTGCTCCAATTTAATAATGGCGGAGAGGCAAATGACAAAAATAGCACACAAAAACCTGAAAGGACATAACCATTACGCTATCGATCATGCAATACCCAATTACTCATCACACTCAAATTCCTCTATAAAGCTCAAATAGAACCGCACCATCTGTGCACATAACTAATGAATCACAACTCATCGTAGCATAAAGGAATAACTCACAGATCATTTGAGAACACAAATAAGTTCGACATCAACCAAATGACATATCCCTCAATAATAGCAGTATGGAGCCAACCATTTCGGTTCGGTGTAGAATACACATCTTAATTGGGCCTACCTATGGACCCCCAAATTAACTCGGGTTACCCACAAATAGATAAAAAATCTTTCAAAAATCCATAATGACTGAATCATAACACATTCTATCATATGGCTAGCTCCGGCCACAACTTCACAGTCCATAACCATGAAATAATCCGCTCCTGAGAACTTCCAATCTCCAAATAAATAGAACACACGAATCACCATATTTGATTCCATCTCCACCGCCAGAATGCCTAATAACTCTCTCATACACGATCATCCCACGAGAAATACTTTAAAAGTTCTTCCGTGCCAATTGATAAAATTTGAATATCAGCAGTCTATCAACCATGTGAGTACCGCAATACTAATTTATACCTCCGTAAGTAAAAAAAATACAATGCGCCTTCTGAAGTCTGCCCCTTTCTCATACTATACCAAGTAGTAACAGTATTTATCTAGTTATTTGAAACTGTCCATGTTGTCCAACATTCATTACCTTCTCTTTAAGACTGTACTGCCACCTTGTACATGAAAATCTAGCTTTCGTACAACACATAAAATCTATCTTACCATCATGTGAAAAGAACAAGAATCTTATTATCAACTTTGAGTCACCAATAATTTACATACCATTTTAGTTAGAAACCTTTCTCTTGCTTCTTTCCAGGAGGAAATCACAATACATAACACGTTCTCCACACCGGTAGAAACCATCAAGAATACTTTGGAATCCATTTGCACATAATCAAGCCCTTAAAACTAAATTCCTCTAACTCGACCAAGCCACACAGGTCGCCAAGTCCAGGTGTATTGCCACAAAGCACCTGTAGAAAACCCCCACATCATAAGCACTCAAAGAACCGATCATATCCATTACCATACTGATCCAACCTGCTACCAAGTTGTCCTATTTCTCCAAGTCCCTTCCGAATTTATCTTCAGATTGATACTTCTTCTTTCTAAAATACCATGATCTTTAACCACAACTTACCCCACAAACATTAGCATAGAACCACAACGCCCTACGTCCCATAAGCAACTGTATTCTTCTTAAGCACCTTCAAAAATACCACAACTACAACACTCACTCTGAGAATACATTATGTGAATTTGAAATTGTTCTTCTTACCTTCCTTACACAAAAATGTAGAATCCATACACAAGTCCGGAAACATTCTCAATTGTTATTTATAATTCTCAAACCCACTGAAATCTCCTCGGGAGTCGCCCACTTTGCTCAAATCTAATTGCACCGCCCAAATGTGCCAAAAGACACGTGCCCTATTAGCACCACGACACTCAAAGAAGTAACTCTACTTTAACACCACATATCAAATTCATACTACATGCGCACTACATCATTCACCATTAACAACTCACTCATCCCGCGAATTCCATTTACTCATACGTGAAATATAATCCTTAACCAGAAATTTCCTTATTCGAGTCATCCTCGATCTCAACTTCTTCAAGTCATAGCTAACCCACAAGTATGCCTCAGACCAAAATTAAAGTTTAATACCTAACCATGAAATTGAATGGTCAATAGCAGACACCCCCACTTGGCTTAAAGCCATAAATTTAAACACTAGATAACTTGCAATATCCATACTCTATTACTGTCATAATACCGCAGTCGGTTCAATAAAAATCATTCTCAAGCTCATACAACGCCAACCATAAAATACCTCAATCATCCACTAAGCTCGCATTTATTCTCTTGACACTCGAGTCAACTTTATCAGCCAGATTCAAATTCAAATCTCCACCCATACACCCCGTCAGTAGAAAAGAAACTCTCCACTCACATTATAAGAAATACTCCTACATAGATTACTCCGCAGGGGATAATCCACCTGCTTAGCCTCAATCTGGTATCTTATTATATCTTTTCGCAGTCACAATTACTATGCAATCACTTAGTCAATCTGCGTCCAAACTCATTACCCAGACATGAGAATTTAATTTACCCCAAAAATTTAACAATATAAAAGATCCTTCAAAACATTCATACTCGAGACTGTGCGTCACATTAAAACGAAAATCAAGCATCCCATGGCCATTTCTTTACATTTCAAGGAAACACTTCTCGTCACATTCAACTCGTCTTAACACATCCCGCGGTGACATTATACCCATCATACCGCCATTCCACCGCTCATCGAGCCACAAATTTTACTGTAGGGATATTACCGGACATATGAGTCCAAATGTATAGGTTACAACTGAAGCTATCGAGCCTAAGCTGCAGTCAAAGCCTGGCCTCAAGTCCTCCAGACTGGCCCATCACCAAAACACCGAATACTCGCCTCGAACCTCGTTCATAGAATCACAATCCGGCGATGCACAGCTGATACTGAGCGCTCATGTGCGCATACGAATACGTGGAAAGAATTCAAAGAGTTTATATCTCAAGCTAAATCAATCTCGCACGATAAGGAAAGAAAAAAATGGGAAGTATATATCCTAAATGCCCTGTAGCCTCTCGAAGATAAGTATGGACGTCGTCATACCGATCTGCAAGACTCTACTAGACACTTGCTCATGATTTGTAGAACCTATGAACCTAGAGCTCTGATACCACCTTGTCACGACCCAATATCCAACTAGTCGTGATGGCACCTAACCCAACCCGCTAGGTAAGCCAACTTTCAACTATCCAATTCCAATAACAATTATTAAAGAAATTTAAGTAAATAATTATCTTAACCTTATACATTCCCCAAGAACTGGTAGTACAAATCATGAGCTTCTAAGAATAAAATATACAAAGCGGAAATGAAATAATGAAATAATACATAGTCTGTTTGAATAATACATAAATAGAGCTTTTATAAATCTAAGGCTACCTTGAACAAAAGGCAGCTACAACAGGAACGCAGGTACATCTTCAAGTCCCGCAACCATTGAGTACAGCAACAACAACAACCAACATCTGCACGCAATGTGCAGAAGTGTAGTATCAGTACAACCGACCCCATGTACTGAGTAAGTAACAAACCTAGCCGTAGGTTGAAAGTAGTGACAAGCTTCCACCAAGGTCGGGTCCAAAACCAATAGTCCACAATAATCCATTACAACATAAAGAAAATAATACCAGAAGTAACTCAGGGATAAAATACTCAACCAAATAATGATTACAAAAATTATAGTTCTTCCTTCCAAATACATCAGTGAAAACCCAAATCGTTTGCTAGAGTTGCCAAAAATATGAATAGTTTGAAAACAATAAATTTCTCCCAAAATCTTGTCAATAATAAATAAGATGTTTTATTTTCCTTCCGGACAACCCATGTAAAAACAAATGCATCACTATGCCCATCTGTCAACAATGTGTGAAAAATCATGAATGATGTGATGCCGTACAGCACGAGAAAATGCATCTCTATGTATGTATGTCATGTGTGCATGCCAATGCAATGCAACTCATTGATAAGATCATAAACAGCCCCTCAGGCAGAACATCACTCATATACAGCCCCTCGGGCAAAATCTCACAGTCACTCGTGCCACTCGGGCATACCTCACAATCGCTCTTGCCACTCGGGCATACCTCACAATCCCTCATGCCTCCCAGTCACTCGACACTTGCACTTAGTAGGTACCTGCGCTCACTGGGGGTGTGTACAGACTCCAGAGGGGCTCCTACAGCCCAAGCGCTATAATCTGCATGGACAACTCACGTGCTATAATAATAAAGTATGCTGCAGGCGGGCAGCCCCAATCCACACTCATCCTCACAAATCAGGCCCTCGGCCTCACTCAGTCATAAATATTCTGTAGGCGGGCAGCCCCGATCCACACTCATCTTCACAAATCAGGTCCTTGGCCGATATCAAATATATTGCGTCATGCAGCCCGATCCCATAAATATGCAACATGATGTGGCGTGCAGCCCGATCCCATAAATATGCAATATAAATCAGGCCCTCGGCCTCACTCAGTCATAAACCTCTCAAGCCACTCGAGCATCTCAGTAAAACAAGGCATTCAGCCCAAATCATTTATATGCATCAAAATAGAGTCATAAAACTTAGTTATGATATGCAATGAAATGAATATGAGTGAGTATGAATTTTCAATTTAACACAATAATTCATAGTAATACGATCTCTGAGGGTCCCAATAATACTGGCACATGGCCTCAACATGATTTCTAATATGCTTTTCAGCTCAATTTTTTTAACACATAAAACCGCATGGAAAATGTCAAGATTATTTAACTATAAAATTCCACATAAACAATTACTTCACAATTTCTATAGTGCACGCCCACACGCCCGTCACCTACCAACAATTCACAAAATACATATATTCAGGGTTCATACCCTCAACTCCAAGATTAGAAGAGAAAATCCAAAAAATGCGAACGCGAAAGAGAAAATCCAAAAAATGCAGCAACAGATATCAGCAATCTCACCAAGGCCAAAAATGATCCGTTAACCATCCAAAACTCACCCGAACCCCTCGGGACCTCAACCAAATATACCAACAAGTCCTAAAATATCATGCGGACTTAGTCAAACCTTCAAATCACCTCAAACAATGCTAAAATCATGAATTACACCCCAATTCAAACCTAATGAACTTTGAAATTTCTAGTTTTTACAACTTGCGCCGAAACACATCAAATCACGTCTGATTGACCTCAAATTTTGCACACAAGTCATAAACGACATAACAGAGCTATTCCAATTTCCAGAATCAGTTTTTGACCTCGATATCAAAAAGTCAACTCCCCGGTCAAACTTCCCAAAATTTCAACTTTCGTCATTTCAAGCCTAATTCCACTACGGACCTCCAAATAATTTTTCGGACACTCTCCTAAGTCCAAAATCACCATACGAAACTATTGGAATCATCAGAATTAAATTCTGATATCGTTTACACATAAGTTGATATCCGGTCACTATTTTAACTTAAGCTTTAAACCTTGGAACTAAGTCTTCCAATTCATTCCAAAACCTCACCGGACCCGAATCAATTACCCCAGCAATTCACACAACAGCTGTAAAGTATAATTTGAGCAGTAAAGGGGAAAGCGGAGTTGTAATACTCAAAATGACCGGCCGGGTCGTTACAAAGACGGATGGAGTAGGGATTACCATATGGGTCGTTGGTTCCTTAGATGTCGGCTATAATTTGGTCTATATTATTTGATAAGTGATACTTATTGATTAATTAAGGATGTTTATATTTTGTGTGGTTGCATGCAGTTTGTGGAGTACGAGAAGATGATATACCTAGACGATGACATTCAGGTGTATGATAATACTAGTAAGGGATAGCCCATGCTATGCATGGGCCCAATAAGACTATTACCTAAATATTGAAGCCATAAAAATGTGTATGATAGAGTTAGATCGAGTTCATCTCCCAAAGGATACTAAAGTTATTTTTAAATCACCTAAAGTCATTAAAAATTATAATTTTATTGGTTCCACCTATTACTTGAAAATTAAAGTTTGAAAGGAGTTTGTTTCATGATCATGTTGTGCGAAGTAGCAGGAGTTATAAAATTTTCATTTAACTTAAAAGCATTGACAATCTTCTTTTGTTATAATGTCAAGTTATCTAACACAACGACAATTAGGTTCACATTTAATATTACCTCATGTCTAAAATAAATGATGTTTTTAATTTTTGGTAAGAAAATCATATAAAACATGTGTTATAAGATTTATTTGATTAAGTTATGCTTTAAATTATAGTCAAATTACTCATTATACTCAGTAGGTCATTTATTAGATCAACAATAGATTTGGGAAAACATGACTAATGCCGTTTTAAAAGCAACATTTATCTATGATTTTAGCTTGATTATGAAATTTCATACTACTGCTACTTTATAGGAAAAATAATCCTTTGATGGGAAGAAGTTTATGTTTAAAAAGAGAACTTTTGAGAGCACATGTGTCCAACTAATTATTTGTACAAATATTAACTATTCAATTTAAATTAATACATATCAAATTAAAGTATATTCTTTGTGTGAAATTTATGAGGTTAACAACATAAAAAGTACTACCACTTATTAGCCCAGGCAAAAAAAATCAAAATATTTTACTCCTACCATATTTTCTTAAACATTGAATTTTGAACTTACCACCTTGATTTTTTTTTGTTACTCCAATTAATAAATATTCATAAGAGAGAAGATAAATCCATCAGCAGAAGTCTAGTCCTTTAATCTAAAAGGTAAGATGTACGCGTGTAAAACAATCGAGCATTAAATTTAGTCTTGTTTTATTTCGTATGATTTTTTTGAATATTTTTGTAAAAGAATGAAATCTTTGTACAAAATATTGAATGTGAAAAATAGAAAGATACAAATATGCAATAGCCAATCGATAAAATAAACACAGGACTACTTAGTGTGTCAATCAAAGAAGGTCTTTAGTGTGTCAATGAAACAACAGGGTCCCACTTGAATAGCAAAATGGTGCAAGTAATGTGTGGCATGGAAAGTTGAGGTGGACCCCACACTTCCAGCAAATTTATTGTACAAGTAATAAAGCTAGTAAGTATAATATCATGAATGCAGAAAATTATAAAAATTTAAATTTGTCCCTATGTGAGGCAGACATGTTGACCATGAGCTGCATGGTTATTCTCACTTATATTTATCAAAACACAGGACTACTTAGCACGTCAATCAAAGAGGGTCTTTAGTGTGTCAATGAAATAACTGGGTCCCACTTGAATAGTAAATGGAAGTTTTAAAATGCTGCAAGTAACGTGTGGCATGGAAAGTTGAGGTGGACCCCACACTTCCAGCAAATTTATTATACAAGTAATAAAGCTAGTAAGTACATTATCTTGAATGCAGAAAAATGTAAAAATTCAAAAGTGTCCCTATGCTAGGCAGACATGTTGACCATGAGTTGCATGGTTATTCCCACTAATATTTATCGAAACACATGACTACTTAGCGCGTCAATCAAAGAGGGTCTTTAGTGTGTCAATGAAATAACTGGGTCCCACTTGAATAGTAAATGGAAGTTTTAAAATGATGCAAGTAACGTGTGGCATGGAAAGTTGAGGTGGACCCCACACTTCCAGCAAATTTATTATACAAGTAATAAAGCTAGTAAGTACATTATCTTGAATGCAAAAAAATATAAAAATTCAAAATTGTCCCTATGCTAGGCAGACATGTTGATCATGAGTTGCATGGTTATTCCCACTAATATTTATCGAAACACATGACTACTTAGTGCGTCAATCAAAGAGAGTCTTTAGTGTGTCAATGAAATAACAGGGTCCCACTTGAATAGTAAATGAAAGTTTTAAAATGGTGCAAGTAACGTGTGGCATGGAAAGTTGAGGTGGACCCCGCACTTCCAGCAAATTTATTGTACAAGTAATAAAGCTAGTAAGTACAATATCTTGAATGCAGAAAAATGTAAAAATTCAAAATTGTCCCTATGCTAGGCAGACATGTTGACCATGAGTTGCATGGTTATTCCCGCTAATATTTATCGAAACACAGGACTACTTAGTGCGTCAATCAAAGAGGGTCTTTAGTGTGTCAATGAAATAACAGGGTCCCACTTGAATAGTAAATGAAAGTTTAAAATGGTGCAAGTAACGTGTAATGACCTAACCGGTCATTTTAATTTTTAGAATCCCGTTTCCTAAAATAAAATTTTCCGTAGGTGCTTGTAATGATTTATGACTTGCGGGGATGGTTGGTTCGGGATTTGGAAGTGTTTGAGGTGAAAGCGGAACACTTGGTTCCTTAAGTTGGCCTTAAAGTGCTAAGTTTGACTTCGGTCAATATTTTGAGAAAATAACCCCAGAATAGAATTTTGATGATTCCAACAGCTCTGTATGATGATTTTAGACTTAGAAGCGTGATCGGAATTTTATTTGGAAGTCCGTAGTGAAATTAAGCTTGAAATGGCTAAAATAGGAATTTAAAGTTCGAAAGTTTGATCGGGGAGTTGACTTTTTGATACCGGAGTTAGAATCCAGTTCTGAAAATTTTCATAGCTCCGTTATGTAATTTATGACTTGTGTGTAAAATTTGAGGTCAATCGGAGTTGATTTGATAGGTTCCGACATTGAATGTAGAAGTTGAAAACTTTTAGTTTCATTAAAGCTTGAATTGGGATATGATTCATGGTTTTAGCGTTGTTTGATGTGATTTAGAGGTTTGAATAAGTTCGTATGATGTTTTAGGACTTGTTGGTATATTTGGTTGAGGTCCCGAGGGCCTCGGGTGAGTTTCGGATGGTTAACGGATCAAAAATTTGAGTTAAAAAGCTGCTGCAATTTTTTCCTCTTCTGTTGGACATTCTAGGCTGTGATCGAGCCCAGATATCGAGCCAGATATCGAGCCCAGGTATCGAGCCCAGGGTTGACGAGGTACATGCTCGAGCTAGTGTATCGAAGCCATGATCGAAGGTCCAACTCGAGGGCCATGATCGAAGGCAAGGCTCGAGGGCCAGGATCGAGACCCAAGATCGAGGGTCACAATCGAAGGCTCAAGCTCGATGCCATGATTGAGGCTATGATCGAAGGCCCAACCTCGATACCCTGATCGAGGCCATGACCGAGGTCCAGGCTCGAGCCTGTGATCGAAGTCGCGATCGAAGGCAAGGCTCGAGGGCATGATCGAAGGTATGGCTCGAGGGCTAGGATCGAGACCCAAGCTCGATGCCCTGATCGAAGGCACAACCTCGATGGCCTGATAGAAGGCACATGTTCGATGCCACGATCGAGGCCCAGTTCGAGGACCAGTTCCGAAGGCTGCTGGGCAGTTTTATAAAAAGAGGACATTCGTCCCATTTGCCATTTTTGACGAACTTGAGCTTGAGCAGAAATGACTTTTGGCAGATTTTCAAGGAAAAAACACTGGGGTAAGTGATTCTAACTCGGATTTGATCAATATACACGAATATATCATTATTTTCATAATTTAATTAGTGTTTTGAGATTGAAATTTGGAAACAATTTAGAAATCTCATAGAAACGAAATTTTGAGATTTCGGTATCGATTCGGAGTCGGATTTGAGTGAAACTGGTATGGTTGGACTCGTAATTGAATGGGTTATCAGATTTCATAACTTTCGCCAGATTTCGAGATGTGGGCCCCGCGGGCGAATTTTTAATTAATTTCGAATCTTTTCTTTAAAATGTAGTATTTTCTTATAGAATTGATTCCTATAATATTTAGTGATTGTATCGAATTATTTTGGCTAGATTCGAGCCAGATGGAGTTGAATAATCGTGAAAAAGGCCTTATAGTGGATTAAATTGGAGCAAGACGAGGTAAGTCTCTTGTCTAATCTTGTGAGGGGAAAATTACCTCATAGGTGATTAAGATTAAATAATTATTGCTAATTGTGGGGGCTACGTACGCACGAGGTGACGAGAGTCCGTGCGTAGCTACTATTAATGCTAAAGTCCGGGTAGTTTAGGACTCAAAGCATGTATTACTTGTGTAAATTGTATTCTTTGATTAATTAATATTAATTGATATATATATATATATATATATATATATATATATATATATATATATATATATATATATATGAATATATTGTGAATTGTTTGATAAATATATTAAAGGATGAAAATCTCATAGGCTTGATTTCTATTTAAATTAATTAATTGTCAAAAGAAATTGTTCTCCTCCCAAATTTATCTTATAATAAACATACTGTCCTTCCGGAGGCACATAAGAAAATGTCCTCCTTTTTTGTGGAGCGGGCCGAACGCCTCGGCAGGATAGATGCATCTATGGATCGCGCCGCACGTCCCTCAGCAGTGTACATGACACTCTAGATCGGGCCGTACGTCCTTGGCAGAAATTGTGCTTAATAATAATAATTACACGATACTTTAATAATTTATTTCAGCTTGAGAAGCTAATTAATAAATTGGAAAATCCTTGGAATTTAATGAATTATTATTCTTTCTTGTTTATGGAATTAATTGTTATTCCTGTAAATGAGATTTAAATTGATAAATTGGAATTTTTATGAATTGAAGGAATTTAATTAATATATTGAGAATTGTTACATTTGAAGGAATTAGATTATCTCTGCTGATTAAATAAATTATTGTAAATTCTGTAAATCATGTTGATTTAAATATTCTAGATATATTTCAGTTATTATTATTGACCCATAGTGAGTGTCAAAGTCGGTCATCTCGTCTCTACCACTTCGAGATTAGGCTTGATACTTACTGGATACACGTTGTTTACGTACTTATACTACACGTGCTGCACTTTTTGTGCAGGATCTGAGACAGGTGCTAGTGGAGGACCTATCATCACATACCCACGTCATCCCGAGGCATAGTGGTGAGCTGCCTTTCTGAGCCGTTCTGCAGCTACCAGTGTCTCTTCTTATATTTATATTCTGTCTATTTCATTTCAGACAGTATTTGGAGTTTTGTATAATCTACTAGATGCTCATGCACTTGTGACACCGGGTCTTGGCACACACACATTGGTAGAAGTTGGTATTTTATTATTTTCTTGGAATAAAAGTTTAACCAATGTACGTATGACTTATTAGTTGGCTTGCCTAACTGTAGTGTTGGGCGCCATCACGACCTATAAGTGAAATTGGGTCGTGACATAACGTGTGGCATGAAAAGTTGAGGTGGACCCCACACTTCCAGCAAATTTATTGTACAAGTAATAAAGTTAGTAAGTACAATATCTTGAATGTAGAAAATTATAAAGATTCAAAATTGTCCCTATGTAAGGCAGACATGTTGACCATGAGCTGCATGGTTATTGCCACTTATATTTATCGAAACACAGGACTACTTAGCGCGTCAATGAAAGAGGGTCTTTAGTGTGTCAATGAAATAACAGGGTCCCACTTGAATAGTAAATGGAAGTTTTAAAATGCTGCAAGTAACGTGTGGCATGAAAAGTTGAGGTAGACCCCACACTTCCGCAAATTTATTGTACAAGTAATAAAGTTAGTAAGTACAATATCTTGAATGCAGAAAATTGTAAAAATTCAAAATTGTCCTATGTCAGGCAAACATGTTGACCATGAGTTGCATGGTTATTCCCACTTATATTTATCGAAACATAGGACTACTTAGCACGTCAATCAAAGAGGGTCTTTAGTGTGTCAATGAAATAACTGGGTCCCACTTGAATAGTAAATGGAAGTTTTAAAATACTGCAAGTAACGTGGGGCATGAAAAATTGAGGTGGACCCCACACTTCCAGCAAATTTATTATACAAGTAATAAAGCTAGTAAGTACATTATCTTGAATGCAGAAAATTATAAAAATTCAAAACTGTCCCTATACCAGGCAGATATCTTGACCATGAATTGCATGGTTATTCCCCCTTGTAGTATAGGAATAGATATTGATCATCTCTTCGATTTGCCCGACGGGCAATTCTACGCGGTGATAGACTGTTTTTGTGAGAAGACATGGAGTCACACGCCACAATACAAGATTGGCTATTGCCAGCAGTGCCCTGCTAAGGCCAATTGGCCAAATGATGACAGAATTTGGTCAGCCACCAACTGTCACGACCCGAAATTCCCTTCTTCGGATCGTGATGGCGCCTAACATTTCATTTGCTAGTCAAGCCAACATTAGAATAATATTCACAAATTTTAAACCATTTTTAAATTATTAATAATCAAAGAAACAAAAGCGAAAGCAAAGTTTGTAACATAGTAAAATAATCCATAAAAATAACGGTGTCTATATACTATCCCAGAATTGGTGTCACAAGTGCACGAGCTTCTAGAATAAATACAAATAAAGGTCTGAATAAAATAAAGCTGTCTGGAAATAAAAACTCAGCTAAAGTAAAATAGACGGGGACTTCAGAACAGCGGACGCCATGCAATTATACCTCAAGTCTCCTCTGAATAGCTGAAATCCGAGCAAGTCTATGGCAAGCCGCTGGGACCAACTCCAAAATTTGCACAAGAAGTGCACAGTGTAGTATCAGTATAACCGATCCCATGTACTGGTAAGTGTTGAGCCTAACCTCGATGAAGTAGTGACGAGGCTAAGGCGAGTCACTTACATTACATGTACGCAATATTAGTAACAACAACAATAATAGAAATAAATCAAGTAACTCATTTATAATAATTTAAGCCAACTCAGCAGTCATCACCAATTATTATTTCCATCAATTCTGTTGCAGCGTGCAACCCGCTCTCACAATATATTCACATTCAATTCTGTTGCAGCGTGCAACCCGCTCTCACAATATATTCACATTCAATTCTGTTGCAGCGTGCAACCCGCTCTCACAATATATTCACATTCAATTCTGTTGCAGCGTGCAACCCGCTCTCACAATATATTCACATTCAATTCTGTTGCAGCGTGCAACCCGCTCTCACAATATATTCCTTTAATTAAATCTGTTGCGGCGTGCAACACGATCCCCCAATATATATATATGTATGTCGACTTTTTAATAAGTCTGTTGCGGCGTGCAACCCGATCCTCAAATATGGACTTTTCATAAGTATGTTGCGACGTGCAACCCGATCCTCCAATATGGACTTTTCATAAGTCTGTTGCGGCGTGCAACCCGATCCTCCAATATATTCATTATAATTAATTCTGTTGCGGCGTGCAACCCGCTCCTCCAACATATTCATTTACCAATTCTTATAGAAGAAATTTTCTCAATAAATGCAAAAATTAATATAAAATTATACGACAACAAGCATACAATAATTATAAATTAATTATGAAACAAACAATGACAAATAGTAGACTATTATGGAAATCAGGGAGAAAATAGGCAGTTTAATATTTAATATGCTAAATGTCAAATAACAATTAAAACACATAATTCAAATAACATGTAACAATTAATGCAGGAATTCAAGAATTAATATTTGACAAAGAATAAGAGAGAAACAGTTATTATAATAATTAATTTATGATTTAAAACAATTTATGATTTTTCAAGTAAGCAGGCAAACAATTAATTTGACGACGTACAGACACTCGTCACCTCGCCTATACGTCGTTCACGTGTAATTCACATAACAATTAAATTAAGGGTTCTATTCCCTCAAGTCAAGGTTAACCACGACACTTACCTCGCTTTAAAAATTCCAATCAATTATTCAACCACAGCTTTTCCTTTAAAATTTGTCTCCGAAAGCTTAAAATCTATTCACAAACAATTCAATATACTCAATACGAATCATAGGAATTAATTCCATATGAATTTACACATTTTCGGGATAAAAATCCGAAATTTATTAAAATATTTGGCAGTGGGAACCACATTTCAAATCTCAAAAAAACTTACGGAATCCGAACAACCATTCCAAGACGAGTCCAACCATACAAAAATTATCCAATTCCGATGTCAAATGGACCTTCAAATCTAAATTTTTCATTTTTGGAAAGTTTTACAAAAATTCCAATTTCTTCCGTCTAAATTCGAAATAAATGATGAATATAGACTTAGATTTATGAAATACAATAACTATATGATAAAGAAAACTTACCTAGTTCGAAATCGTGAAAATACCTTAGAAATCGCCCCTAAGCCGAGTTATAATTGAGAGTTTGTGAAAAATGGAAAAAATCCCGTTTTGGTTCTGTTTTAAGTCAAAGGCGTTAGGCCTTCTTCGCGTTCGCGAAGGGCCTATCGCGTTCGCGATGAGTAGCAGTCCGTGGCTTTCGCGTTTGCGAGTCCTCCTTCGCGTTCACGAAGGCTTTTCCCCCCTGGCCTTCGCATTCGCAAGGCATTGCTCGCGTTCGCGATGAAGGAATGATCAACTCTCCCCCAGGTGTGCCTAACACTACGCGTTCGCGAGGAGATGGTCGTGTTCGCGAAGGGTAATGCCCCTTCGCTTCGCGTTCACGACCAAGTCTTTGCGTTCGCGAAGAAGAAAACTTCAGCTGTCGAGTTTACTCTTCGCGTTTGCGAGAGTACCTTCGCGAACGCGAAGAAGGACATGCCAGAACACGTGCTGCAGCAAAATACCAGATTTTCAAAGTCCAAAACATCTCGTGGCCTATCCGAAACTCACCCGAGCCCTCGGGGCTCCAAACCAAACATGCACACAAGTCTACAAATATCATACGAACTTGCTCGCACGATCAAATCGCCAAAATAACACCTAAAATTATGAATTTAGCAGCAAATCAAAGGAAGTTTTCAAGAAAACTTTAAAACATATATTTTTACAACCGGACGTCCGAATCACGTCAAATCAACTCTGATTCTCACCAAATTTGGCAGACAAGTCATAAATATTATAGTGGACCTATACCGGGCTCCAGAACCAAAATACGGACCCGAGGTCAATAAATCCAACATCAGTAATTTCTTAAAAATCATTAAGCTTTCAAGCTTTTAAATTTTCATCAAATTCCATAGCTCGAGCTAGGGACCTCGGAATTTGATTCCTGGCATACGCCCAAATCCCAAATCATGATACGGACCTACCAAAATTGTCAAAACACTGATCCGGGTCCGTTTGCTCAAAATGTTGACTAAAGTCAACTCAGTTGAGTTTTTAAAGCTCTATTTTACATTTTAATCCATTTTTCACATAAACATTTTCGGACTATGCACGCAAGTCGAGGAATAATAAATGGTGCTTTTAGAGGTCTTAGTACACAAAATTACTTATCAAATTTAAAGATGACATTTTGGGTCATCACAACCTTCCCTTTATTTTAACGCCGGCATGTTGGTTTTTGAGCCCGACCTTGACACTTATTGTCACGACCCAAAATTTCTACCTTCGGACCGTGATGGCGCCTAACATTTCACTTGCTAGGCAAGCCAATGTTAGAATAATATTATCCATTTTTAAAACAATTTTAAATTTATTATTAACAAGGAAGAAAATGCGGAAGCAATTTTTGAAATAATTCATAAAAATAACGGTGTCTAAATACCATCCCAGAATTTGTGTCATGAGTGCACGAGATTCTAGAATAAATACAAATAAAGGCCTGAATAAAATAAAACTGTCTGGAAATAAACACACAGCTAAGGTAAAATAGACAGGGACTTCAGAACTGCGGACGCCATGCAGTTATACCTCAAGTCTCCTCTGGTAGCTGAAATTCGAGCAAGTCTATGGTACGTCGCTGGGACCAATTCCAAAATCTGTACAAGAAGTGCAGATTGTAGTATCAATACAACCGACCCCATGTACTGGTAAGTGCTGAGCCTAACCTCGACGAAGTAGTGACGAGGCTAAGGCGGTTCACTTACATTAACTTGTACGCAATATTAATAACAACCACAAATAATAGAAATAAATCAGATAACTCATTTATAATAATTGAAGCTAACCCAGCAGTCATAATCCATTATTATTTCAACCAATTGTGTTGCAGCGTGCAACCCGCTCTCACAATATATTCACATTCAATTCTGTTGCAGCGTGCAACCCGCTCTCCCATTATTTTCCTTTTAATCAAGTCTGGCATATATTTATTTCAATCAAGTATATACATAGTCTTTTAAATAAGTCTGTTGCGGCGTGCGATCCGATCCCCCAATATTGACTTTTCAATATATCTATTGCGGCGTGCAATCCGATCCTCTAATATTAACTTTTAATAAGTCTATTGTGGCGTGCAATCCGATCCCCCAATATTGACTTTTAATAAGTCTGTTGCGGCGTGCAACCCGATCCTCCAATATTAACTTTTTAATAAGTCTGTTGCGGCGTGCAACCCGATCCTCCAATATATCCATTTCAATCAATTCTTATAGAAGAAATTTCCCCAATAAATGCAACAATTAATATAAAATTTTAAGACAACAAGCATACAACAATTATGATTTAATTATAAAACAAACAATGACAAATAGCAAATTATTATAGAAATCAGGGAGAAAATAGGCAGTTTAATATTTAATATGCTAAATGTCAGATAATAATTAAACACATAATTCAAATAGCATGTAACAATTAAAGCAGGAATTCAAGAATAAATATTTGACAAAGAATAAGAGAAAAATAATTATTATAATAAGTAATTTATGATTTTTCAAGTAAGCAGGCAAATAATTAATTTGACGACGTATAGACACTCGTCATCTCGCCTATACGTCGTTCACGTGCAATTCACATAACAAATAATTTAAGGGTTCTATTCCCTCAAGTCAAGGTTAACCCCGACACTTACCTCGCTTTGCAAATTCCAATCAATTATTCAACCACAACTTTTCCTTTCAAATTTGCATCCAAATGCTTCAAATCTATTCACAAACAATTCAATATATTCAATACTAATCATAGGAATTAATTCCATATGAATTTACACATTTTCCGGATAAAAATCTAAAATTCATTAAAATATTCGACAGTGGGACCCACATCTCAAATCCCGGAAAAACTCATGAAATCCAAACACGCTTTCCGATACGAGTTCAACCATACAAAATTTGTCCAATTCCGATATCAAATGGACCTTCAAATCTAAATTTTTCGTTTTTGGAAAGTTTTACAAAAATTCCAATTTCTTCCATCCAAATCTGAAATAAATGATGAATATAGACATGGATTTGTGAAATATAATTATTTTTGGTTAAAGAACACTTACCCAATTCAAAGTCGTAAAAATCCCCCTTGAAATCGCCCAAATCCGAGACTTGAAACACAAAAATGAGTAAAAATGGCGACTTCCGAATTTATGGGCTCTGCCCAGTCATTTTCGCATATGCGGAAAAAAATTCCGTATTTGCGGACTCACATTTGCGAGACAAAGCTCGCATTTGCAATGCCAGGCTGCCAGGAGAAGTTCCGCATCTGCGGACACTGCTGCCGCACCTGCCACATCCGCCTCTGTGCAAAAAGGCCGTGCCTACGAAGACCCCAGGCTAGCCCAGTCCCGCATCTGCGATGGAAGGCTCGCTTCTACAAGCTCGCACCTGCGGTCAAAAATCTGCTGGTGCGATTACACTAGAACCCAAAATTTCAGATTTTGCCTAAGTCCAATTCTTGTTCCGATTTCAATTCGAATCACACTCGGGGTACTCGAGACCCCATCCGAATATACCAACAAGTCTTGTAATATAATACGGACTGACTCGGGGTCTAAAATCACGTCAAACAACACTGAAATTATAATTCACACCCCGATTCGAACTTTGAGTTTTAAACTTTCAATTTGCAAATCTCATGCCAAAACATATTAAATAAATCCGGAATGACTTCAAATTTGGCACGCAAGTCATAAATGACATAACAGAGCTGTTCAAATTTCCAGAATCGGATTCTGGCTCCGATATGAAAAAGTCAACCCCGTGGTCAAACTTGAAATCTTTAGCCTTTAAATTTTTAGTTCTGTTACATGGTCATAACTTGAGCTAGGGACCTCCAAATTAAATTCCGGGCATACGCCCAAGTCCCAAATTACGATACAGAGCTACCGAAACTATCAAAACACTGATCCGGGTCCGGTTGCTCAAAATATTGATCAAAGTCAACTCAGTTGAGTTTTAAGGCTCTATTTCACATTTTAATCTATTTTTCACATGAAACTTTCGAGAAAATTATACGGACTGCGCACGCAAGTCGAGGAATGATAAATAGTGCTTTAGGAGGTCTTAGAACATAGAATTACTTATTGAATTTAAAGATGACATTTTGGGTCATTACATTCTCCACCTCTAAAACAAACGTTCGTCCTCGAACGGAGTTAGAAAAAGTACCTGAGCTGGAGAAAAGGTGTGGATATTTACTCCGCATGTCCGACTCGGACTCCTAGATAGATGCCTCTACCGGCTGACCTCTCTATTGCACCCGAACCGAAGAATAACTCTTAGACCTCAACTGTCGGACCTGCCAGGGGAGAATAGCCACCGGCTCCTCCTCGTAAGTCAAATCTTTGTCCAATTGGACTGAGCTGAAATCTAACACATGGGACGGATCACCATGATATTTTCGGAGCATAGACACATGGAACACTGGATGAACCGCTGATAAAATAGGTGGTAATGCAAGCATGTAGGCTACTTCACCCACCCTTTCAAGAATTTCAAAGGGTCCGATATACCTAGGGCTCAACTTGCCCTTCTTTTCGAACCTCATTACACCTTTCATAGGTGAAACCCGGAGCAATATTCTTTCTCCAACCATGAATGCAATATCACGAACTTTTCGGTCGACATAACTCTTTTGTCTATACTGAGCTGTGCGAAGTTGATCCTGAATAATCTTGACCTTATCCAAGGCATCCTGTACCAAATCGGTACCCAATAACCGAGCCTCTCCCGGTTCAAACCAACCAACTGGCTATCGGCATCACCTTCCGTATAATGCCTCACATAGAGCCATCTGAATGCTCGGCTGGTAGCTATTATTATAAGCAAACTGTACAAGTGGCAAGAAATGATCCCAAGAACCTCCAAAATCTATAACACAAGCGCAGAGCATATCTTCAAATATCTGAATAGTGCGCTCTGACTGTCCATCTGTCTGTGGATGGAATGCTATACTCAACTCCACCCGCGTGCCTAACTCACGATGTACATCCCTCCAGAAATGTGAGGTAAACTACATACCTCGATCTGAAATAATAGACACGGGCACACCGTGAAGGCGGACAATCTCACGAATATAAATTTCAGCTAACCTCTCTGAAGAATAGGTAACTGCCACTGGAATGAAATGTGCTGACTTGGTTAACCTGTCCACAATGACCCAAACTGCGTCAAATTTTCTCTAAGTCCGTGGGAGTCCAACAACAAAATCCATAGTGATAATTCAGACACTGAGCTACATATGTAACTATATCCTTTTTCATTTTCTAACTTCTGAAGCAAACCACCAGGTATCCGATGCTCGTACTTAACTTGCTGACAATTCAGACACCGAGCTACATATACAACTATATCCTTTTTCATTTTCCTCCACCAATAATGTTGCCGCAAATCTTGATACATTTTGGTGGTACCTGGATCAATAGAATACCTGGAACTGTGTGCCTCTTCAAGAATTAATTCACGAAGCCCATCAACATTAGGCACACAAATACGGCCTTGGATTCGCAGAACCCCATCTTCCCCCACAGCAACCTGTTTGGCATCACAGTGCCGCACCGTGTCCTTAAGTACAAGTAAATGAGGATCATCATACTGCCTCTCTCTGATGCGCTCATATAAAGAAGACCGAGCGACTGTGCAAGCTAGAACCCGACTGGGTTCTGAAATATCTAACCTCACGAACTGATTAGCCAAAGTCTGAACATCTGTAACTAATGGCCTCTCACCAACCGTAATATACGCTAGACTGACCGTACTCACAGCCTTTCTACTCAAACCATCGGCCACCACATTGGCCTTTCTGGGGTGATACAAAATGGTGATATCATAGTCTTTCAACAACTCCAATCATCTCCTCTGCCTCAAATTAAGATCTTTTTGTTTGAACAGATACTGAAGGCTGCGATGATTAGTAAATACCTTACATGAGACATCGTAGAGGTAATGCCTCCAAATCTTCAGCGCATGAACAATGGCTGCCAATTCTAAATCATGAACACGATAATTCTTCTCGTGAATTTTCAACTGCCACGACGCATATGCAATTACCTTGCCATCTTGCATCAATACTGCACCAAGCCTAATGTGAGATGTGTCATAATATACCGTATACGATCCTGAACCTGTGGGTAATACTAACACTGGAGCCGTAGTCAAAGCGGTCTTGAGCTTCTGAAAGCTCATCTCACACTCGTCTGACCATCTGAATGGGACACCTTTCTGGGTCAATCTGGTCAATGGGCTTGCTATAGATGAAAATCCTTCCACGAACTGACGATAATAACTTGCTAAACCCAGGAAACTCCGAATCTCTGTAACTGAAGTAGGTCTAGGCCAATTATGAACAGCCTCAATATTCTTAGGATCCACCTCTATGCATTATGTCGATACAACATGCCCCAAAAAGGCAACTGAGTCTAACCAAAACTCATATTTTGAAAACTTGGCATATAACTGATTATTCTTCAAAGTGTGAAGCACACTTCGAAGATGCTGCTCATGCTCCTCTCGACTGCTGGAGTAAATTAAGATATCATCAATGAATACAACCACAAAAGAGTCCAAATAAGGCTTGAACACCCGATTCATCAAATCCATAAATGTTGTTGGGGCATTTGTCAACCCAAATGACATCACTAGGAATTCGTAATGCCCATACCGAGTTCGAAAAACTGTTTTAGGGACATCAGATTCCCTAATCTTCAATTGATGGTAACCAGACCTCAAATCGATCTTCGAAAATACCTTGGCACCCGGAAGCTGATCAAATAAGTCATCAATTCTTGGCAGCGGATATTTGTTTTTGATAGTGGCTTTGTTCAACTGCCGATAATCTATACACATCCGCATAGAGCCATCTTTCTTCTTTACAAATAATACTGGTGCACTCCAGGGCAAGACACTGGGTCTAATGAATCCTTGATCAAGCAAGTCTTATATCTGCTCTTTCAATTCTTTCAACTCTGGCGGGGCCATACGGTATGGTGGAATAGAAATGGGCTGAGTGCCCGGAGCCAAATCAATACAGAAGTCAATATCTCTGTTGGGTGGCATCCCCGACAAATCTGCAAGAAATACTTCCGAAAATTCACGAACAACTGGTACTGAGTCCATAGAAGGGACATCCGCACTGGGATCACGAATGTAAGCCAAATAGGCTAGACACCCTTTCTCTACCATACGCTGAGCTTTCATATAAGAAATAACCCTGCTGGCAGAATGACCAGGAGTTCCTTTCCAATCTAACCGAGGTAACCCCGGCATAGCTAGGGTCACTGTCTTGGCATGACAATCCAATATAGCATGATAAGGAGACAGCCAAACCATACCCATGATGACATCAAAATCTACTATATCAAGAAGTAGAAGATCCACACTAGTCTCAAGATTACCAATAGTAACCACACACGAACGATAGATATGATCTACTACGACAGAGTCTCCCACCGGTGTAGATACACACACAGAAGCACTCAGAGAATCATAAGGCACAACCAAATATGAAGCAAAATAGGAGGACACATAGGAATAAGTAGATCCTGGATCAAATAGAACTGAAGCATCTCTATGGAAAACTGAAAAGCAGATGACTTGGCCTCAGGCCTCGGCCTCAGGCCTAGCTGGAAAAGCATAAAATCGGGCATGGGCCCCACCACTCTGAACTGCGTCCATGGGACGGCCTCTAACTAGCCGGCCTCCACCTCTAATGGCCTGACCTCCACCTCTAATGGCCTGACCTCCACCTCTAATAGCCTAACCCCCACCTCTAGCTGCCTGACCCCTACCTCTAGCTGACTGAGTAGGTGGTGAAGCAACCGGTGCCGGTATGATGACATGAGAATCTTGCCGAGATCTATTACTCGCCAATCTAGGGCAATACCTCCTGATGTGACCAATGTTCCCACACTCATAACACCCATACTTATGTCGTGGCTTCTGAAGCTGAAGCTGACCTAGATGGGCCGGATAACCACTGTAGAAACTTTGGAGTGGTGGTGCACTGATAGGAGCTGAATGTGCACTGAATACTGGCTGCACAGAGTAAGGCATAATAGAACCGTGACTCCCTGAAGCACCGGGAGATACATGTAGTGCTGAATGAAGTGGTTTGGGAGGATGAACCCTACAAAAATTACCCCTACCTCCAGACGAGGCACCACTGAAACTACCAAACTGACGAGGCCTCTTATCAGACCTCTTCCCTCTCTCCTGTGCAAGAACCATCTCGATCCTCCTGGCGACATTAGCAGCCTCCTGAAAAACAATTTCACTTCCGGTCTCTTTGGCCATTTGAAGCCTGATAGGGTGAGTGAGTCCCTCAATAAACCTCCTCACTCTCTCTCCCTCAGTAGGTAGTAAAAGGAGAGCATGACAGGCCAAATCCACAAAACGTACTCATACTGAGTAACAGTCATATTGCCCTGCTATAAACGCTCAAATTGCTTGCGGAATTCCTCTCTCAGTGTGATAAGGAGGAACTTCTCCAGAAATAGCTGAGAGAACTACTCCCAGGTAAGTGCAGGTAATCCGACTGGTCGGGTCAATGTATAATCTCTCCACCACCTCTTGGCGGAACCCGTCATCTGAAACACAGAAAAATCTACCCCATTGGTCTCAACTATACCCATGTTCTGCAGCACCTCATGACAACGTTCAAGATAATCATGTGGGTCCTCAGAAGGTGTACCACTGAAGTGAATTGGAAAGAGCTTGGTAAACTTATCCAGTCTCAATAAGGCCTCAAAAGACATGGCAGGCCAATCACCGGTCTGTGCCGCAACAACTGCCTGAACTACCCCAACTGGGGGGGGGGGGCTGCTAGAGCCTGAGTCTGGGGAGCCATCTGCTCTGGAGCGGGAGTAGTGGGAGTTTGTGCTCCTCCCACAGCCTGTGAGATGGCTGGTGCCACTGGAAATGTACCATTCTGGGCCACACCCTCCATAAGACTCACCAATCGGACTAGAGCGTCCTGAAGAACTGGAGTGGCTATGAATCCTTCTGGGACCTGAACTGGTCCAACTAGTACATTCTTAACTTGGACCTCGTCCTGAAGGTCTACCTGAGGTTCTACAACAGGTGCAGCTGCTCGAGCTCTGGACTGAGCTCTACCTCGGCCTCTAGCACGACCTCGGCCTCGACCTCTACCCCTGGCCATAGTTGCCACCGGGGGTTCTGGTCCCTGTCCATCGGTAGAGGTATTATGTGGTCTCACCATCTACGAGAGAATAAGAGTAGAATGGTTCAATCATCGATGATAGAATAAAATCGCACGACAAAATAAGAAAGAAGTGATATTATTCCTAAACTTCATAGCCTCTGAGAGATAAGTACGGACATCTTCGTACCGATCCTTCAGACTCTATTAAGCTTGCTTGTGACTCGTGAGACCTATGTAACCTAGTTCTTTTATACCAACTGTCACGACCCGAAATTCTCACCTTCGGGACCGTGATGGCGCCTAACATTTCACTTGCTAGGCAAACTAACGTTAGAATAATATTATCCATTTTTAAAACAATTTTAAATTTATTATTAACAAGGAAGCAAATGCGGAAGCAATTTTTGAAATAATCCATAAAAATAACGGTGTCTAAATACAATTCCAGGATTGGTGTCACGAGTGCACGAGCTTCTAGAATAAATACAAATAAAGGTCTGAATAAAATAAAGTTGTCTGGAAATAAACACACAACTAAGGTAAAATAGACAGGGACTTCAGAACTGCGGACGTCATGCCGTTATACCTCAAGTCTCCTCTGGTAGCTGAAATCCGAGCAAGTCTATGGTAAGTCGCTGAGACCAACTCCAAAATCTGCACAAGAAGTGCAGAGTGTAGTATCAGTACAACCGACCCCATGTACTGGTAAGTGCTGAGCCTAACCTCGACGAAGTAGTGACGAGGCTAAAGCGGTTCACTTACATTAACCTGTACGCAATATTAATAACAACCACAAATAATAGAAATAAATCAGATAACTCATTTATAATAATTGAAGCCAACCCAGCAGTCATAATCCATTATTATTTCAACCAATTTTGTTGCAGCATGCAACCCGCTCTCACAATATATTCACATTCAATTTTGTTGCAGCGTGCAACCCGCTCTCACAATATATTCACATTCAATTTTGTTGTAGCGTGCAACTCGCTCTCCCAATATTTTTCTTTTAATCAAGTTTGTCATATATTTATTTCAATCAAGTATATATATAGTCTTTTAAATAAGTCTGTTGCGGCGTGCAATCCGATCCCCCAATATGGACTTTTCAATAAGTCTATTGTGGCGTGCAATCCGATCCCCCAATATTGACTTTTCAATAAGTGTATTGCGGCGTGCAATCCGATCCCCCAATATTGACTTTTAATAAGCTTGTTGCAGCGTGCAACCCGATCCTCCAATATTAACTTTTTAATAAGTCTGTTGCGGCGTGCAACTCGATCCTCCAATATATCCATTTCAATCAATTCTTATAGAAGAAATTTCCCCAATAAATGCAACAATTAATATTAAATTTTAAGACAACGAGCATATAAGAATTATGATTTAATTATAAAACAAACAATGACAAATAGTAAATTATTATAGAAATCAGGGAGAAAATAGGCAGTTTAATATTTAATATGCTAAATGCTAGATAACAATTAAACACATAATTCAAATAGCATGTAACAATTAATGCAGGAATTCAAGAATAAATATTTGACAAAGAATAAGAGAGAAACAATTATTATAATAATTAATTTATGATTAAAAATAATTTATGATTTTTCAAGTAAGAAGGCAAACAATTAATTTGACGACGTATAGACACTCGTCACCTCGCCTATATGCCATTCACGTGCAATTCACATAACAAATAATTTAAGGGTTCTATTCCCTCAAGTCAAGGTTAACTCTGACACTTACCTCGCTTTGTAAATTCTAATCAATTATTCAACCACAGCTTTTCCTTTTAAATTTGCCTCTGAAAGCTTCAAATCTATTAACAAACAATTCAATATATTCAATACTAATCATAGGAATTAATTCCATATGAATTTACACATTTTCCGAATAAAAATCTGAAATTCATTAAAATATTCGACAGTGGGACCCAAGTCTCAAATCCCGGAAAAACTCACAAAATCCGAACACCCGTTCCGATATGAGTTCAACTATACAAAATTTGTCCAATTCCGATATCAAATGGACCTTCAAATCTAAATTTTTCATTTTTGGAAAGTTTTACAAAAATTCCAATTTCTTCCATCCAAATCCGAAATAAATGATGAATATAGACATTGATTTGTAAAATATAATCACTTTTGGTTAAAGAACACTTACCCAATTCAAAGTCGTGAAAATCCCCCTTGAAATCGCCCAAATTCGAGACTTGAAACTCAAAAATGAGTAAAAATGGCGACTTCCGAATTTATGGGCTCTGCCCAGTCATTTTTGCATCTGCGGACAAAAGTTCCACATTTGCGGACTCGCATTTGCGAGACAAAGCTCGCATTTGCGATGCCAGTCTGCCAGGTGCAGTTCCGCATCTGCGGACACTCCTGTCGCAACTGCGACATCTGCTTCTACGCAAAAGGGCCGCACCTGCGAAGACCCCAGGCCAGACCAGTCCCGCAACTGCGATGGAAGGCTCGCTTCTGCGAGCTCGCACCTGCGGTCAAAAATCTGCAGGTGCGATTACACCAAAACCCAAAATTTTAGATTTTGCCTAAGTCCAATTCTTGTTCCGATTTCGATTCGAATCACACTCGGGGTACTCGGGACCCCGTCCGAATATACCAACAAGTCCCGTAACATAATACGGACTGACTCGGGGTCTAAAATCATGTCAAACAACACTAAAATTACAATTCACACCCCGATTTGAACTTTGAGTTTTAAACTTTTAATTTGCAAATCTCGTGCCAAAACATATTAAATGAATCCGGAATGACTTCAAATTTGGCACGCAAGTCATAAATGACATAACGGAGCTGTTCAAATTTCCAGAATCGGATTCCGGCTCCGATATCAAAAAGTCAACCCTGTGGTCAAACTTGGAATCTTTAGTATTTAAATTTCTAGTTCCGTTAAATGGTCATAACTTGAGCTAGTGACCTCCAAATTAAATTCCGGGTATACGCTCAAGTCCCAAATCACAATACAGAGCTACCGAATCTGTGAAAATACTGATTCGGGTCCGTTTGCTCAAAAATATTGACCAAAGTAAACTCAGTTGAGTTTTAAGGCTCTATTTCACATTTTAATCCATTTTTCACATGAAACTTTCCGGAAAATTGTACGGACTGTGCACATAAGTCGAGGAATGATAAATGGTGCTTTTCGAGGTCTTATAACACATAATTACTTATTAAATTTAAAGATGACATTTTTGGTTATCACTCGTCCTACTCCCTTTTGCTGAGCAGGTAACTATTCTCCTTAATGCCATTCACTACTAGAAAACTGACAAATTCCGTCCAAGGCATTCCGATCGACTTTCGGTCGGAAAGAAATACCGACCGAAATCAATCTGAAACAAAGTAAAATGGTCAAAAAATCAAATAAAAAATTATAAATAAGAATACCGATCAATATCGGTCGGTTTTTGTGGTCCCACAAAAAAATAATTAATTTTCTTACCGCCTTCGGTTGGAAAATGATCAATCTTTGAGCAAAGACTGTTCAGACTTGCATACTATCTACAAAAATAATGATTAATTAAAAGAAATATAGAATACCGACCGATGTCGGTCGGAAATTTTAATTTAATTTTTTCTCGCCCTACGTCAATTATTATTTTTGATAATAAATAGTTATTTATCATATAATTATAAATTTTCCGACCGATATCGGTCGAGTGTGTGTGTGTGTATATATATATATATATATATATATATATATATATATATATATATATATATATATATATATATATATACATATACACACAAACCAACAGCACGCACTCATGCACAGTACACACACATACACACACACATATATATTCTCAAATTGTGTGATTTGACCGACTATATATTGTTATTGCTACAACTTATGCTTTAATATAACACTACATCTTATAGCACTATAGATTGTATTTTTAAATAAGTTATCAACCGAAATCGGTCGGTATTAATGGTCAAAATGGTCAAACACTTATACACACACACACACACACACACACACACATATATATATATATATATATATATATATATATATATATATATATATATATACCCAAAATGTCATATTTAAATTTAATAATTAATTATGTGTTCTAATACCTCTAAAAGTACTATTTATCATTCCTCGACTTGCTTGCGCAGTCCGTAAAATTTTATGGAAAGTTTTTATGTGAAAAATGGATTAAAATGTGGATTAGAGCTTTAAAACTCAATTGAGTTGATTTTGGTCAACATTTTGACCAAACAGACTTGGATCAGTATTTTGACAGTTCCGGTAGGTCCGTATAGTGATTTGGGACTTGGGCGTATGCCCGGAATCAAATTCCGAGGTCCATAGCCCGAGATATGAAATTTTGAAAAACAATTAAAATGTTTAAGTTCGAATAGTGATCGGATGCCTAATTATGTGAAAAAGACCCCGGAATAGAATTTTGATGATTCCAACAGCTCCGTATGGTGATTTTGGACTTAGGAGCGTGTTCGGAATTTTATTTGGAAGTCCGTAGTTAAATTAGGCTTGAAATGGCTAAAAACAAGAATTTAACTTTGGAAGTTTGACCGGTGAGTTGACTTTTTGATACCGGAGTTGGAATCCAATTCCGAAAATTTTCATAGCTCCGTTATGTCATTTATGACTTGTGTGTAAAATTTGAGGTCAATCGGAGTTGATTTAATAGGTTCCGACATCGAATGTGAAAGTTGAAAACTCTTAGTTTCATTAAGCTTGAATTGTGGTATGATTCATGGTTTTAGCATTTGTTTGATGTGATTTAGAGGTTCGACTAAGTTCGTATGATGTTTTAGGACTTGTTGGTATATTTGGTTGAGGTCCCAAGGGCCTCGGGTGAGTTTCAGATGGTTAACGGATCAAAAATTAGACTTAAAAGTTGTTGTAGTGTTGTTTCCTCTTCTGTTGGATATTCTATGTTGATATCTTGCCCAGGTATCGAGCCCAAGGTTAACGAGGCTCAGGCTCGAGCTTGTGATCGAAGTCACGATCGAAGGTCTAGCTCGAGGCCATGATCGAAGGTAAGGCTCGAGGGCTAGGATCGAGACCCATGCTCGATGCCCTGATCGAAGGCCCAACCTCGATGTCCTGATCAAAGGCCCAACCTCGATGCCCTGATCGAGGCAATGACTGAGGTCCAGGCTCGAGCCTGTGATCAGAGACGCGATCGAGACCCAGTTCGAGGACCACTTTCGAAGGCTGCTGGGCAGTTTTATAAAAAGAGAGCATTCATCCCATTCGCCATTTTTAACAAATTGGAGCTTGAACAGAGGCGATTTTTGATAGATTTTGAAGGAAAAGACAGTGGGGTAAGTGATTCTAACTTGGATTTGGTCTATAAACATAAATATATCATTGTTTTCACAATTTAATTAGTGTTTTGAGATTGAAATTTGGAAAAGTTTAGAAATCTCATAGAAAACGAAATTTTGAGATTTCGGTATTGATACAGAGTCGGATTTGAGTGAAACTGGTATGGTTGGACTCGTAATTGAATGGGTTGTCAGATTTCATAACTTTCGCCGGATTCCGAGATTTGGGCCCCGCGGGCAAGTTTTTAATTAATTTCGTGATCTTTTCTTTAAAATGTAGTATTTTCTTATAGAATTGATTCCTATAATATTTAGTGATTGTATCAAATTATTTTGGCTAGATTCGAGCCAGACGGAGTTGGATAATTGTGTAAAAGGCCTTATAGTGGATTAAATTGGAGCAAGACGAGGTAAGTGTCTTGTCTAATCTTGTGAGGGAAAAATCACCTCATAGGTGATTAAAATTACATAATTGTAGCTAATTGTGGAGGGCTACGTACGCACGAGGTGACGAGAGTCCGTACGTAGCTACTATTAATGCTAAAGTCCGGGTAGTTTAGGACTCAAAGCATGCCTTACTTGTGTAAATTGTATTCTTTGATTTATTTATATTAATTGATATCTATATGAATATATTGTGAATTGTTAGATAAAGATATTAAAGGATGGAAATCTCATAGGCTTGATTTTCTGTTTAAATCAATTAATTGTTAAAAGAAATTGTTCTCCTCCCGAATTTACTTTATAATAAATATACTCTCCTTCCGGAGGCACATAAGAAAATGTCCTCCTTTCTTGTGGAGCTGACCGAACGCCTCGCCATGATAGATGCATCTATGGATCGCGCCGCACGTCCCTCGGCAGTGTACACGACATTCTGGATCGGGCCGTACGTCCTCGACAGAAATCGTGCTTAATAATAATAATTACACGATACTTTAATAATTTATTTCAGCTTATGAAGCTAATTAATAAATTGAAAAATCCTTGGAATTTAATGAATTATTATTCTTGCTTGTTAAGGAATTAATTGTTACTCCTGTAAATGAGGTTTAATTGATAAATTGGAAATTATTTGAATTGAAAGAATTTAATTAATATATTGAGAATTGTTACATTTGAAGGAATTTGATTATTTCTGCTGATTAAATAAATTATTGTAAATTATGTAAATCATGTTGATTTAAATATCCTAGTTTTATTTCAGTTATTATTATTGACCCATAGTGAGTGTCAAAGTCGGTCATCTCGTCTCTACCACTTCGAGATTAGGCTTGATACTTACTGGGTACACGTTGTTTACGTACTCATACTACACTTGCTGCACTTTTTGTGCAGGATCTGAGACAGGTACTAGTGGAGGACCTATCATCACATACCCACGTCATCCCGAGGCATAGTGATGAGCTGCCTTTCTGAGCCGTTCTGCAGCTACCAGTGTCTCTTCTTATATTTATATTCTGTCTATTTCATTTTAGACAGTATTTGGAGTTTTGTATAATCTACTAGATGCTCATGCACTTGTGACACCGGGTCTTGGCACACACACATTGGTAGAAGTTGGTATTTTATTATTTTCTTGGAATAAAAGTTTAACCAATGTACGTTTGACTTATTAGTTGGCTTGCCTAGCTGTAGTGTTGGGCGCCATCACGACCTATAGGTGAAATTGGGTCGTGACAACATGGTATCAGAGCACTTGGTTCACGTAGGTCTCACAAGTTATGAGCAGACCTAATAGAGTCTTGCGGATCGGTACGGAGACGTCTGTACTTATCTTCGAGAGGCTATATAGTGTTAGGAAACTACCTTTTTTCATATTCCATCGTGCAATTGATGTAGTACTAAATATCCTTCTCTTATTCTCTCACAGATGGTGAGAACACGCTCTAATGAGATTCCAGACCAGGGAAGAACTACTCCCCTAGTTGCTAGAGGCCGAGGCAGAGGCCGAGGGAGGGCTCCAGGCCGTGGTAGAGGGCGAGGACGTCCTAGGACTGTTCCAGTTATGCCGCCAGTGAATCCAGCAGAGAATCCCATTATTGAGGAGCAGGGTGAGGTGCCTGTGGCAGAGCCAGCTCCGGTGGACTTCATATCTGCACCGGGATTTCAGGATGTCATGGGTCATATGCTGCGATTCATGGACAATATGACTCAGGCCGGTTTATTTCTGGAAGACCCAGCCACATCTCAGGCGGGTGGGGGAGCACAGACCCCTACCGTGCAGGCTCATGGACAGGCAGCTGCTGTATATCAGACCCACGGTGAACTACCCATGGGTGGAGTCCAGCCAGTGGCAGCAGCTACACCTGAGCCCAGGCCAGCTGTAGCCGCCGATCCTCAGAAACTATTGGACAGATGGACTAGACTACATCCTCCTGTCTTCGGGGGTGAGCGACATGAGGATCCACAGGATTTCTTTGATCGTTGCAAGGATAGACTGTACAACATGAGGATATTTGAATCCCATGGGGTTGATTTCGCTACTTTTCAACTAGAGGGTAGAGCCCGTAGATGGTGGCAGTCTTATGCTCTTGGCAGACCAATAGATTCTCCTCCCATGACTTGGGACAGGTTCACCCGTATCTTCTTGGACAGGTATATTCCACCCTCCCAGAGAGAAGAGTTGCGGTTTCAGTTTGAGCAGCTCCAGCAGGGTCAGATGTCAGTGACTGATTATGAGGCGAGGTTTTCTGAATTATATCGCCATGCACTAATGATACTCCCTACTGAGGCGGAGAGAGTGCGAAGGTTTGTAGCCGGTTTACATACTGGTATTCAGGCCACTATGGCTCGAGAGGTTGAGATGGGTACTTCTTATGAGCGAGTTGTGGAGATTGCCAGGAGGATTAAGGGTGTACGTCAGCGGAGCCGAGAGCAGATTATAAGAGATAATCGGTTCAGGTACTCTGAAGAGTTCAGAGGTGCTCCGTCCGGCACCACTATATCCAGCACCACCACCTCCTCGAGGTGCTTTAGTACGACCTTATTTCAGTGCTATACTAGAGAGTTCTTATCGCCCACCAGCTATTCAGGGTTCTTTCCATGGGTATTCAGGTCCCCAGGGCCAGACACTTAGTCAGCAGCCCATCGCACCGAAGAGTTGTTACAAGTGTGGGGATCCCAGTCACATGCGGAGGTTTTGCCCCAGGCTTCGAGGTAAACCAGTACAACAGGGTCAGCAGCGTATGCTTACCAGACCAGTTGCTCTACCAGTAGTCTGACCATCGAGAGGTAGAGTACAGGTGGGTAGGGGCCGTCGTAGGGGTGGAGGCTAGCCAGTTGGCGCTCCAGCTCGGTTCTATGCTTTTCCGGTTAGACCAGATGCAGAGGCCTCAGATACCATGATTACAGGTATTATTTCTGTTTGTGGCAAAGATGCCTCAGTATTATTTGATCCAGGATCTACGTATTAATATGTGTCATCTCTATTTGCTCCATTCCTGTGTTTCTCGTGAGTACTTGAGTACTCCTGTTTATGTGTCCACTCCTGTGGGCGATTCTGTTGTTGTGAACCGGATCTACCGGTCCTGTATTATTACATTCTGCAGTTACGAAACTAGAGCAAATCTCTTATTGCTTGAGATGACCGATTTTGAAATTATTCTGGGCATGGATTGGTTGTCTCCATATCATGCTATTCTAGATTGTCCTGCCAAGACTGTTACCTTGGCTATTCCAGCATTGCCTAAGCTGGAGTGGAAGGGTTCGCCTGTTAGTTCATTTAATCGAGTTATTTCTTTTATAAAGGCTTAACACATGGTTGAGAAGGGTTGTTTGGCTTATCTAGCCTATGTTCGGGATACTACTACAGAGACTCCTGCTATTGATTCAGTGCCTGTAGTTCGAGAGTTCCCCGATGTATTTTTGTCAGATCTTCCAGGTATGCCACCTGATCGTGATATTGATTTATGTATTGACTTGGCTTCAGATACCCAGCCTATATCTATCCCACCGTATCGCATGGCTCTGAAAGAATTGAAAGAGCAACTTGAAGAGTTACTAGCCAAAGGGTTTGTCAGACCGAGTGTATCGCCTTGGGATGCACCAGTATTATTTGTGAAAAAGAAGGATGGAACA